>NW_009260022.1:2309816-2358723 GCF_000687185.1 Egretta garzetta
TGGGGGATTTTGTTTGGGGTTTTGTGTTGGTTCTTTTTTTTAAGCTGGGCAGCTTTAGTGCTCATAGTTTTCTGGATGGGAATAATACTAGTACTATAAACTTTAAAGGGTTATGGGGCACATTTTCAATGGGAAAGAATTATCATCCCCCTATCTTGAAGATAAATCACATGGATAAATTTACTTGATCAAAAATGAGATATAAAAGTATCTCCAAGAAGATGATGAAATTCAAAGAAATCATCACCAGATAAGACCCAGAAGTAGTCTCGGATCTATGTGTTAGAATTGAGGCCATTCACTAAATTAAAAAATTTTCCATAACATTCATGTATTTTTGACAGTTACATTTTCTTAGCTTACAGCTGAACATCAAGAAGGACATTATATTCTGATATATTTGGTACATCTTATTTGATAACTAGAAATATATTGAAGCTTATATTTCTAAGTAGCATTAACAAGGAGATAACTGCTAAAAATTCTGCCCAGCATGTGGAACAGGCTATTCGGGGGTTTGCTTTGTGTCAGCTCCCTCTGTTGTAGATGAAAAATAGTTTTCGCTAGGGGAAATAGAAAAGTATAGGGAAGAACCTGAAAGTCATGAGAACTTCTTTCCCAGTTGTATTTGCTTGTCTGCGGTAGGACTTTTTTTTTTTTTTTTTTTCTACTGAGTAAGGTTTTACAGGCACTGGTAATAAAGTACAGCATTTTTTTGTGGTCCCACTCAGAAAACCTGTTTCAGTGTGCTGAGAGAGTCCATCACTGGCCCTTTTTTTCCACTCAAGCTGAAGTTTACGGGGTTTTGGCTTGCTTACCTGCTAACGTGCAGGAAGCCTCCCCACAGTCTGTGACCGAATGACTGCCCCTGCCTTGCACAGCAGCAAAAGTGACTCCTGTCCCCATACACACCTGCAAATTACCAGTCTGTGTTCAGAATGTATCTTTTCTGTAAACAGCTGTTTTCATTTCAAAGCCATTTTTGTCACTGAAATTCTTTTATTCATAGTAGCTAATTGTTACAGAAAACGAACTTGCTGTTGGGAACAAACAGTGTTTCAGCACCTCTGGAAGCAATACCACATAACACCGTGGTGCATTTGGGTAAAGTCAGGACACCAAGTTGAGGCTCTGTCTGGTTCTTGCTAGCTTCCAAGGGTAAAGATTCCTTGGTTCTATAACTTTCTAGAAAATTATTTGCCTACATTACAAAAAGGAGAAGCTACCAGGAAAACATATATACAGCTTTCTGTTTTGAAAGCTGATGGAAAAAGTGAAACTGATTTATTTTGCTTTGTCATTTGGATGATAAGTACTGTAATATATTGTTAAAAAATAATCATACTTCATTCTTCACCAGGTGGTAATACTGATGCACAGAAATGAGGAAAGCTGTATTGCACATGCTCTCCCCTGATACCATATTTGCTTTATTCTATTGTAATCCCCATGTAAATGGAATGACTTGTATGTTAACAATAAGCAGACAAATCAAGACCCTTCTACCATTAGAAAATCTACAGCATCTTCTAACAAGCTTTTTTTCCCCCCTCTCAGCTGAGAGGGAGTCAGTCTGATAAGGCTCATAGTTCTTACATTTCCTAAAAACCAATGTAGATAGAAGGTTCAACTTACTGAGCTTGAAATCACATGTGAACAAAACCATTGCCCCAGCAACCTTCCTAACACTATTTATGGGTGGAACAGGGAGAGTCAGCACCTATTATGTCATCTTGGTCATTGGCCCCCACCCCAGGCCTGCTGAGATTGAGAGTTGGAAACACAGAGCCCAGCACTCGGCTACATTCTTACGAGTGAGGTGTGGGAGTCCCTGTCAAAGGCAGCACAAACAGTGAAAAAAGGGGGAATTTGTAATAAGGATGAGAGAGATGGTATCAATAGTCTGACACGGCAAGTCCTTGTTTGCAGTGGGAATGACTTGCAGTTAACAGATAAGGTCAGACAGAGGATGTTTCCTATCCAAGTCATCATCAGCTACAAAAAATATTGCTCCTTCACCCCTAAGGCAATCAGCCTTGTCATCCACACCTGCGTTTACCATTTTTCTCCAATACAAACCTGACCTTTTTATTTCTTGAAGCCTGTATGCTAACTATACACATGTGTATCCTGGGCAAAGAAGGTAAAGTGAAGAAATGTGAGTTTCTATTATCTAAACAAACATTTAAATACCTAAACAAAGCAGCCTGTTCCTTAGCTTGTTCCATAGGGTATTCTAAGTAAATACCTTATCCTGGACTGTATTCATAGCCATTTTGCCAAGGAAGGTTCTTCACTAAGATTTAAGGACTTGTATAAAATATATCACTCTACAATATTTATTCTTGGCTTTACCTTTGTGCTATTCCTGAATCATCCCGTCCGTGCTCTGCATCTACGGATGTATCAAAGGTCACTGATCCCCAGGGGAAAGTCAGGCTGCGTTACACTGAGTAGGGAAGACGGCTGCTTTCTGTGCCCCAAAGATAATCTGTCTCGGAGGAGGCATGGGAGAGGCTCATGGATTTCTTTGCATTAATTTTTAACAAAGATGTGAAGTTTTGATGCTCCTTTCAGCCCTGAGTTGGCTAGCTAAAGAAGCATGGTGCCGTTTGAACGCTCTCCAAAATCACTTGAGGTCATCCATGCCAGATCTGTAGCAAAATGTCATAACCTCTTTGGATGTGTAACAACCCAACTCTCTATATTAATTACATAAAAATGGCACTTTTTCTACTCCACTCTTACCAAACCTATCCCCTGATTCATGTGAAAGAAACATTTTTACACCTTTTAATTCCAGTTATACTCTGAAGAGTGAAGCATGGCAAAAATTTAATTCAGTGTCACCTTTTTTTCTCCCTGAAAGCATCAGTGAGCATGCAGAGAATGCAGGGAGATGGTACAAGTTCTTACTGTACCTTTAATCCACTAAAAGAATCCTTTTCTTATTAATAATATATGTGAAAGAATGAGCTTCAATGGACTGATTGGTTCCAGGTGCTCTAACTGTATGCCTCAAATGATAATAGTGAAAGCAAAGGTTTTAGGGGTAGGAGTAAGAAAAGAATGTATTTAATATGTTCTTTTAAAAATAACTTCATATCCATTCATTTTATGGAAACCAATCTAACCACACACTTTTAATACATATTCAGTTTCTGCACTAATCTAGGATTTTGCGTTTTTGTCAAAGCATCTCTGCTATACCTTTGTCAAGCACAGTTTGAATAAAATGCCTGAAGAGAAAATAGGAGACACTAAGGAAGAAATCAAGGCATACCAAAAAAAATTGCATATCATATTATAATAACTGTGTAACATATTGCACAGTGAAACAAAAGGAAATCTCAGTGATTTTCCATTGCACTCTCCTGGCACTCAACCCTCATCTGTGTCATACTTGCTAAGATAAGTGAATTAAAATAAATTGATTTTCATTTTTCATTGTTTGTTGTGCTCTCTCCCCTTCTACTTAACTTTTTTATTGCTATTGAGTTGACTTCCATGAGGCTTTGATGAATTTTGGTGGAAAAAACAGCATACGTTCAGGCTTCTAATCTTTCAGAGTAGGGAACAGATTACTAGAAAGAATGGGAAAATTATTAAATATAAATTGGCATAGCTGGAAATGGAACTATGGAACTAAGATCATTCTGAGTTATATCTTATTATCAGTTGAATCAAAACACATGGAACTAAAAGTACAAAAGGAAAATTCTATTTTTCAATTTTTCTTTAGTAAGTGTTTCATACTTATTAGACAACCAGAGCATCTTCCCTTCATAATTATAAACAAAAAGCAATAAAAGTGAGATTGACTGAGGATTCTGGTAAGGGAAGCTGGAGCCAGAGGGGTGGAGGGCAGGAGGGTGTACAGGAAGGTGACAACTCCAGGAAATTAAATGTGTGCATGTGTGTGTATACGTGCATGTACTCTGAAGGGAGGACAGAGATGAAACAGGAGAGAGTGGCAAGGGATCATTAAAAAATTGATGGAAAACAAGTGTCTAGAAAATAGAATTAAGAATAACTTAGCAAAGAAGTTGAGAATGGAACTTGGAGGTTGGGAAACTTGTTGGGATGTGTTTCCTAAGCAGACTGCTGCTACTCTGCAGGCAAGAGCTGTGTGACTGCGATGAGAATATGGGAGTGAGACCAAGGAGGAAACAAAGCAGAAATGGGCAGAGCGCCCACAGAAGTGGGTTATTTTTGAAAAGGACTAAAGTCAGACTTGCAAGCGGAGTCACCATTATTGCTTGCCTAAATGTATACTCTCAAAGCTCCCAGGAACCTGCCATTAAGCTTTTAACTTTCTTCTTGTATCAGTACGAGCAGTAATTCAAACTTTCAAATGTTTATTTTACGATCAACATTTCAGCTAACTCATGGGATCCCACAGTCATGGTAGCAACTCAGTTGGCTTTCACAATACAAATATTTTGTACTTGCATACTATTATTAATCACTGTTTATGGTCTTAACGCTATTCATAGTGGACATATGCTTCTGGATAGTAGTTTTCTTAGCTAGAACTGATGCAAACTCTGACAACATGTTCTATCCTTTTTAGGTTTTGTTTCTTTAGTAACAGTATAGTAATACTTGCTCAGGATGAAGTCTATAGCTCGTTTGTGAGAGAAATAATTTGAAATGGCCACTCAACCCTTTTGACGGCTTTCTTTGCACCACAACAGAAAACCACAATTTATTATTTCATTGGGCAGACAAAATAACTGCAATTCAATAATTCAGCAGCGGAGCACAGGCTGATGTAGGACACTGTACATGTGCACTGCTAGAGGGAGCAACGATGGGGCCCCAAAGCATCCCCTGTGACGGGGAGCGCAGCGCAGGGCTCTGAGTCATCGCCTGCCCCGGCTGCCTTGTGCCACCACTGCTGTGTTGCCGCCAAACCTGACCTCACTCCTCGTTCCAGGGCTGGACTAGTATTTGCATCAGGACTGTATGAAACCCATAGAAATAGTTGAGGTGCACAGAATGTAACAGAATATAAAGTGTATTAAAACAAATTATTGTATCACTAAATCCTCATCTCTGATTTTGAAGACATACAGAACCCATGTGTTTCTGTATGCATCAGGAGAACTTGTAGAGTTACGTTTATATAATTGACAATATGCAACACTTGTAGAATTGCAGCTGGCTTTTCATATGTATTCTCCAAATATAAACTATTTTATGTGCTGAAAATCCTGAGATGGAGCTGTTGAGAGTAATTGTGGAAATACAACTTTCCCCAGAAGTTACATGCTTTTGGAATCAGATTTGGAATCCTTTTTGTTATGAAGCAGATAACATATTGTTTAAAGAGAACTGTACAGTCTCTCAGTTTTGCATAATTATACCTTCATCTTGACAGCTCACTATGGAAAGCATCACAATGGAGGATGAGAAAATGTTTTTGGGGTGATGGAAGTCTCTTTATCCAGAAAAATAATTGGTAGTCCTCTACTATTGTTTTAAAATATCTATCAAGACATACAGAAAAATGCTCTTACAACTTGTCATTTTAATATTGTAAACAGGATAGCACTTCTTTCATATTCATGTACAATTATTACCTTAAGAGAACACCGAGGTCACGAAAGAAGGAAACATAACCGTAGCAAACTTGGCTATCCTAGTAGCAGTGTTTTCCTCTGTTATTCACTGAACCATCTTTGGTTCAAATGCAACATGCAGTATTAAGAACATGCATTTTCTGAACTTGGAGTTCAGAAGGATTTCCAAAGGCTTCCTGATCAAAACCTGGCTTTTTGCAATGAAAGCTGCAAAATTGCCTACTCACTGCAAGGCTACTAAAGACACAGAGATGGATGACTTTGGATCAGCAATATGCTTTTTGTGTATTATTATTTTAGTGATAAGGCAGAGCAGGAGGAAAATCACAACCTCTCAGTGCCAACATATGACCAAATTATGCAGACACATTCAAAAAGAATTAATTAAAAAACTGAACACATGGCAAAGAAGATGTGAGAAATTTGTCTTCCGAAGATTTTAATGAGTTCACTTCTGAGAACAATCTAACTCTTGAGGCAACCTATTCCCAACTAAGAACCTTAGGTAAGGTCTATTAAAATCAGGAGAAAAGGCTCCCTTTGACCTGGATGACTCTTCAATTAAGCCTTGGTCTGCCTAATGGCAGATCCCTCACCTTGCAGTGCTGACCTTTGTATCAGAGTCTCATTCCAGAATCAGCATGGGCTGGCCAGCAGGGAGAAACACAACAGAAGAAAAAAAACCTGGAATGTGATTCGAAGCAAAGCTTTTGCCTTCCTTTGTAACAGTTGATGTTATTTAAAGGTGAGGATGCAAGAAATCAGTGCTGGTAACAAAACTTTCCTGTAACTCTGTTACGCTTTTGTGATGCAAATTGATCTCATCATTCACAGATCATAGGAAATGCTACCCCATACAGCAGACTACTCAAGAGTGGCCAGTTGCTGATGAGTTCTTTTTATATCAGTGTTCTGACAGCGGAACAGTCTTGTGTCTCCTAACACCTTAAGCCATAGTGGAAGGCAATCAAGTCAGACTGAGAACTCAAATTCTCATTATAGGAAACAGCATAATAGATTAAGATACCCATTCAGTGAAGTAAAGGTCAAGTACCACCAAGACAAGAAAAACCTACTGTACATTGTGCTTATATTATGCTTAAATTATAAAACAAGCCCTTTGTCTAAAGTGTATTCTAGTATTCTCAGGAAAGAACTTAATATAATAGTATTGATTATTTCATTTATCTTTTAAAAAATCAAAATATTTATCATACCAAACTCACTTGAAGTGAAAAAATTTGGTGTAAAGATAGTTATTTAAAGAGAGACAATATTTTTTCTCTGCCAGTAGTAGCAATATATGTGAAAAAGCCAATCAATTCTGTCACGGACCAGGATGCTGGTTAAGAAATGGAAAACATCTCTCCTGGCAGGTTCACTTTTCATTTCTGACACCTGGCTGGTACAATATCGAGCACTTAAATTTATGGAAGATGATAGTCTGAAAATAAAGCGTTATGCTTTCATCCACAGTACCCCCTTCTGAATTTCTTCACAGCTGATTTGTACAATATTTTTATTTTTTAGTAAAGGATTTGTTTCAGAAAGTTTTCTTGTAAATGCTTGGTTATACATGGATAGCCGTTCATTCTTCATGCTTGTAAAAACTGTATGAAGTCTACCTAGAAGACTTTTGTATTGTATTTGTAGGTGGTTTTGGTTTTCCTTTGTATTTGATGGTTAATTTGATCTGCAAATGGAAAGTGTATTTTGCCTGCATATTGTTTGTAGCAAAGGCTGACAATTTTACTAAAGTTTTTTTTGGCACTGAAACTTGCAAGTCTACTGTTGGCAAGAAAACACTCTCCCACCTACTGAAAGAACAGTAGAAACCTGCATTTTTGAAATGGCACTCAACAGATGAAACAGGTAGACTCCTTCCACAACCCTACATTTATTTATGTTTCTATATTGCAGTTGCCTTTAAAATGCTAGACTTGTATAAAATTGGTCATACAGCCCCTACTGGAAACAAGTTTTCTTGTTTACTACTTCCTTTTTTACTCACTATATAAAGACACAATTGCAGAAATCCCAGAACTGTTTATTTGCATGTTCCATAGCTGGTGCCCAGAGGTTTTATTTGTTTTCCTAGCTGTAGTGAAAACTAACCTACATGTGTTTTTCTGTAGATTAGCAAACCTATACAGAAAACAAATGCCCAAAGACAACAAAATCCCCCACATTTCTTGCAAATGCAAGAATGCTATATAATATTCAAAAATTACTCAGCTATGGTGCCATAGTGAAATAGCTCGGTACCACAAACTGTATAATATTTGCATCTCCATTTAACCCTTGATTGTCTTTCTGGGTGCTGAGCACTGAAAAATCAAAGCTAGTTTGTTTAAATGCTTTCATATTATTTTGTGTACCTGCCTTATGGGACTCACTTCAGAATTTGGGGGTGAGGGGGGGAAATCTGTGTGTGATTTCAAGCTGAAATCTCATTGGAATTGAAGTCGTTTGAGTAACGGCCAAGATTTTCAAAGACACCTAGATGATCTCTGATTTCTCCTGCTTGAGAAAGGCAGAATCGACACTCTCTAGAAGCATTAATTAGCTAGTCTAATTAAGGTTTTATAAAAATTTACAAATAAATTATTTATACCTTCTTTTCTATGAAACATTCTTTGTTACACTCTGTTATGCCTCCTTGTCAAAAGACCACCCACAGTGGCAATACAGAAGGATTTTACTACTCGAGCATAGACTGAAGTGCATGAAATGCAGAAAATCTGCAGTCACTTTGCAGTTTTGGTACAGGCCTCTGGTGCAGTACAGCACGCGCACCTGTTTAGGAGCAAACGGACTTGCTCTGTTGGCAGTCCAGAAGGACACGTCCCACGAAGAGTTAAGTTAAAGGGGATCTATAAAGTTGTAACTCACTGTGCTTTGGGTAAAAATAAAAGCTACAGGGGGAAAAAAAATTTCAGGGACATGCTTTTAAAAGAAAAAAATTGAAAAATATTTGACTCTCTGGAGTTTTAAATGAACAGTCAATTTAGCTGAACTAATGTAGTGACTCCATTTGATTGCATTTTTTCTAACAGAAAAGTTTGAAATGTTTTTATGTGGTACATAAGAGCTGTACTCAATACAAAGTGTTTTAATGTCTGGGCAAAATTTGTAGCAATAAAGATGGGATGTGTAGATGCTCCACATTTAAGATTGTTAAAAACAGGTACAAAGTCCCTGTCTTATCCATTCTGTATTTCAGTTTATTCATCAGAATGTGGAGGGAGAGAATTAGAAGGGAAAAAAAAAAGACAACTAAATTAGCTGTTTTACAGAGATTACTAACGTGTTGTAACTGCATACAATTATCTGTAACCAGATAGAAAAACATGTGCCATTGGAGACGTGACATGAAGTTACTTCAGACAGCTGTTCTTTTCTAACAGAACAGGCTGTGCTCAATTATGTAAAATCAGAATAATATGAAAGCATATTTTTATTTTTTACATATTAAGGCTATAAATCAGCTGTCACAGTTTATCGAGATACTATCTATATTTTTACACAATACTGATTTTTGTGGGAGAGAGAGCGTTTTGAAGAAACTTATAAGAACTAGATTTATTTTTCTTAATACCATGCTAATTCTATCCAATTATATTTCAAGTAGGGGGTGCACAGGACCATTGACATTTAGTACAGTGGTCTGGTCAAGACCTAGATGTTCAGCCACGACTGAGGAAGAAGGGAAAGCATCTGCAGTGAGACAATGGCTTAGCAGCTGCTAAGTAATTTCTACAGATGTTTTAAGCTAATTTGTAAGAGGGCTCTTGTCTAGCTTCCTTTCCTCCTCAGCTTTACGTAATGTCTCTGACCTAAAGAGACTGATGAAGTCATTAAGTCTGGACTTGACAAGGCTGATCAGGACAGCCTGCAGACATTTTGAACCAATACAATTCGTTCTTCATAAACACTGAATTCACTTCTGAGAAAAAGTGTGGGAAAACTTGTTTATTCTATAAAAAACATTGTCTCAGCAATGCACCACATAGATTTACAATGACTTTTTCTTCTCGTAGCTTGGCATATTGATCTTTGGTCACTGCACTATACGGGAGCCCATCATTAGTGAACTGCAAAGCTGGCATTTCTCTTTTAGAACAAGTTAATAGTGAAATCCTAGCTCATTAAAGTGAGTTTCCCCATTGATTTCTGTAGCACCTGGACTTTTTATAGTATGAGAAAAGTTTTACAGGCTAGAATAGCTACATGTTAGTTGTTTCATGATACCTACACATTTATAGAAACAGAACATGTATAATTCATATAATTTCATTTTTTGGATAGTTGATGGCATTTTCTGAAGAGGAAAACATGAATAAGTATATAAAAAGCTGAATAAATTCAAATAAGTGCACAGGACAAGCAATACATCTCTGCCACATGCTGAAGTTGTAAAAGATTTTTTTAAGAAACAAGTTGGAAGAATAAGGAATGAGATCATTAGATCTTTAACACAGGAAGAGTAAGTGACAGTGAAATGAAGAACAGCTGAATATGAATGTAAACTATGCATATGGAATATCTGGGGGGGGAGGTTTGCAACATGTGGGACATATTTTTTCCGTAGTGCCCATACAGAGCTTTCAGTAACCTGGAGTCAACCCCCATTTAAAGATAAATCATGTCGTCTCTCAAAATAAACAACAAAATATAGAAAGAGACTGTGAGTCTTTGTCTTAAAGAAACACAGATGTGAAGGTGATGTAGCCAAGTATTTTTCATACCTAATACAAATAGGAAGTACTTATAATGCAGGCGATGGAAAAGAAAATGTTAAAAGCTAAAAAGATGAGTATTCACTATGAAGTTAAATGTAGTACAAGCAAATCAGAAGGCCTTTCAGAGTTTCACATCAATCTTACAAAACAAACGTTGTTCCTGTAAAGCCCATGTCAATCTAAAGAGAGAATAAAAGAACATTTGTCTAAAGTGCTTCTCAGTTGCACAGAGACAGACAATAAGTGGTACGGTATCATTTTCAAAGATACTCCTATTTCTCAAAGAAAGTCACAGATGTCTACATTATTAAGTTGCCTTTTATGGAAACTTTTGGAAAAGTTCTTGATGTTGACTGTGTGCTAGCTATCTCATTTTGGAACTGGCAGGGTTTGCACATCCAGTTTTCCTAAACACTGTACAATATAATATTATGTATAGTGTTTCCAGTAAGGGGAAAAAAGATTTTCTGAAGCATGAAAATCAAGTCAACACTCCATTATCTGCAATGAAAACAGACTGGAAGAAGCTCCCAGACTGAGGAAGAATTTTAACTCCACTGCTTCTGAAGCTTGGTGTGCCACCTGTGTGACCGGCTCTCCCAGAACTGCTCAATGCACACACTGCGCAAACACATGGAGCCAGTTCAGGTGCTGCATCCGGGTCTGCCTGACCCCGTAAGACATTTTGGAACCAGAAGTGCCGGCAGGGCATGGCAAGCATGCTCAAACTGGCTTCGCTTCAGCACATGACCACACAAGTTGTCTGCTGTTCAGCTTCTCCAGAAGCCACGTTCTGGCAGCACTCCAGAGCTAGTATCACCTTGCTGGACCTGAGCTGGCCTGGTCTATCTCAATTTTTTTTCCCTCTGCCTGTGGTATCCACAACCCAGGCTCTTGGATACAGAACCAGGCTGCACACAAGGCATGCACAATTCTTTCTTATTTACAGACTTTTATTTGAGGGATATTGTTTAAAAGTATTTAATTCATCTGAAATAAGGAGGAGCTTATTCATTCATCATTGAAGTAAGCTTCAGAACGTGCAAAAAGAAAAGAAGTCCCTTCCAACATAAAGGGGAACTCTGCCAGGAAACAAGACCTGCGAATAACCACTGGACAACCGTCACATGTCTTGAGTAGCTGGAATCTTCTCTCAAAGAAGGTTTAGCTCCTTTGTGCCAGTGTGTTAGTCTTAAGTGACAAGCAGAACAGGCCTAGGAAGTAAAGCATAATACTTTTCTCCAGCTGTTTTCAATGAGGCATGTAAAGAAAAAACATTACAAAAATTAAATATATAGATAGCACTGAAAATTTACTAAGTCAACTCTTAATTCTATTTTTGTTAGCTTTATCATTTGCTGGCATCACAGGGCACACATAAATAATACTGCCTGTCTTTTTGTACGTTAGAATATTTTTAATTGCTATGTCATTCAAAATTGTGGTAGGAAAAGGAAAATTTGTCTTCATTTGATCTTGCCTTTAGATCCCTTCAATTTCAACTAAACCTAAAGGTAGGAGGAGAGCCATGAGAAGCATGGCAGCAAACATGACCACAGACCTCAAATTTCAGAGAAGGAAGCATTTTGGTGAAGGAGAAGGGTTGCTGTTAGGATCACCACTCAGTGAAAAGATGCAGTATGAATTTAACTATATTGCTAAGTAGTCAATGCAGGGGAGAGATATTACAAATGAAAATCCAGAATATAGTAGCGTTCCTGAGATTCACAGTTTGCAGAACTGCTTGTTTTTGCAGAACTGTTTTGTTTTCCGTCAGAGATAGCGTATTCTTAGTTGACATCTATTTCTTGGGCATATCTGCTGCCTCCAGTCACTGCAGCAAAAAGGATCTAATCTACCTGTAATGAATCAGCAGATATCACGTGTTGGAGAAAAGAAAGGGGAGGAAAAATTGTTTTCTTAATGACATTCTTGTTAGATGTATGTAAACTGGCTACATCACAATCTAGATTAGGCTTGGCTAGCACTGATGTTTTCTAAAAATAAACTTCTTAAATACACAGGTTTTAATTTTGCTGTACTTAGAAACATTAAATAGTCATCTGCCTTGACTTCTGCTGGTATTTCTGATTATCAGCAGTTACTCAGAAGCTCAGAACTGCTCTTGCAAGGCAGTTCCGCCTTCTCCTGACTTGAGCAGTGTATTTTTCAACCAACATCATTATTTTTGATTTTTTCTTATAACCTTTTTACTAGGTCACCATCTGTTACAGCAGCTGCATATTTTGTGTGAAGTAGACAGGACACTGGTTTTGTACTTAGGAGCATGCACCTGTGAAAACCCAATGTCCCCTTAGCTGAGCATGGAGGCAGTGAGCAGAGTACTACCTCCTGAACCACTGCGATATACTCCCTGCAACCCTGGGGGGTTCTATTGTTCTTGAAACCAACTGGCATCAACTGTAGGAAGGACATTAGAAGAAATGGTAAGCACTAACGGAATATTTGCAAATGTATAATGTAGACAGGGTTGTTCAGCACAATGGGCATGCCAAAGAGCTTCAACTTTTGGAAGCATTAACATTAATCCAATATGAGGTTTGACTCTGCAGTTCTTATTTACTAAAGACAAGAGATTTTTTTCTTTAAAAGTTATCGCAGGATTCGTCTTGAGTATCTTAGAAGAATAGGCATGCAGAATGATCTGAAGAAGTAAAAGAATTAAATGGCTGATGCCAATATGCAGCTTTCAGTAAGAAACACAGATTTAATAATATCAGCAAAATACACATGCTAAAGGAATGCTTAATGTTTAACAGATTATGGTAGAATAAATCGGTGCAAAGCTTACTGGGAAGGCAACAGTAATACCGTTGATTTAGGATGTACTGGACAGATTTTTGCAGTAAGTGTCCATAAGGGAGACAATAACTAATCTATTCTTTGTGTAAATAAGGTGATGGAAAGCAAATTGATTTCTACTTCCTGATTACCTAAAATTATTACTTGTTTGAGAAGATAGCAGTTTGGGGGTTGATGTGCCAGTTAAAACTTTTTGCTGACAAGTAATAGCTTTTGGTAGAGTTGGAAGGATTTCCTTTGTAGAAACATCACAAAATTAAAACAACCAGCCACAAAAACGTCTCCACTCCCTCTCCCTGCCCTTCTTTTAACTTGAAATAACAGCTGTGTAACAGACTTCACCAGCAGTTTACAGTCTTAACCACTTTGTCAACAACCTTGATCAACAGTAGATACAGTTATGGCTTTTATATATGTGGAGAATGAGTTACACTTATGCAGAAGTCTGTTTCATCGTTTTTTTATAGATATGTGAACAATGTGTATATACAAAAATTTATATATTTCCAAGGATACATACATAAACAAAAATGTATACAATTATATACATTTGTATATATTACTAATAGTAGTTGACTTCTAAGCAGGTGAGGAAATCAAATTCACTCTACAGCACCTCATGATATGACAACCTGCTTTTAATAATAGAACAAACATGCAGATTTCCACTCACATGTACAAATTAAGAGGACTTCACTGCATCTGGAAGCAGTCAAGTGACTGCTGTAAGAGGTAGTTGCAAGCGTGTCAAACGAATACCATGCAGCAAGGGGCCTAGTTGTGCTTCAGGCACCTATGGACCACATTCAGTGGCAAATCTGGCTTGATAGCTGCAGTTTTTACATAGAAGCTATCTATTCATGTGAATAATCAGTTTCCTTAGTGATACTCCTTTTTTTAGTAAGAACTCATCAGAAGAAAGCCCCTTTTTGTTTTAGCTGGTTTTTCAAATACTTTCAAATTAGTTCATGACTCCACACAGACTTACTTCATCTGCAGGATGATAAAAGCTTTCTTGATCGCATGAATGTAATTTTCTGTTAATGAGAACTCTTGAGATTTCTAACATGAGCAGCAAATTTACAAAAATGGTTTCTTTTTTTTTTTTTTTAAGATTCATTTCATGAAATACTACTAAATGAGGTCAGGCATAAAAGTTTCAAGCTCATGTCTCTAGAAAGAACATAGCTGTAATCATTCACTAGTAATATTGTATTTTAATAACATTTGACTTAAATCTCTAAGCATCCTTGTTTGCCTCTATTTAACACTACTGTAGTATAAATGAAAATGAAATACTGGTCCTGTGTTTCAGATAAAGCTAAAAGTGTGGGTCCTGTGACTAAACTATGCTGGATGTGCTTTAAAGATAATTTTCACTACATATTTCATAGAGTTATTAATAAAATTATTTAAAAATCAATAATGAGTTTTATGTTACTTCTTAATATTATTGATTTTTTTTTAGTGCAAAGGATTCTAGTTTCATTAATGAAAATAGCCTTTTTCTGGTTTTGAATAACCAGTGCTCCAAAAAGAGAAGCAAAAAGATATTTTTTCAAAATGTTACTTTCCTATCACAGTTTAATTTTCATTTAGAGTCCTGAAGAGTTTATCTGGTATGTCTAGCCATAATTTCTCTCTCACTGTTGCACGTACTTTGCAAAAATTGTTCAACAAACTTGTTTTTCTATTTAAAAAAAAATGAAGTCTGTCATTATTTGCCCATTATGCTATTAAAATTTCACTGCAAATTAACTGTATATAGCAGCTTTGTGATCATAATTGCTGTTCATGCTAAACACAAAAATTATGTTTAAAAAACCCCAACCCTCATTTGTAATATGTAATCAGTGTTAGATTGATTTTCCTCTGGTGGGGTAATATTTAAAATAGGTTTTACAAGATTTCATTGACCAACTGGCATTTTCTTTGCCATCCACAGGGGTTTTTCCTCTGTCTTCAAGTGTAACAGAAGTGATTTTAATTAGTATTTCATTAGTATTAGTAATTTAATCTTTATGAGATAATTGCAGGATGGCTCTTAGGATGACTGATAAGAATTCAGGTGTAAAACTGGTACCATCGGAGCAAAGATGGTTTGACGCTGCTGGAATTTGACTCCGAGCTATCAAATTCCTCCATGGAGAAGTAGAAACTACTAGAAAATCAAGGTTTTTCTGCTGGTAGAAAATGATAGGAAATAATTTTAAAAAACAAAGAGAAATGCCTTCCTTAGGTAATTTGTTTCATATAACTTTTTTAACTCTAGATTAATTTAAGCTGTTTGTTATTTCAGGATGCAGAAGACTTGGTGATGGGGAAGGCACATGAAAGAGAAACTAAGCAACAAAAGGCAAAGGTCAGGTAGAACAAATCGTTAGACTTACTAAGAATGTTGAATTCCCTTATGTGAGTTGTTCCTCCCAAATAAATTCTTCCTTCAATGTGATTTTGTGGTGCTACAGTACTGATACTAGGCTAGACTCTAGGCTAGAGACCAGTAGCATCAGGAAATCCAGTGATAACTCTTGAACGTTACTCAGTTACACTGTCCTTTTTATGAATATTTGGAGAACATATGTCTGATCTTTATTATCCAAACTCCTATGTATCACTTTTAATTTCTCAGAGCGAAAGCTGCAGCTTCATTCAAGGCTAGTAGGTGGTACTGGATTTTGTAAAATCCAGTTGTAAAACCTGAAAATTTAGTACCAGAGATTCAGGACGCTGTTCTTTAGGTCTGTCCTTGTACTCATCAAACAAAGAACATTCTAGCAGACATTGATAGAAAACAGGAAACCTCTTACTACAGCTTTCAACTCGTTAAAGGTTTTCCCAGTTGATAGTATGGGAATAAAAGCTCTTATAAATGGATTGCGGGGGGGGAAAGAAATACAAGGAGAAAATAATTATATGAATTAATGAAGAGCGGATGAAGTTCGTCAATTTTAAAATAGTTGACATGCTGAATAAACTTACTTAAGAAAGCATGCTGTCTTCCAAGAGATAGGAGGACCAGAATATAATGTAGAACCTGTAAAGCAGCTATTGAAATAATGCAAATAAGGAAATGCTTGAGAAATTTTAATATTCAATATATTGTCAACATTTGCACTCATTTTAAGATGCTAAAATAAATCATTAATGAAGTTGCTGAAGTTCTGAAAATTAGTTTTGTAAAGGCATGAATATAGTTCCATGAAATCTCTGAAAAATGGGGGTAGAGAGAAGATGAAAGCAGCAGCATCAATCTTTCTTCTGTATTTTAAACCTGAACAATTTACTGCTACCTGCCATTGTCCATACATTTAAACTAGCTGGTGGTGGTGTTCAGACTTGCACTACGATTCATACACAGAGCACACTTAAAAACTGTGTGGATAAGAGAGATTGTTACTTCCCTTGTAGTTTCCTACTAAGAAACTAGGGGAAAGCTGGGACATGTAATCAATCAACTCAATGTTATGCCAGGGGTGTCAGCTGAACAAATCAATGATTTTTTTTCTTTGCTGAATTAGAACAGTGTTATTTCCACAAGTGTGTGCTACTTACACAAAGGCAGAAAGTGCTGGCAACTATTTGGAGCTTTTTAATTGCGATTTACAAGAAAGTTACCTGGAGTGTTTGGTTGGGAAGTTCTTCACGTTTGTTCCCTAGTCTCCTGTGTTTGTAATTCATTGTATTTCTACTCATTCTTCTTTACTAGTTATCACCTCCTAATAGTCCAGTTTTTGGACTTCGTGTCAGTAGGCAAGAACATTTGTCGTTTGGGCTCCTTTTTGTTTTAGTCTTTTTTTTTTTCCTTTGTTGTCATCCTTGAAGGTCTTACCAGAGAAAATGCTTTAAATCTGTTCAGGTCAACAACAGAAAAAGAATATTCCTCATTTGAATAGTTTTGGTTGAATGATGAGTAAGTGACACTTATACCAAAAAAAAATCAGAAGCAATCTACATGCTATTCCATAATTATTAAAGTAGAGCTGAAGTTCTGTATATAAGTTGTAACTACCTGAATTAAATGATATCAGTAAATATATTTTAATTTAAGAAACATGTAAGAGTTGAAAAAAATCACTCATACACTGCAAAAATAGGTCCAGCCATGATTAATGCAACGTCGTGTTTGTGAATGAATAAATAATTCATTATTCAGTGAAATAAGTGGTCTGACTGAATATTCATAGATATTTTGTTACATGCAAATTAAGTAAATATAAATTGATCCTTGGGGTAATGTTACCAGTATGGCTATGTTTTATAGTGGCTATGTGAGAAGATATATTTATGAGGAAAAGAGCGAGGTGAGGTCAAGCTGTGGAGAAGGCCATCAAAACCTCTGAGAGGGCAACTGAAATGGAATTTGAACATTCTCACATCTGGACAAGAAGGAAAGATTTTGTTTATCTTTTTGTTGGCATTTCTTTAAAAATCTCACAGTTGCCTGAAAATGTGGTTGTTAATGGTACCTGAATTTGATGGTGACAATAATACTGTCTTAAACCAACACGCCAGAAGTTTAGGTTAGTATATGAGGAGCTCAGATGCCTTGGAGTAGGTTGATTACTGAAATACCACCTCTTAAAATGTCAGAAAGAAGCCACATTATGTACGTCCTTTGACTCTTTAGGAACTTTCTTGTGATGGATAACTTCATCATTTTCCACGGAGAAATGTGATTTTTTCTCTTTCATCCAGTAATGCAATTATATGAGTAGAAAGATTATATATGTACACAGTTTTTATGATTTGCTTCTTAAGGTCCTACTTAATTTGTTTGGAAAGGTCTATATACAACTGATAATGAATGACATAAGACACACCAAGCAGGCAACCATTACTTTTGACTTGATGGAACAACTGGGAAAGGGGGGAATCTGGCGGGTTTTTTGTTTGGTTTTTAATTTCTTTCTTATTTTGAGACTAATACAAATTTAATATACAGTGCTCAGTATTCCTTAGTTATTCCACAGATGTTATCTGTGGAAACACTAGATCACCCCTGGATGACCCAAAGAGGACAGGACACACAAGATTTCACATTCCTGGTATTTTTAAACCAAAGCCTGAGTGGGTTGGAGAGTGAAATGAAACGTGTCACCTTCTGTGAACTGCATGAGAAGTAAGGGGGGGGTGGGGGGGTGGTAAAACCTCTTGCTTTCTTTAGTATCTCCTTTTTATGACATATTTCTCCCACTGTAACAAGCATTTACATTTTGAGAAGCCAGAAGTCAAGTCATTTTCTATAAACACATACTGGTAGGGAGGTGTGAACTCCTTTGACATCATTCTGATCTGTCAGTGGTTAAAAGTTCACTGGTACTGTTCTGAATTCTTTAAGGAAAACTGAAGTCAAAGAGAAGCAGCAGACAGAAAAGTTCAAAGGGGGCAAAAAGGGGGAGGGAGGATGAGGGGAAGCAATAGAGAGCTCTCAAGTAAAGCATGGTCAGTGGAAGACTCAAGAAGAAATAGGGAGGTAACAAGGTGGTAATGACTGACATTCTCAATTCACAATGAAGTGTGGATACCTGCTATATAGGTTATCCTTCTATTCCTGTCTATTCATATAGGTCACTTCCTAAGCTGGTCTACCTTCCCTGTGAGTAGGACAGAGAAGTTTTTGCCTCCCCAGGAAGTAGCAAAGTTTTCTACTAAAGAGAATCTTTAAATAGTGTATTTTTAAGTATTTTATATATTATGCATATTCTATGTATATGTGTATAGAATCATTTAGGTTAGAAAAAACCCTTAAGGTCATTGAGTGCAACCATTAACCTAGCACTGCCAAGTCCACCACTAAAACCATGTCCCCAAGCACCACATCTACTTTAAATACCTCCAAGGGTGGGGACTCGACCACTTCCCTGGGCAGCCCGTTCCAATGCTTGACAACCCTTTCAGTGAAGAAATTTTTCCTAATGTCCAATCTAAACCTCCCCTGGTGCAACTTGAGGCCATTTCCTCTCATCCTATCACTTACTACTTGGGAGAAGGGACTGACACCCACCTGGCTACAACCTCCTTTCAGGTAGTTGTAGAGGGCAATAAGGTCTCCCCTCAGCCTCCTCTTCTCCAGGCTAAACAACCCCAGTTCCTGCAGTTGCTCTTCATAAGACTGGCACATAAGTGTATACATATGTATAATATGCTTGTGCATATATAATGTATTTTGTGTGGATATATACATATCTAAAACCCCAGATATTTTTACTTCTATTTACTGGTGCCCTTTTAGAATGCTGAGTTGTTGCCTGGGACTGTTGCCCTGTTTCAGGTCCTGTTTTTTAAGACACGGTCTAGATAACAACAGGTAGCAACTTCTATGTATATATGCTCGCAATTTTAGGGTAATGTAGAACTAAAGAAAAGTTTGTAAACTTTATTCCAAAACCAATGCAAATGTAAGTGTAAAACATTGCTGGAATTGACATGCTAATTACATACTCTTTTATGTTATAATAGATCAGTGTTTATTTAGTGTGATCATTATTTATATTATGTTCTTTATGAATCGTGTTCTTATAGTAGCAATTTCCATTACTACAAAGGCGATACACTTTACAAGCTTGAAAGAGACCATGATTTCTGTAAACTAACAAAATAATGTCAATTTAAAAGAAGTAGTCTATTATGTGTTATTTTATTTTATAACAAAGAGTGGACCCCTATGGTGGGTAAATCACTCTTCTATATACATTTCCAAGGTAGTATGTAGCTCCAAGAGCACCTACTGAGTGTAACACTGCCAGCTCCTGGTTATCAGAATCATTCCTTCAGGTAAATTAGCAGGGAAGTGAAAAAATCCCTTACACTTCTATGTCCTCTGTTTGGCACTAAGTGTAACAATTTTGTGTACCATGAGTTTTATGACTCCACCTAATAATCAGCAAAACTGAATTCTCAAACAGCTGTAAGTCAGGCTGAAAGAAGACATCTTCCAAAGAACTGAGCTCCCTCTAGTTGTTGGATATGCACTCAACTGTGTTTTAATTTACACTAGAGGCTAACTGGCTAACTGGAAACAACAAAAAAAAACCCTGTCATGTCTCAGAGGCTTTTAGTCCAAAGAGTCATAACGCTCGATGGAGTGGTAAACGAGTGTCAGGGCATTAGGGTGATTTTATACTTTGCATATTTCAAAGGGGAATAGAGTTCTTTGCTTGACTGGAGAGACAAGACTTCTCAAGCTGAAAAAGGAGGTCTTAGTAGAGACAAAGTTGAGAACGTCAGCTGTATGTCACTTGAACTGATTGAAACACTGTCTTGTTTTTGCTCGGTTTAAAGAGATTAAACACTACCTACAATGCCCCCCAAGAGAAAGCAATGCTGTACTCACAATAACTATGGAGGGTTAAATCACGTTGAAGTCAGCTGACGTACTATTCAAGTGGGAGACAGTAATGTTGTTTTTTTCAATGTTTCCTGTAAAGTATGTGAAACGATCCATTGCTTGTCTAATTTCTTAAATTATTTTAGAGGTTGAGAATAGCATTTTAATTACAATTCTCATTTACCTAATTTAGTTAATAAAATATTAAAATATTTCTATGCCTGATACTGCAGCAATATGAAAGCATTTAGCATCAAATATCACTTCATTAAAAGCAAGATTTAATTTTTCATACTCCTGTGTCTCACAGTAAGCAACAAAAATGCTAGAAAATCAGTAACAACAACAGGTATTGATTCAGGTTTCAAATTTTCTTCTACCATGTGGCAAATGCTATTGCGTTATATAATACCAAAAGACAAGAGGTAAAGCAAGTGTAGTTTCTTCATATGTAGACCCGCCAGTCTAAAAGAAACTATTTTTAGAAAACAAACAGCATCAGACAGAGTGGCTTAATACACCAGCCTTTACCAGAAGGAAAGGTAATTCTAGCTTTCTCTGCTTACTGTTGAAAGTTTGCAGAGCTATCCAATGGCTACGTCTACTGTTAGAGCTTGTAATAGTTCTCAAACTCCAAAAATGTCTTAATAATCTTTGCATCTACCCTTTGGAATTTCTAGACATAGCTGAGTTTGGCCTTTGGGAAATTGAGCCCTGTTATTATGTTGTTTTGATGTGAGAATGATTCTTGGAATCAAAATATCCCTCCTCTGTCTTGTTTAACGTTGTATATGACCCAAACTCTCTCTCTTCAGAGACCTTCCTATGGATTGCTTTTGGGTCTGCCTTTACGTTACGGACAATTACTTTACTGTCAGTCATTTATTCTAAAACAAAGCCTAAAAATTAAAGGTTCCTATCTATGTAGAGACTCATCAGGACTGTAATGATGAATAGCAGTTTCTTTCATTTTCATAACATTAGAACACAAAGCTGTTGAGGGTGACAATGGAAAGTTAGAACTGGCTAGCAGATTGGTTAGTGGAAGAGGAGCCTTACAATATACATAGCAGTGATTTTGTCAAATGTCGTACAAAAAATAGAGTGATGCATGTAGATACACATTCAGATCAGGATGACAATTTACTTAGTTAAAAGGGAATAATTTGAAGTCACAGGAAAAACTCAGAGAGTATAGTATCTGTGAAGGCTTTTTTCCTGTTTCTTAATTAAGACAGCGTTGGCTGGCTGGACATAAGACAGCACCATATATGCCAGCTAGGTACAAGACTGTTGCTAACTATGGAAAATTGCTTGTTCTGCAGCAGGAAAGCTAGATGATAAACTATGTGGCTTGGTATGAATTTAGTTGCTTGAAAAATGAAAACTGGTTTGAGAACTCTGATACACAGATTTTAAGGTCGTCAATGAAGAAAAAATCATGGTAGTTGCCCAGATGTCTTGATTTAAACTTGGCTTATCTGACAAAACTGTAACTGGAATCAATGTGTCATGATTTCAATCAATAAATGTGTAACAAGAGTATTATTAGGAAATAAGCTGGAGCATTTTGGA
Organism: Egretta garzetta; assembly: GCF_000687185.1. Classification (NCBI taxonomy): domain Eukaryota; kingdom Metazoa; phylum Chordata; class Aves; order Pelecaniformes; family Ardeidae; genus Egretta; species Egretta garzetta. Next base: position 2,331,872 of record NW_009260022.1, read on the forward strand.
ACAGAACAGTTCAATGAGGCCATAGAGAAGAATAACCTCAGGTAGAAGAGTTAGAGATAGTTGCAAGTGACTTCTTACTGACCAGTCTGAAGTCTGAAATATTTGCCTGTCTTGTTCATCTGGGAGAGATACAGGACATAAAATCTATTTCTTTGACATTTTGCTAACATTCAGGTATTAGATAATATACATGAAGATCTAAACAATAAATGCTGACTTTTGATGCTGGGTTCTAGAGGGCTGAGGTTTTCTTCACAAAAATAATTATCAAAAAAATATAAAAGGCAAAAATGGAAGCAGTCTGAATTCCTGTTTGTCATAAAAGAAAGAGATTACTCATTTAAATTACATTTTCTAGAAGTAATCCACAATAAACTGCTACTTGGAGGCACTAACATGCCAGTTAAATAGTAATCCCTTATATTAACTTGGTGACTACATGTTTTGTAATAAACATAAGATTTAAAAGTAGTGAGAACTCCAAAAGAATCCAACAGTTACTCCAAAAGTAAAATAAGAACTTGTGCTCAGAATCCATAAAGGTTTTCTTTGGTTAAGTGGTAATTTTCTGATAATATCCACATTTTATAGCATGTGTATGTCAGAGTGTCCTGATGCATCTTAATTTTTTATGTAATTATACCTTATTTCATTTAGCACAGGGATGCTTTGTCTGTGGAATGAAAAAGGATGAGCAAATGTCACTGTAAAAAGCCTGCAATCTCAAGATTCACCTGCAGAAATAATACTGGCAGCTTTGCTACTAGTCTACTTTCAACATCTTCTATCCAAAAAACAGACTGCAATGTATTTTCCATTTGGAAATACTCCATGGTGCTAGCTGAAAAACAAGACCAAAATCCCAAAACATGTACTTGTTAAGCTCTGTCTTTACAACTATATGCCTTCCTCTGCTTCTTTTTACTAGCCATTATTGTACTTTTGCCTCTCAAGAGAAGTTATTCAAAGTCTTCATTTCTTCCACCCTGATTTTTAACGGTTAGTTTAACCATTCTGGCAGTCCCAATCTAACCCCAAATTTTTATGTTCTTAATAATTAAAAATAATCAAAGTTCAGTGGATTTTCATGTTTAGAGATGCTTCACAGGAGGCACCAAAAATGGCACTGATTTAGGCTACAATTTCATGACAGGGTCAGTGCATGTAAATTGTGTGTCAGATTTGTTTAAGTACCAAAGCCACCCACAGTCATGCACTGCTTGAATATGCATCACCAAGGCAGTGTGATACAAGGTGGCTTTTTGATGGCAGAGGAGGCTATTCCAGAGCGAATGACAGTAATTTGTTCCGAATGGCGCTGAAGTCTGCCTGTTGTGGGTACATATCACAGCCTCAGCACTAGACTCAAAGAGGTGTTGGATTCACCAGTGTCCCTGCTGGGCTGACGTCTAAAATGTTTCTCTGCCCTACTGTCTACTAATAAAATCCTTAAGTGCTTGAGTATTTTTTGGAAGGAAGATGGGAATACTAAATACCTGGGGGATTTGCATGGAAACAACCAACTTCTAGCCGTTAATGCAAAGCCCACCAGCTTCCACAGGTCCATTTCAGAATGCTATTGCTATAGTACACTGGTAAGAACCTTATATTCTGGCAGATAAAAAATACACATTTCAAGCCTCCTCAAGATTAGCCAGAGAGCTAAATCCTAAATTTGGACCTATTTTATCTAACTCCTTCTTAATGGCTCTGATCATTGGCTTAATCAGTATGAAGCTTCTCAGGTGTTTTTTGAGAGAGTACAGTATCTGACTTAGACCCAGCTTAGAGGGAATGCTCAGCACTCTGAATGTTCAGTGGAAATGGGTTCCTTTCTTCAGACCAGAATTAAGTATCAACACATCTAGGACAGGATGGACTTGGGCCTCCATTTCCATCCTGTGAATGCAGGTGGCTACCTACAGACCAGTTACTGTAGCAATCATTTCTAAGCATCTTGCAATCCCTGTGGATACCATAGAAAAAACTTGGTACCTATTTCAGGACTGTGATTTCTGCTAGGGATTGGGGAATTAATAAATATATGCTCCCTGAAATTTAGTCTATGTTTTAGTAATACCAAAAAAAGTCTATATTTCATTTCTCTGTTTTCTTCAAAGGATATTTTGCTTGTCAGATTTTCCTCTTGTCTGTTCATCACCTTCTAATATCCATTATGTGAAATTGCTAAATACAAAACTAGGAATATTTCTTGTAGACATTTAGTAGGACTGAGCAAATAGTTCTCAAAAGTGAATAATTTATTGAATAGCTTTTAACCTCTTCGCTGATTGTCTGTGAATGTAGTACTTTACTCAAAATACAGTTTTTATTCATTTTTTTTCTGCTAAGATACGGATATACAATGTAGTAGATGTAACTAAAGTATATTTACGTTGATATATCTGCTTGACATTACTCTGTTTGACTATGCAGAGCTAAATTAAAAAAAAAGGGTATCAGGAAAAGTAATCTGGAAACAAACCAGTGGTTGGAAGTAGAAAATGTTTTGTGACTTGTGATATTAAAAATAATGACTGGGCAGGTATAAGGAAAATATCAAGAATTGGAAATAAACATTAATTTTAGTGAACATCTACTTAAGGGCTGACTAGCCAGTGTGTAGATATTTGAGTTGGCAGGGCAAAAAATAGCAGTGTGAAAAGAGCTGTCCTAAATCATACAGAGGTTGCATGGTAATGCAGGATCCTGTAAACACAGGGAAAACAAATGTCCTAGAGCAACCTACAAGATCTGTCTCTTGTGAGAGCTAGGTTACATGGAAGATCTAACTCAAGGTATGTAGGCTGGATGATACAGCATATCGTGGCATATAGAGGGAAGGTAAAAGTACTATTACAAGACTGATATGCACTCACAGGAGATTGCAGTAAGAAGTCTCTGTTAGCACAATAGTACAGCAAGGATAGGGTGCCTCACAAATTATGAATTTCAGCTGGATCACAGAGTGTAATTTTTCCTGGAGAGGGAAACTTGAAAGGTAAAGATCACAAGTGCAGCTTGTCTCTGAACCATGACAGAAGTTGTGTTTAGAACTACAAATAAATCTGAATTTGCCTTTGAATACTATTTAGGTGACAAAGGTGATGAATGAATAGGAGCATGAAGGTGCATCCTCATCACAGAATTTCATATTGATGGTTTCTAAATCTAGGAATGTTTTTCTCTAATATGAACAGAGTGCCTGTGCATACTGCCTGTGTGCTACAGATGAATGTCACTTAGAGTGAAAAGACAGTGGGTTTTTAACTCCTACAGATTGTACTATTTGTTAAACACAATAGGAATTTAAATTATTTTCTAACTAATAAATGCATATTGACTGCATTATGAGAATGTATAGGTCTTGGGAGCTAGAGGAAGAATATACAGGCTGTAATGACAGCATAACAAATGTAAAGTCATGAGGTTTTGAGAATCATTACATATAGATAAGAGTTCAGTATAGCTAAGAATACCTATGGATTTTTGACCTTTCTTTGAAATACAGAAATGGTGCTTAGATGTGAAATTCATTATGGTCTCCAGTGAGACACAGCTATTCATTTTTAAACTGATTAATTTAGGTTAGTATTGATGAAAGTCTTCATAGGACTAAATATAGAGATATCATGGGCAAGTATACTGTTTTATAAGCAGGTTATCACTTGCCTAACTAAGCATTTATAGGTAGCCATTTTGTCAAGTTTTTCTATATACAAAAATAACAATTAAGTAGAAAATATAAAAATGAAATTAACTGCATTATTCCACACATGGAGTATGGTTTTTAGCCTTTGTAATGAAATGTGCTTCATTAGAAGCACTGATATGATTAAAGAACCATAATATTGAAGAACAAATAGACAGAAGCCTGCAGGATGTTCTCCAGTATATGAAAAATTATAAAGAAAATTGCACCTATGAGTTTAATAAGTTGTTTCTTGTAAACTATAAAAGGCAGAAATATGTAATCATCAGTGGGCAATCCTTCAGGAAAATTATCTGGATTTGCACAGACTGGGACCGTCACTGGGAGTTTCAGCCTAAAGAGCAGAATTTGGCAATTACAAGGAACGGAACAGGTTTTAATCCTAGACATTAGGCACAGAGTTTAGAGCACTTAGTGAAAATTGCTATGCTGTGGCTATTTTGTGCCTATTGTGTGAATAAATTGGGAAAAACAGCCATTGGAAATAGCTGGTATCATCACAAAGACTGAAAGTCACTGCAAAATTAAAGCATGAAGAGAACATCTTACGTAAGTCATTCTCTGGGTAGCAAGTGTAAATCAAATTGGATGCACCTCCACCAAGAAGAGACGGTACGCTTCGCATGTTTGTGTGTTACATGCTCTTAAATTTGCTGATTAATGAAGGACAGGTCCTCTTCTCTACTAAGACTCGAGTGTAAATTTCGAAGGATTAATGTGCACATCTAATGGACACTATCACCAACATAACTGACTTGTTATGGCTAATACTATCTATAGTTCCATGGCACTCTTACCTTTGTTAACTGCACTTACTGAATGATATTGAACCCTCACAAAAGTGAGTCCCGAGAGAGCTTTTCTAAAACAAAACCCAGAAATAAAGTGGCCTATTGGCCATTCCAGCAGGATGTTTTAAAACAATGAAGAATTTTTTGTAGTTTTCTGAATGTTTTTTCCGGTGAAGTGATATATGCAAAATATAATAAATGAAAAATTTTTGCTTATAATTGTTTACTGTATAGACAAAATTTAAGAATAACAGATAACATGTTTATAATACAAAACTCAGGAGTAACTTCAGTGTTTAGAAGAATGATAAAAAATACTAACTCTGTAAAAGTATTACTTCATTTACACCATGTCTCTTGGAGCATCTAGAATCCAACCAGATGTCTTGATTTAATTTGAATAGACAGGAGTGATAAACTTTCAAAGCTCTGCTGACCTTGTAGTAGCTATCACAAATTGCTATACCTGATGATCTTACCCCTAGGCTTTTATGGGTAATTCTATCCTTGGCTAAAGGTCAAAATCAGTCTGTTCAATAAGCAATTTAAAATTAAAAGCTGTAATAATGGTTCCGTAAAGTTCTGTCTTTCTGCTGCATAAAGTGATTAAATATACGAAATTATATGATTAAATTTTCCACTTACTGGTCCTCATATGTTAAAGGAGTCTGAAAATACCCTACACCAGTGTCATAATAGTGTATATAAGTAAAGTTTTTTACATAGATTTATTGATCCTTGTAAGTTTGGGGCTGTGTTTGTTTTTAAACATTATTTTCCATGGAACTTACCTCAGAAGTCATAACTTAATGCAATACTTGTACTGAAGCAGTAAGATAATTTTTAAAAATAGAGGTGTTTATCTTCTCATGCATATTGAACTCAGGTTTCTGAGTACTTCAGTAGAGTAATCTACCCTACAGGGTACTGGTTTACATCATATAATTGTCTAAACACTACTATTACAAGGTATGGATATAACAGTATCAACTCAAATAATACTTTTAAAGATAAATTGACTCATAATGAACTACACTAGGAAAGCAAAAATAAGATTTTATAAAAGCCAATTTTGTGTAGTATGGAGAATATTTTAGTATAAATAAGGAACTGTATCATATTGCTAGTAACGCTCAGTGTAGAAATCTTGAATGTAAAACCTAATTTCTGAATGGATAGAGTGGAAAATATATGCCATATTAGTTCATGTCTACCTTTTCACAAGGGGAAGAGTCAGGAGTAGGATATGAGAAATTACAGTTAAAAATTAATCTAATCAAATTTGATTTAATTGTATCCAGATTTGTTAGAGGATTGTGTAAAGATTTTACTTGAGTTTGAACTCACATTTATCTCATGGTCAAACACGTATGGGTTTTATATTAGCCCAAGTTTTCCAGGGAAAGCTTAGTCCTTACTGCGAGGGTCTATGTGCAGGCAACAACCCATGTGTTGAGAGTGAAACACTGCAACTGGGTTGTAAAGTACAACTTCACTTAGAGAGATAAGATCAGGAAGACTTCTTTAGCTTGGCTGCACTTTTACACATTCTGCCTTGTTGAGATTGTTGAATGAACTGAATTTATTCCATATTTAATGTGTACTGTAATTTCCTGGGAAAGTCAAACTGGAAGACAAAACTCCATGAACCTGGAAAATGTAAATTATTTATGTAAAGAATATATTACTAGAATTGAAGGTGAACTAAAAAAATCATTCCAGGGGCAGGGGAGTCGGGGAGAGAGGAAAGAAAGGTTGAGCTGTTTTACTAAAAAATAGTGATCAAGGATCACAAGTTTTAATCACAAGGATTAATGTTTTAAAAGGTCAGTTGAACAGTTTCCTAAAGACAGATTTAGAGACCGTGAATGTCTCCAGAGACCCTATTACAACTGCTTTTAGAAAAACATTTAATACATGCAAGGAAAAAAAAATCCTGAGTTCCCCTTTGTATGCTTCATTTTGTGAAAAGTTATTTTCAAATCTTCCACCCAAGAAAAGGTTTTAACAACTGCTGCTGTACACATAAGATTGCTTCAAGCCCGAAGTGCCTGAATCTCCAGATTTTCTCCTTGGAATTCATTTAATCAATTGCTCAGAGCAGCGCACTAGTGCATGCTAGTACGTGTTTAAAGGTATAATATATGCTTCAGTACAAGTTGGCGAGGTGACAGTGGTTCAGCCTCAGAAGAAATCTTTACGTTCCAGCTCGCTGCGCGTTTGCACTTGGCCTAAATCTCCTGATCTGCTCTTACCTGGGATGCTACAGAGAAGCACAACAGTGTACTTACTAGGAGGGCTGAGGACACTGCATTTGAGGTGTCTGCAGCCTTCTCTAGCCCAGAGACTTTAGGAAGAAAACTTGATGTTCCCTACAGTAGGCTGGAACAGGAACAACAGGGACAGCAATACATAAGAGGAACCTTTGTAACACTGACGATATACACAGTAAAAGCAGTCAAAAGTGTGATATGGGTTAAAATAAAGTGTTGCGTGTAGGAAGCTGGGGCAAAGAAGCAAACCTATCGGGCCTAAACAATGACTCCTGCCAACTTTTTTCATGTGTTCACGAAAATATATTCACTTCTATTCAGGTGTCTTTACTGTGCCCTTTGCTGATGGTTGAGTGCTTGGCATAAACCCTGCCAGCACCCTCAAATCTGTGAGGGAGGAACACTGAGCCTCTGTCAGAAATCCTGCTTCTTCAATGCCCTAGGCAGGCCATGAGCGAGCCCGATAGCTGCCCAGGCAGCGCAGGCACTGATTAATGATTACCTTGTCCAGTTTCTGGCCACTCTAACACAGCCCTGGCCTGGGTGCCATCCAGTCAGCAGTTTTCCAGTCCAGGAAGCTGTGGATAGCTATGAAGAAGCAGAAATCACAGCTATCTGTCGTTGGCCTGTGCAATAACAGCCCATGGTCAAAAACCAGTTAAAGATAAACCCAGGGATTTGGCAGTGCTGTTTACACTGGTGTCTGACATCTCTGCTGTTCATAAGAGCACTTGGCTAAACTTGCTATACATTTTTGGGATCATAGCATGGTATTTTATTCATATTAGTGAACAAAGATTATTAATGTGTGGAGATCTACTGTAACAAAAATTTTAAAACCATATTGTGGTGTCTGTTAATATTATCACAGGTACTAATTTAGCGACTGTTTCTTTGATATAATCTGCCCAAGTTCTTAACTGATGATGCATAACAGATCCAACCCATTTGTTATGACTGATGACATCAGGGGCTTCTTAATAGTCACAAATGTCAGCTATTAGATTTGAGCCCCTATCCTTCCACTTGCATTTTGGGGGAGGTTTTTTAAATTGAAGGCTTCAGTGAGGAAAGAAAAAAACCCTCCCAAAGTAATATGAAAATGGATGCAACCTGTACAGTTCTGCACACTCTTTTCTTTTAATCTTCTTTATCACTGTGCTGTCAGAATATATTTAATATGATGAAAATTCTGATCTAAGAGAATTAGATTAGTTCCATATACAGTGAATGACTTCAGTGTTTTGGAATAGTGTAGTCTTTATCTTGTAGAATTAAGTTGCTGGCCCAGCATACCATTAGCTTCAGATTATTAATGCAAATTTAAGTACATTAGTGCAGTATTTAATATAATGGGGCCTAGCCTTCTTCAGAATTCCTGGGACCTTGATGAAGAAAGCTGTCAAACAAAAAGAGCCTGGTAGTCACTGGGAATGGCATATATTTAAGTTTACATGCTCCTACACAGTAAATCAGTTTGTTACTTACTGACCGCTGGATTGGGCAAAGTTGGCTTTAGAGAAAAACAAGGTGGGGGTCAGCTGTCCCAGCAATTCCCGGCATACATCAGGATGGCTTTGTTTACCCAAGCTAATGGGCATGCGTGTATGGTTTCCTGTACCCTCCCATAGGCAGGGGAAAGTCCATAGGTACAAGGATTTTGCTGGGAAGAGGCTTGAGCTCCTCCACCCATTTCCATTTGCTGCTCCTGCTAAGGGACACCAACGTTCCCACCACTGTGCTGGGGCTCATCTGAAGAGCTGGGAAGAGCGCAGTGTTGCACAGAGCATATCAGTAATGTCAGCACGACGACAGGGCAACAGGGGGTGGGAATTAAAGGAAAGTGGGTGGTTTTACAGTCTTCTGTATAAGTCTTCCCCTTAATCCTTACTGTTTCTTGCCCACCTAACAGGATAGCTTTGGGTGTGGGGAAGAAATCTTCAGAAGCGACATAAACTGTAGTTTTGACCTGTGCCAAATACAGCAATATGGCATAACTGGCAGAGATGATTTCTAAATCTGAAAATTACTAGAGTGGTAAAACAACAAAATAAAAGATGAAAAGGTTTACAGCTGCTGTATATCAGATTCAAAGTGTGTATCTGAAACATGCCAGTAAGAAATATGAAAACATCAGTTGCACAAAACTAAGTTATCAGATCAATGCAGCTCAAAAGCAAGAATCAAACAAGACAGACGTATGGATGTATATTTTTTGTGGCTGAAGAAATCATTTCTAGGATAGAGAAATAAAGTAGTCATGTGATGTACCAAGGATCTGCAATCTCCAGAAGCATCTTTTTCCTAAATACCTGTTTACTTGAGGTGCTAGTTGAGAGTACCATCAGAGATTATCGTGGTTGATTGGCTAGAATCAGAACAGGGTATAGCAATTACAAATGCCAGGAATACAAGAGCCAAGATATTTGTACATACACATTTTTTGGACACTCAGGGCACATCTAATAGCAAATAAAATTAGCTCCAAGGTCATGCATCAGTCTGGATATGAAGATGTTAGTGGTTTTCATGAATACAAGGTCATGATATTTTAAGTAAATTGTCTACCACCAAATGTAGTTTGACGGAACCCAGATATGTAACCCACAAGTCCACTGAATGCTTGCCTAATCTTGCTGGCAATTAAGTCTTGCCCAGTAATATTGCTACTTATAAAATGACCTGCACTAACAGAAGTGAAATATGATAGAGCCGTTAGTTTGCTCTGACTGCTGCAAGTAATGCTGAACAGTTTAGATTTGATCCATGCCTATCTCGTAAACAAAGAGTTATTTTTGTTACTTACTCAGATCAGGGAATAGACTCATTTCATATAGGTGCTCAATTTGCTGTTATTTTTTCTTAATCCTATGTCCAGAGGTAGTTGTCTCAAATTGTACTGTGCCATCACTCTGTGCGATGACATTTGAACAAAGTTTTTTGAGGGAACATGCACAGTCAGGACCCAAGAGTGAAAAGATGATGGAAAAAGGCAGCAGCAGCCTCACGCCAACCCCAGCACTGGCAAGTTTGATCCTAAAGATCAATACTAAGAAAAATAACTACACAGAATATAGACACATCTCCAAACATCATTCCAGATCATTCTTGAAAGGAAGGACCTAGCAGCAAGTCTTCAGAGAAAAAACTTGCATGACACTGCAAGACCCAGTAAAATCAGAAGGTTTGATCAGAATATGTGAGGAATCCAGAAGGAGAACAATTTTTGTACACAAAGATTCCTTGGACTCCAAAGTCACTTTTGATGACACATTTTGGAGAGCAGTCCTGTAATCACAGTTTGACAGATACGGCCAGAACGTACTCTCTGAAGAAGACAAGCTTTCTGCTAAGCAGTTACTTGCAGGAGGATTCAGTAGCACGTGGGGAAAGAGGAGAGGAAAAATACTTACTCCAACAGTAATTGTTGTTCTTTGAGATGTTATGTTTAAAATGGATTCCAGAATCTGCTCCCCAATTCATTAGGATGTAGACCGTAAGGGAAACCCTGAAGATTTTGGCTTTCCAGACTTTTATGTCTTTACACAGAAGCAGAAACTGGCACAGGGCACTTTTGTGTGCCTAAGTTGCTGTTCCAGGATCTCCAAAGCTTGCTTAGATGAAGGACAGAGATCCTGTAAAGTAATCACACTGATGGCAAGATCTTCAACCACTATAGCTTTTCTAATGTAAATGATGATAAAAAATGTGGAGCACGAGGCAACATATTTTCAAGAGGGAAATGGGTTACCAGAAATCATCTGCAATAGCTAAGGGAAACACAGCATCTATTCATTTACCATTAGGAGAAGGCAATGATGCACTTGCCAACTTCATTCTGCAGTTGACCAGTTATTAAGGATAGATTTAATAAAGTTTGTGTGATAGCTTGATATTAAAATAAGGATAAAAATAGACAAGATAATGGCCACAGTTTGAAAAAAAAATTCTTTTAGTATGCCAAGTGTGTCTAAGCCCATATTCAGTGCTTAAGCATTTGTTTTCTTAGAGGTGTCTATGAATAAATGAGGTACAACTTTCAGAAAAGAATGACAATGTTAAGCTCCCCTAAGGAAATTAGTGACTCCATTGTACATTGAATTATTTATATTTTCTTTTTTAAAACTAACTTCAAGCAGAAGGAGATTAAAACTACAGTTGCAATATTTCTGTGACCATAAAGGCAGTGTGTTAGTGTGAAGCAAATTGCATGCTAAGTCTGATCAAATCTGTAGCCAAGGCCACTCCAGGCACAGCTAAAATGGAAAGCCACAAGCATGTTTTGTGGAGAACAGTAATCCCAGATTATGCCTGTCTGTTCAAACTAACACAGGAAAGCTTACAGGTATGAGGTGTATGAAAAAATATCTTTTTGGAAGCTCATTCATGCCTCTGATCTTTCAAGATGGTAAATGCACTACTTTCCGTTTCAATAAGGGGATTTTAGAGAAAAGAAGGAAAAGGCGGATGATGAACTCACAGGGGAACATTTTAAGCGAACAGACATTCCAATGTGATTTTTTAAGACAAATGTTAACTTTTCATTTTATGACTACTTTCTTTCTGCAAAAGTTTATGCCAATTTCATACATACAGAGGCTGGGAAGAGTAGTATTACTTGGGAAACATTTGTAGATGGAAATTTTTTTTATAGGCAGCAAATCATTGCATTGCGGTATGTTACGCAAAGGCTCCCAAATTTCAATGGAAGTGCACAGACACAGAACAGAGGAGGACTTACAAAAACCAAATTAAGCTACTGTAACACAATTTAATTTTTCTAGGTAGGCTGGATGTGTAAACCCCCTTATATTTAGGGACAGAGTAATGCATTTATTGAGGTTTGGTTCTAGATTATCCATCTTTCAAAGTTTTCTCTTTTTGCTTCTTTTACTAGACATCTCAAAACATTAGCATCAACAGCAGAAAACAGATCAGTAAATCAGCTTTACACAGAGCAAACACAGAAATACCTGAGGAAGTAAACTTAGGGATAAACTCTACTGCTCCTCCATTTTTCCAGTTGTTACAGAAATGTGGTTTTGTGCCATTTATAGACAATCTTTTTTCTATGCAAGCTACTGGAAATGACTGTAATCATTGTGCCATTGTATAAAGGTAGGGAGTATTTTTTCTTTGATGAATAGAAAGCAACAGAGGTAAAATAGTTTTTTTCACAGGATATTATTGACTAAGCTGAGAAAGAAACAAGTCTTAGCCCATGCAAACAAATATTTTAGGTTTGGAAGATGAACGATAAGACAGAGAATCCCAAAGCTCTTCACACGGGAAGAGAGAATATTGCCTACTCTTCAAAACATTCTTCCTGTATAGATTTCACCAAAAGCTCCTCTTAAATCATTATTAAAATGACCAGAATGCAATACTTCTAGGAAAACAATGAGAACAATCCTAGACATGTTATCAAAATAATGGAATCATAGAATCATTTGGTTGGAAAAAACCTTTAAGGTCATTGAATCCAGCTGTACCTGTCCACTACTAAACCAGGTCTCTAAGCAACTCGTCTGCCTATCTTTTAAAATACCTCCAGGGATAGGGACTTGACCACTTCCCTGGGTAGCCCATTCCAGTGCCTGGTAACCCTTTCAGTGAAGAAATTTTTTCTAGTGTCCAACCTAAACCTCCCCTGGCGCAACTTGAGGCCATTTCCTCTTGTTCTATTGCTTGTTACTTGGCAGAAGAGACCAACACCCAACTGGCTACAACCTCCTTTCAGGTAGTCGCAGAGAGCAATAAGGACTTGTGCTCCAGACCCCTCACCAGCTTCGTTGCCCTTCTCTGGACACGCTTCAGTGCCTCAATGTCCTTCTTGTAGGGAGGGGCCCAAAACTGAACACAGTATTCAAAGTGCGGCCTCACCAGTACCAAGTGCAGGGGGACCCATCTGGCCCCATAGACTCATGTATGTCTAATTGGCCAAGCAGGTCACTAACCATTTCCTCTTGGATCATGGGAGCTTTGTTCCGCTGCCCATCCCTGTTTTCCAGCTCACGGGGCTGGATACCTGGAGAATAACTGACCTTACTATTAAAGACTGAGGCAAAGAGGGCATTAAATACCTCAGCCGTATCTTCATCCTTTGTCACTATGATTCCCCCTGCATCCACGCTGCCCATCCCTGTTTTCCAGCTCACGGGGCTGGATACCTGGAGAATAACTGACCTTACTATTAAAGACTGAGGCAAAGAGGGCATTAAATACCTCAGCCGTATCTTCATCCTTTGTCACTATGATTCCCCCTGCATCCAGTAAAGGATGGAGATTCTCTTTGGCTCTCCTTTTATTGTTAATATATTTATAGAAACATTTTCACAGAATTGGCCAATTTAAGTTCTAGTAGGGCTTTAGCTTTTCTAATTTTCTCTCTGCATGACCTCACATCATCACCAAGTGCAGGGGGACCCATCTGGCCCCATAGACTCATGTATGTCTAATTGGCCAAGCAGGTCACTAACCATTTCCTCTTGGATCATGGGAGCTTTGTTCCGCTGCCCATCCCTGTTTTCCAGCTCACGGGGCTGGATACCTGGAGAATAACTGACCTTACTATTAAAGACTGAGGCAAAGAGGGCATTAAATACCTCAGCCGTATCTTCATCCTTTGTCACTATGATTCCCCCTGCATCCAGTAAAGGATGGAGATTCTCTTTGGCTCTCCTTTTATTGTTAATATATTTATAGAAACATTTTCACAGAATTGGCCAATTTAAGTTCTAGTAGGGCTTTAGCTTTTCTAATTTTCTCTCTGCATGACCTCACATCATCCTTGTAGTCCTCCTGAGATGCCTGCCCCTTCTTCCAAATCTCATAGACTTTCCTCTTTTTCTGAGATCCAGCCAAAAGCTCTCTGTTCAGTCAGGCTGGTTTTCTTCCCCACCAGCTCAGCTTTCAGCACATGGGGGTGGGTCCAGGATTTCCTTCTTGAAGAGCGCCCAGCCCTCTGGCTCCTTTGCCCTTCAGGACTGCCTCCCAAGGGACTTTGTCAACCAGCCTTCTAAACAGTCCAGTCTGCCCTCCAGAAGTCCAAGGTGGCAGTTCTGCTGACCCCCCTCCTTACTTCTCCAAGAATCGAGAATTCTATCATTCCATGATCACTGTCCCCCAGGCGTCCTCCAACCATCATATCACCCACAAGGCCTTCTCTGTTCACAAACAACAGGTCCAGCAGGGCACCTTCCCTAGTTGGTTCACTCACCAGCTGTGTCAGGCAATTGTTTTCCACACACTCCAGGAACCGCCTAGACTGTTTCCTTTCTGCTGTATTGTACTTCCAGCAGACCTCTGGTAAGTTGAAGTCCCCCACAAGAACAAGGGCTAGCAATCATGAGACTTCTCCCAGTTGCTTGTAGAATATTTCATCTGTCTCTTCATCCTAGTTGGGCACTCTATAACAAACCCCCACCATGATATCTGCCTTGTTGGCCTTTCCCCTGATTTTTACCCATAAATACTCAACCCTTATCATCACCATCACTGAGCTGAAGGCAATCAAAACACTCTCTAACATACAGGACTATGGAAAAAGACAAAGAGCAAAAATGAGTTGGATGCACTGTTTTATCCTAAGGAACATGTCTATAGAGAAAATTGTTCATTTTGTCAAACTGAAATACAGTCTCATAGACTTTCCTCTTTTTCTGAGATCCAGCCAAAAGCTCTCTGTTCAGTCAGGCTGGTTTTCTTCCCCACCAGCTCAGCTTTCAGCACATGGGGGTGGGTCCAGGATTTCCTTCTTGAAGAGCGCCCAGCCCTCTGGGTGGCAGTTCTGCTGACCCCCCTCCTTACTTCTCCAAGAATCGAGAATTCTATCATTCCATGATCACTGTCCCCCAGGCGTCCTCCAACCATCATATCACCCACAAGGCCTTCTCTGTTCACAAACAACAGGTCCAGCAGGGCACCTTCCCTAGTTGGTTCACTCACCAGCTGTGTCAGGCAATTGTTTTCCACACACTCCAGGAACCGCCTAGACTGTTTCCTTTCTGCTGTATTGTACTTCCAGCAGACCTCTGGTAAGTTGAAGTCCCCCACAAGAACAAGGGCTAGCAATCATGAGACTTCTCCCAGTTGCTTGTAGAATATTTCATCTGTCTCTTCATCCTAGTTGGGCACTCTATAACAAACCCCCACCATGATATCTGCCTTGTTGGCCTTTCCCCTGATTTTTACCCATAAATACTCAACCCTTATCATCACCATCACTGAGCTGAAGGCAATCAAAACACTCTCTAACATACAGGACTATGGAAAAAGACAAAGAGCAAAAATGAGTTGGATGCACTGTTTTATCCTAAGGAACATGTCTATAGAGAAAATTGTTCATTTTGTCAAACTGAAATACAGTAACAATTTTTAAAATATAGATATATGTTATTAGCAAACAAGGGACTCTTGTAAATATTAACTGAAAAAGTTAACCCATTTTCTGTCACACTGGAAAGAACCCTCTACATTTTTATAATCTTCCAGTCAGGTTGTTAAGAAATATATAATGCTACATGCTTATAATTTGAAAACCAAATCATACCAAATTGTTCAATAATGGAAACTGTACGTGCATCAAAACAAAAAGTACCATCATTAAAGGTGCTTAAACATTCTGAATAGAAATTTGCATTTCTGAGTATGAAAACCTGTGCAAAAGCACATAGAGCAAAAAATGTAGGAGATTCCTATGGAAGTGTTAGCTTTAAGTTACTTTTCTCCCCATTTATCTGGAGAATGAGGCTGCTAGCTAGAGGTGTGAAGCAGGACATGTCTCTTCCTTCGCATATAGCAGTTGGTTTTTTTCTTTTGTGAAGCTTTAACCTGACATTTCAATCTTAAGTAAATCACACCAAGAACAGAGGTGAGGCTTCTTTTAAATGCCTGTATCTTGCACAAATCCTTCATGTTTTTAACTGACACTACATTCTGTAGTAGCTTTTTTTTTTTTTCCAAGTTGCTTTATTCCATTTCTGTTGCAAGGGGAAGTATTCAAGTCTGTGTGGATAAACATAGGCCTAAGTCTCATGTGATGTCATACATTCTTCTGGGCAGCTGCAGCTGGGCACATTTAATAACCTGGTCTTAGGTTTGAGTATGTAGAATCATAGACAGTCTCAAGGCTACAAAATTCACCTAAGCCCCAGACAACCACATTCACTAATTAAGATATTGTGAATTATTGTTTCCTTTTAAGCCTGTTCTCACTGTCCTGACCTCTGGCTTGTTAGGGTTCAGCTTTAGCCTATCTTCCTTCCTTTTATATATATATATATATATATCTCCTAAATATTATGAAAATTAAGAGACAGCCCACCATCTCTGTCTAACTGGCAGGTCTACATCTCCTCGTGTAAAAAGCTTATCAGTATATAGCAACTTAGAACATCAGTGTGGGTTTCTACTGGTTTTCATTGTCTGCGTTTGTCTCTTCCTCTTTTCGGTGGGGTAAGAGACAAGGTCTTACATTTTCTACTATAAATCTTCCTACAATTTCTATCCTATGAAGGCTTTTTTCCCTTCTGCCCCCCAAAATGACAGCACCCATTAACTTTCATTGGGCCAGGAAATCCATCAAGAAATGCTTGTGGGACATGTGTTAGGAATCCAAGCTGAAGAACATAACATCACAAAAAGGACTACAACAGTTAATTTTTCTGTGCTTCATAACAGTCAGTAATTTGGGAATGAATCAGTCCTCTGATACAAACTGCATATATTCCAGTATTAAAGTAGAAATAATTCTTATTTATAAATAACGTGCTAATATTATGTTTAAGACACTAGTTTGGGAAATCCTTTAGTCAATCCCCTAAATTTTAACACATAGTTCTTGTTAATGAGGTTTCTGTAAATAATTTTGACAACAGGTGCTAAAAAGAATAGAATTATTAATTAATTTCAAAACATGTAGGAACAAATCCTGAAATTTCTTTAATTGTAGAAGTTCTAGCATGGGTAAGTTATTGATGAATTATATATAAATAGTGAAAAAAGTTATTTATGGTAGGGAATGTTAATTTAATTTTGTCCTTAATGAAAAATTTATATGATTTTGAATGGTTTTGTGGAATCCAAGTACTCGTATGGAATCTTAATCTTTGTTATGGTGAAAAAGAATCCACACTGACTATGAAGTATTTTAATTAATTTTAACTGAATATGGTAGGAAAGTATGATGTAGCTTTACTTTTAGCGACCCTGTTGCAACTGGAATAACTCCATCAAGTGAACTGCATGATTCCAGCATGACTGATAGCAGAACGTGGCACTTGTGGTTTTGTGAGCATTAATGTAATAAAGCATTTCAATGCACACAAGAATTTAAAAAATATTATTAATAAAATAAAAATATTAATGATTGCAGTTATTAAGATTCATAACAGGTGCTTGAATTATATATGTAACTAGAAAACAATACTATAAAATGTAAATAATTAACTTAAAATGCTCAAATATTTCACAAGGTTAAAAACCTGCATGTTTCTGTTCCTGCTAATCAGGTTGATATCTACAAATATTCCACAGGCCCCCGTTCTGAAATTCTTCCCCCAGAGGTAACATTGCATTACCATTCCTTAATATTCCTTATTTCTCCTGGTCCTCTTACCCTTCTATTTACCTAAATATTAATCTTTTGTTCTGACTACCAATTGTTTTTTGATTCCAAAGAACAGAATTAGGCTAGTGCTGCTGCTCCTAAGTTACACTCTTTTACCACCAGATTTGTCTTTGTCCTTTCTCCAAAGGAAGTGCATAGGAGACTCTGCAATCCTTAGACAAGGATCCTTGTCGTATGCATGATTCAACATCAACATTCCAAGAGAGTTAAGAAAACATACTATCTTTGTCTGAAATGCCTGTATTATAACTACATAAACGTTCTACAAGCTAACAGATATAAATGATGCCAAATATGCTGCATCTTTCAAAGTTTCTATTGCCAAGAGTACATTTTGAATTGGCCAAGTGCAAGTGTGTTAAAACACAGTACTGGAAAAGTTGTGTACAGCTTTTTTGAAGGCATACAGCTGCAAATCATAAAATGTTTTATTTATGATTATTTGATTAAACTAATGCACTGCATATTGTCATCACTTTCAAGCCCTATGGAAAATTTGGGCTCTAGCAAGGATTATTTATTGTTAGGGAGGAAATGAGTAGATACAGTCATTGGGTATTTTATTTGCTTTAAAAACAGACTATCTGATCTCAAAAGCAATGCACAGCATATTGCTCACACAGCTGGCGTGACATCTCGAGAGCTCCAGAAACCAATTCATTTCAACCTCCAGCAACTCATTTCCCCTCCCACTGTTTCAAGAACTCACGAGCCAAATTCCTTCCTCTATGTAGTTTTGCTGAAACAATTTGTGTTACTGTAAGCTAAGATGAACTTAGTACTGTGTCTCTCCCCTTTCTCTTACCTATCAAATCCCATGGGATAGATTTTCTTTTATCTTAATCTGGTATTTTGCTGTTGCCTTGAGTAAGGGGTGCATGTGACTTCTGCCTAAGTGAAAAAAAAATTGGGATCTTTGCAGTATTGTGTTGGAAATTGTTTTTTGATGAGTGTAATGCAAATAACTCTTCCATGCAAGTCAGATGTTTTTTGACGCTATCCCGAGTTAATCTGGAGACACCTCAACTTGTGAAAAGGGGAGCCCTGATCCTCTACTTCAAACAGTCAACCCATTGGGTTCCGCTTTAATGCAAGATATGTATGGGCAGCTGCTGAAAAGGGTGGTTGCGCATTCTTTTCCCAGATTTGCATGGCAATGCAGTGAGTCTGACCGAGCCAACTGAAAACTAATCTTTTTTTTTTTTTTTTTTTTTTTTTTTTGCTAGGTTAGTTTTTAGCTAGATTAGCCATGATCTGATTCATTGTCTGGCTGTGCACTTACTAGCCTGGTGATGCAGGGTTGGCCATGAGTAGAGGGAGCAGTGGGAATCACACCTCCAGTGAGGGGCTGCGCTCAAGTCAGATAAAGGTGACTGTACAGCTACAGCTGAATTACAGCATCTTGTCGTGACAAAGAAAAGTCAAGAAGGGAGGATGTGATGATCTGCTGTTAACTGACCCTGAAGCTATCCTGTATTTTCACCAAACACCTGAGAAGTGCACAATGAATCAGCTTCTTACTGGCCTGGGTAGAACTGTAACACACTATCGGTCCTATTTCTGATGTGACAGCAACTGAATCCATTTGTGTCATACGTTTTTCCCTTTTGCCCAAATGTATGACATTTAATTAATGAATTTTGTTAAATAAAGGAGGTAGAAAAATAATGGATCAGAGTAGCAGGGTTACTATGACAGAAGTGCTCACATTCAGAAAGAGGCAGAAAGCAATTCCAGTACTGATATATAAAGGGGTAGAAAATGGGAACAGCACAGCATATCTATAAATAACTTCCAAATGACTATGCAGTATATGGATCAGATGAAAACATTTTTACGCATGTGGAGCTCCTAACATATCCTCTAGGCGGAACAAGTACTCAGCTAACAGATAATCAGTATTTCAGGTCAGGATTTCTAGTAAACTGCAGGTGATGGAGTTCTTGTCATGTGTCTCTATGAACTTTTTAAGTGCACAAAAAAAGCCTCAAAAGGAATTCAGAAATCAGAAGGGACGGTGGAAAAGAGCAACAAACTGAGAAAAAAAGAATACAGTCAGGCATGGGCAAAAGAGCATTAAAGTAATCACACAGGGAATAGTCCCAAAGTAAATCCATAATAGGTATTGTCTTGGGTTAATCTCTGTTGTAAATTACTAGTGTAAATTATAGAGTATAATGCCACTACTAAAGCTAAAAGAACAAACAGAACACATGAAAAATACTACTGTGGCAGCCACGGTGACAAAGATATTAACCATGTTTGTCAATGTATTTTTTTACACTAATGGCTTACTACATTCCGCAAGCATCTATGTTTCAAATCCACCAGATGATTGCTTCATCTGTTTCTGTTATCTAGTAACTATTTCAAAAGGCCTTATAAATATTCAGAGCATTTAAAAAATGCTAGAGTAAATGATATTTTAAAAGTAATACATAAATATGACTGTTTTGTAATATGGGTGTTTTAATGTAATTGTAAGTAATTGATTTCATATGTACAGCATATATCCAATGTGATTTGCAGAAGTGCTGAGCTTTTGTCATTCTTTTGATAACATTTACCTTTTGTAGGCACTTGTGAACACAGCCTATGTAACTTGATAGAGTACTCCAGGAGAGAGACGCAGAAGTGAGACACCAATGAGTCTCTTGGTTTTGTTCCTTTTTTAGCCAACTCCTAACCCTGGTGCTCTTGTTCACACTGTGATCCAATATGCCTTTGCAGAACTCCTGCTGTTGGCCCTTCCCCGTATTACAGATAAATAATAGGGTGACACTCTACAAATGGAGACAACATTCACAAGACTGGTAAATGACTGACTGACACAACAAAAAAAGGAAAGTAATGCTATTAATATTTAGAAAAGTTGCATATCTTGGCTGTAGCACACAAACTTCCAGTTTTCCTGTAACCTGACCACTCGGAGATGAGAGACAAAATCTGAAGCAGTAGCAGAATCCTGTTATTTGTGGGAGATTATTTGCTGTTGTGCAGAGCTTATGTCTATTAACTCTACAATTTTGGTTTGACTTCCTTCAAAGACTGAGTCTGTCTTATTATGATGCTACAACAGCAAGAACAGGGCAGAAAACACACTCTGAATGCCAACATTACTGAAATGAGAATTTTCTCAATAAATAATATATCAAAACCTGGATGACAGGATGAAAGAGAAAACTTGAAAACATGCTGTGCAGAGTTTAAAATACCATGAGCTCATACTTGGAACACAATTATTACAATTTTTTTATGATTCCATGATGGGAGGCTGTAGAGGGTACAGCCGCTCACTGGAGCATGAGTCCTCACTTGCCAAGTAGACCAACATGAAAGTATTTCCTAATTTTTTAGGGAAAAGTACATTCTAATAGGTGGCTTATTCTGTCCTCACATCAAAATATTTTCAAGGCACTGGTCACAGTAGTGTGCTGTAATGGTTTTATACAAACTAGATTTAAACTATAAGAACAGAAAATGTCTGGGCAGATACAAATAAGTATATCTCTGCTGGCATCATTGTAATTGTCGAAGCTTCCTGATATACTATGGGTGAGCTGGTTTTCCCTTTAGCTGAGCTAAATTCTCTTGAAGGAAATGTCAAATTTTGAAGAGGTAGCTGAGCATACAGTTCAATATCGCATTGTCTTGGCGAAGCCATGACCCAGCATTGTAAAGACACATATTTACTCAATTCTTTCACAGAATTCACAGCAGCAACTAAGTAAATAAGAGTACCGGTAACATTAAGACTGAGGTGAGGTTTCTTGCTATGGTAAAGTCTCCTTCTGCCAATTAGGTACTTGAAATAAGCATCAAAAGTATAAACAGCCTTTACACAATTTATAACTTGTTCCAAAATTACCCAAACACTCTAATTTTCTTAATCATGATAAAAAGAGATCTTGTTATTTACAGTATAATATTGAAAAATATCATAAAAGGAAAACTATCAAACAACAACTTAAAAACTGTATATATTTGCATGTGATTGAGGAGCCTTCATTTTTTTGTGAAGATTATTAATTAGGGGGAAAAAAGAATCTGATCTTTTTTTTCCTGGAGGCACCAGGAGAAAAGCAGCTTCTATCAACTGACAGCCTGATGTGAGCAGCCATAAATGTGGCCTGGTTAGAAGGTCATGACACAGCCTGACTGTCATCTCTTCTGCAGTGTAATTCCAAACAATATTTCTGAATTTCTTTTTGGCAGGGTTACTTGCATAGCCTGAATGCTAGAGAAAAATGACAACGCTAAAGAAATTGTCTTTGTCTCAGTAAGGACGTTTTCTGTCCTCTTGATACAGACTATGAGCCTGTGAGTGCTGGTCTAGCTTACCTGTGTGTTAAAGCAACATCTTAATCATTTGGATTCTCAATGGAGCTGCTTAAAGCTTTTTGTCAAAATGTTTTTTGAGGAAAAAATTGTACACTCATCATTATCAAAATCTTTCAAACAATAAATACTTGCAAAATATTGTTTATAAAAACAAATTGATGCTTCTTGAAATTTCAGTTTAAGATTTAATTACCTCGGCTAAGAATACGTCCTAGTTTGACATTTAAAAAAGGACAAACAAAATAATATATATTCTTTGTTTTGAAACAGCTTTTTTGAATGAAATTTGTAAATGTAATAAGTCATAAAGTGAGTCAAAATCTTTTTTACTTTATTGATAGAAAATGCTTTGATTAAACCCAACTGATTTTGGTAGGGATAAGAATTCATTCCATTAAAAATTTCAGAATGCTTTGTTTTCCATTTTGGACCTGAAAAACTGAACTAGGAGAAATTCTAATGAAACAGAAAATCTGGTTCCTCTTTATTTAAAATTTATCTCAATGTTAAATGCAGTTAAGTTGCAGTTCAAACTAGAATTAATTACTGGCTTTATCAGCTAAATATAATACGCTTGTATTGATACTTTAGACAAGAAGATCTCTGAATACATATGAAACCCACTGTTTCTGCAATTTGGGGATGAATCAGTAGGAGGAGTGAACAAAGAAAGGTAGTACAGTCAGTCTTCACATGACAGAACAAATGGAAATTCGTATCTCTGCCAGAATACTGTGCAACATAAGTCACAAAAGAGCAAATAGATACGAAAAACCAAAGAAAAGAGAGGCAGCACACTGAGCTCCATGTACAACTGAAGAAATGAAAGTGAACAGAGAGCTAAGTATCACACCGGTATAATGGCGGAAAACAAATTATGCAGAGAATCTGTAGAAAGATTCAAAACAGTGGAAGATACCAACAGGTTTGACTTCACTACAAAAGCAAAACCTCAGAATTTGTTCATACTGTTTAAAGAAGTTTCGAGCATTCTATAACACATCTCCCACGGCCATTCACAGAACATAGGAATTACTGTATTTTGTAATTTTAAAAATCCCTCAAATCTACTGGAATAAGAGCTGAGTGTCTGTGGAAACTTTAAAATATCAATGTTTTATTTTTCTCCCCAGTGAGTTGTATGTTCTCCAGAAGGCACTAATCTGATAGCAGTATGCTGTCTGTACACTGAATGCACCGTCACACTCACCAGCTTGCCTCACATCTCGAGCTGGAAGAATCGATTCTAATGCAAATGAGGGCAGTTCAGTTTCCCTGAATACTGAAGTCCTTGTTGAATCTGCTGAGACTAACAACATGGTTGCCATCTGTCCAGCTAGGAACGTGGCAAAGATAAGCAACGCAGTCAAAAAAAATCCCTATTTGCTGCCTAGCTGTCCTCCTCTTCTCAGTGCACTCAGTCTAATTATCAGGAGGTGAAACGCTCTGCATTTCAGCCATCACAGTCGTCTTTAGAAGCGTACAATGCTGCCTGCATTTCATTTCGTATATTAGAATGACTATGAGGAAATTTTTTCAGGTGGGGTTCCCAAAGCATTCAATATCAGACATGTTCTGCTGCAAGTGAAAGCAGTGAGAGGCTGACCCCATATGGTAATGACTGAGCCAATAGTACATGTGAGACTCCCACCCCAACCGTACAATGAGGCATAATCCCTACTTGGGGGTTTTCTGACCTTACGAAAAAGTTAAACAAGTTCTCAGCTTTCTTCAGTGCATTGAACTTCAACACTGGCTCTCACAACAGAGCCAGTATCTGTTAGCTTTTGTCACACGTTGGATGCAGGCGTTTGATCATGTGAATCAGAAATACCGTGAATCTGCCTGGTCACATGAGGAAGAAGGGCCAGAATCATTAGGAGTGGGCCTTTTAGCAGGGCAGTGTTTGGAGGAGTATCTGTGGCTGCAAAGTTGCACTGGCCTCTTTCAGCCTGGCAGCTGACATGGTTGACAGATCACAGAGAAAACCGCTGACTCAGGTGTGTGGGATCCTGGTGCAGGACTTGAGCTGTGCTACGAATGTACGGTGTTTGTAACTCACTGCAGAAGGTGTGATATGTGAATGAAAGGGAAAAGGCTCATGCTCAGTCTATGAGATTTCATATAAAAGTCTCAAGAGTTGTAACCATTATTTTCCTGTAGTTAATTTTCTTTATTCTTTCTTCCCTTTTTTAACTTTTGGGGTTTTTTTTTTTTCCCCTTCAACCTTTTAATTATTTTTTCCCCATAGGATTTTTCCACTTTCTGCTATTCAATGTGCCCACAAGTTTCAAAACCAATAGGGATAGTGAGTCAAAAGAGAAGGATGCAGTTAACATCTAGTCATGCTCCTTGCTATCCAATAAAAATAGAATACAACACAGCTGGAATTCAGAACAATAAAAAGCCTCTTAGCTAAAATGTTAGTATTTGGAATTCAGTTCGTTTAGTTGTGGGGTTTTTTCCTAATAGAAAAACACACCGAGATGCAAGAAATCTTGGAAAAGATAATGCTCTGCTAAGGCTGGTGAAAACAGATTCAGTGCACTATAGAAAGCTATGGTTTGTTCCCAGAAATAGCTGATTTTCCTTGTTAGGTTTAAAAGATAATGCCATTAACTTTCACCAACGGGAAGATATTTTAGAGAATTTTTTGGCCCATTTCAGTTTGGCAGTGGCTCAAGATAACATTCTAACAGACCTGCTGCCCTTAAAGCAGTAATAAGCATTAAAAAAATTGGGTAGAGACAACTAAAGACCAACACATACTCTTTAAGTTAATGTAACAATGTAGTAGAGGAGCAAACTGGTAAGGAGAGCACATATGAAGAGAAGCCAGCATGAACTGCTGCTAATATGGCTGAAGGGTAAATTGCAGCACAGAAAGAGCAGGCAAGCTACTGTTGATAGGCATAATTTCATCTGGAGAAGACAGTGCCGAATTAGGAAGAATGTCAAACAGAAACATATTTGCCCGTCAAAAGCATGAAGACAATTCCTATCTAGTAAGACTAAACAGAATTACCTCACCAAAAAAGGGTTCTGAACAAAAGACGATGATTATTCTTGCTATTGCAGGTAAAGAGATAAAAGAAAGAAAAGAAAAAACTGTGGAAAAAGCAGACAGCTTTAGCAGATAGCTACATCAAATACTTAGGACTGAAGAGTAAGGAAACGAAGTACCCGGATAACAAGATTACAATGACCTGTTCGTAACCTTTACGACCTGTTCATAGTCTTTAACTTTCTAATACAATTCACCATAAGGCTACATTTCACAGTTCCAATTTGTTTTTTAGTTGCAAGCATTTTGTCTATTTGAGAATACAGAGTAAAATAAAAAGGAAGACCACAAAGGACACCCTCGATTTCACGTGATACTGGATCAGGCTCCTAAGTTTTTTCCTACATTTATCAACATGAGATGGGGAATAAAAGTATTGTTTATGCATGTCCTGTGGGACCAAAAGTGCTGAACCAAAATAACTTCATTCTCTTCCTTGCTATATTGTTTATTAGTTTTGTGATCATGCAGACTCCTCTAGTAGCATCCTTATCAGCATTAACTGCATACTGTGCCATGTCCTCCCAAGAGAGAATCCTGAGGTAAGGCTTTGAAAGGGTATTAAACTGTGCTTCCATCAGAATCAGGAAAGCCATGGTGTGATTCAATACCTGAAATGACTACTACAGACTCAAATTATTGGCCAGTTTCGTGGAAGCCTCTCAGTAGAAAATGTCAGTTCTCAGTTTGCCTTTCTTTCCTATGGGGACAGCAAACATTATGGCCCTTTTTAAGCCTTGAACTTGATTTATATTGCCAAAATCCTAGAGTACATGCAATGCTATCATCCCTAACGTTCAGTATGTCCAAGTCAGACACCTGAATTAGAATTCGGACTGTTTGATGGAGCATCCTATGTTTTTCTCACTGTGTGCATTTACCAAAGCTTTTTTCCAAACTATCTTGTAGGGCATTTAAGTTTTAATCGTGATACAAGTGTGAAATTCAAGTTTGTACTGTGGTTATAATTCTGTAGCTGCAGATCAGTGCCATGCTTGTGCACACACAGTCATCAAATTCTGGCATTGGTCCAGGAACTCCCCAGCTAGTCTCTGCAGAGATGAGCCTAGCTAAAGACAGGGGGGGTTGACTGAACATCTGTCTGTCTTCACAGCAAAGCATTTGACTAATTGTTGCAGGAGGTCTACAAGTGGGAATTTCAAACTGTCCTGGTGACTCCCCAAAGCAGACTCTGCTGTGAATAAGGCACTTGATAGGCACTGTATTAGTGCTTAAATTTGTTAATTAACACCCTGGATAGAGAATCTGTCAGTCTGAAGGAGTCCCCAAAACAATTTCTGCAGCATTTTCCTGCAGATGCAGGAACGGTAACACAAGACAGTCTTTTGTATGTAATTAAGATACTAGAAGATGGTTTGTACATAGTTTAAGATGACTGACAGAAACATATCATGCATAGGCTAGAATGGTCACCTAGGACCCCATTCAAAAGATTCCACTAAATCAGTATGGATTCCAATAAATTAGGTATGTGGACCTATTATGAATGATCTGTGACGAAGTGATTCCCTTTTCAGGGAGTGATGGAGGTTTGCTGGTGATGAAAGAACCCCCACTGGTTTTAATTCATGGTAAGAGGGAAAATGCTAAATACCATCCCCAACCTGCCGAAGGATACTTAGTACTAAAAGGCTTAAAAGGAAAGGTAGCCCTGTGTAATCTCTGTGAGGCAAATGGCGCATTTGTCAGAGAGAGAGTTTAAATTGCTGTGTCTTACTGGAGGTGTAAAATCACAAGGAGTAGTGCTTTCAAATGGATTCTTTGGCATGCACATACAGTATTTGAAAAAGCATTATCCTTAGAATTGCATGTTCAAAAAGTATGCATAAAAACCAAGCTGACTGTTTGGAACAAAAACAATACCATTACACCATTATCTTTGAATTATTGTTTACTCACCAAAGGCATGAAATATTTTCTAAATCCTACCAAGCACTGTATGGCTACTCATTATTTATCTGTGAATAGTCATTCCGTGGGGTCATTTCAATTTAAAATCTTTTCTGAAAGACTTTCAACT
>NW_009260022.1:2358738-2397628 GCF_000687185.1 Egretta garzetta
TTCCCTACATTGTGAAGCAATGCCCTTTCCTTTTCATTTTGTAAAAATGGTGATAGCATTTGGTTTTAGTACACACAAAAACTTCATTACTGGTTAAAATTGAGTCTTTGTTTTCAGTGTATCATAGAAACAAAATGAATGGTTGAGATAAAAATATACTGGTTCAAATGTTAAGGTAGGAAGAAATAAATTTGATTTGCAAAAGAGTACTTCAGGTCTCTCCCTTTGCTAGCATCAACGTAGAATTGATTTGAATACTGTTGAGTAGTAAAGGAGAGAAGGGATCAGGTATTCCTCCCATTCTTATCTAGATGTGTATATAGGTAGTATAATTTTTATCAACTGACTTTAGAGAGAGATGGAACTTTGTAGCATCCCCAAGAATCAACATTGCAAACTGAACCTTTTTTTAGTATTTACTTATATCAGAATAATTGCATAAATCATATTTCAGAAATGTCTCATATTTTTAATGTTAGAAATTACCACAGGAATCAGCTACAGATATTACACAAAGAAGAAATAGCCTTTGGCAGGGTGACTTACAGACCAAACTCAAGATATTCCGGGACTTGAACATATAATTGAATTTTAGAAACTGAAGTTCTACAGTTCATATTGTTTGTGCAGCTGTTAACGGCACTGAATCATGAGTTCATTAGAACTTTATGATGAATTGTCTGATATATTGTAGATAGAAAAAACAGTGAAAGACCATAAATAAAACTACTTTCAACAACACAGAATTAATGGTCAATGAAGGATCTTAAATAACATGACTTCCCTTCACAACTTGTGAGTAATTTGTACCTCAGTAAGTGTTAGGTAGCAGGACAATAGCATTCTTATAAAAATATAGGGACAAAGCAGCAACTCTTGATACACACTCATCCTGTTTTCTTCTAAGTTTTGAAGAAGTAGTTGGTTTTATTAGTTGCAATGGATGTATTCATGTTATGATTATCTTATTGCTGCAGACTCTGCTGATGTGACCACAGTGAATCCCACAACTTAGTGCTTCACTCTCTTTTTCCACACAGACACCACAGATTTGTGCTTTGTAAAAGGAGGAAATATCTGGCTGTTAGAGTAAAGCAGGCTGCCAGCCCAACCATCCTCTGTCTCTTTCTTGGCATAAAACTGTATTATCATAGATGGAAATGTATCCTTGTGGGCCACCGCACACTATGGATTCAGGGAGCAAAGGCACAGGAACAGGGCAGAGGGCACAAGGGGAACAACATACAGCATAAACGCAGTGCTCTAAGTATCGCAAGCTAATGCTGTGTCACTTTTTCACTGTTTTTTTCCTAAGCCACAGAAACCTGTTTCAGACTTATAGGCAGAATAAAAAGAAGTGCAAGCATACAGGATGGAAGACATAGTTTAGGATCTCTGCAAGAATTTTCTTGATTTCTTCCTGGTTCTCCAAAAATCTACAGCCTCTGTGCCACATGGAAGGATGACACCACATGGTTAATTGATGCAAGTGAAATGTCATAAAGGGCTCTTTCCTTTGAAAAATCTTCCATTGATAGAGAAACAACTGGCTCCCTGTTTTGATCTGTATTTCTCCAAGTAATTATGCTTATATTGTTTTAGGATTCTGAATTACCTGAAGGTGTCCTCTAAATGTTAATTTCCTTCTACTGTTATGATAAGATATATTTTGAAACAATATGATCAAAGATATGGGATTTCTTAAGACAAGCTGAAATAGCTTTGAAGATCATAAACAAACTTCTGGGAGGTAAAACCTACATAGAAATTATTGAGTCAGATTAAGATGCAGAATTTGAGATGGCTCTAATTATTTCTGGTAGGAGGATGACAAATACAAGGGCAGAGATGAGTAAGAGTTCAGGGATCTATATTCTGCATGGCTTCTGGAATTTATTGCAATGGAATAAAGCCAAATTTTTAAGTAGCAGTTACTTCAGAATTCAAATGCCATTTTTCTTCCATCCAAAGGTGAATAACCAGGGAACTTTATCTTGAGTCTGATGTTTAGGTATACTGAGTACTCCCTCACTTCATCTTGGGAAAATCAGTTACACGTTATTAAGGACCTTGTAGTCTAGCTCTAATGTCTTTTTTTTCTTTTAGTATCACAGGATTTTGCTTGCATTTGTCATGTTAAAACATTTTATGTTATAAATATTAAAAGGTTCATTTGGAGGTGGCACAACTAAGGTAGATAATAACTGTTGAGATTAGACTTCGACTAAATTGTTAGATACATGCTAAGAGGAACACCAGGAAGCCTCTTATTTCAGGTGAACTGCTGGCAACCTCAGGCAGATGCAGAATCATAGACAACTATTTTAGGCATACTCCAATGCAGTTCTTCATGCAAGGCAAGTCTTATCCTCATGAAACAAATCCTCTTCTCATTGTTTCATGTGCATGCTGTCATCATAATTAAAAAAGCTTTTCATGGGAATTTCTTAATTCCCCACTATTAGTTCCCCACTATTCAACACTAAACAGTAGTTCCTTCTTCTTGTCAGGGGGGCTGTTAGATGGCAACAAATAATACTGCCATACAGAAGAGATAGGAGCTAACTCCAGCTGATGACGGTTCTTAAGA
Organism: Egretta garzetta; assembly: GCF_000687185.1. Classification (NCBI taxonomy): domain Eukaryota; kingdom Metazoa; phylum Chordata; class Aves; order Pelecaniformes; family Ardeidae; genus Egretta; species Egretta garzetta. Next base: position 2,361,329 of record NW_009260022.1, read on the forward strand.
AATGAAAATTTCAAAACTATTGAGTAAGTATGTGTTATCATACAAAATACTAGACTGACTTACTGTTTTTAAAGTTTTAACAGATAATTTTGACTTTTTTTTGGTCCTCTAAACATTCCATGTTTCGGTAGAATTCATTTCACATCATAGAAAACCAATTATGCCTTTGCAATTAATGGCTTGAAACATTTTAATTTCATTGAGGCTTAGGAGGCAGGAAAAAAGTGCACAGAGGAGAAATAGTTTGGGGAAAACAGTTGGAACTGACAAAGGCAGAAATGGATAGAGTTGGAACCAAGAATCTGAGACCTGAGGATTAGTAGTCTTTTAAAGATGTCTTCTGCTTGGGCTTTGTAGCTAAGGATAGGGGCCTGGCCTTCTTCCCTACCACCCCCTTACAATGATGCTTATAGTTCTTGTGCAGTTTACACATGACTGTTGTCATCATCCATCTTGCTCCCCCTGCAGGGCTGAAAGGATTTTGCTGCTAGTTTACAATTCGCTAAATTCTCCATATAAATTTAAGCAGTATCATTAACCGTCCTAGAGAGTTATGAAGTGCACACATTAAATGAGTCATGGAGATAGAAATATTCAGAGTCTGTTTATGAAAAACTCTTGCAGAATTTTAAAACTAGAATTTGGACAGATTTTTTTTCAGTACAGATTTGAAACACAGTCTCAAAGTTTGGGCTCTTCTAGCTTCCCAGACAACAAAATTGTCTTATTTCCACAACTAGAAGGTTGTGGAAATGTTGGTTTGACAACAAACCCTATTAATATTTTACTCCAAATTACATCACACGTTGGAAAGTGGAAACCACCTTTATTGCATCATGTGACAGTAGTCAAAAAAGACCTACACACCCTCTGCCAACAAATAAGAAACAGCCTTACTTCTGAACAGGAACGTCATTAAAACTAGGAAAGCAATTTCTGCTTTACTGTCCAAAATCCCACTTGGTTTGCTCTAGCAGCAACACATCATGGACTACTACCCAAGTGATGCCTTTCCAGATTAATACAGGGAGCTATTCACTGTCTTAAAGGAGGAATGCTTTAGGCCACAGAAGAAACACGGATCACTTAAAGCTCCCTCTGCACAGGTAAAGGGAAAGAAACTGGAGAAGGGCTAGGAAAATTTTAAGTTGAAGCTCCATTTGTGTTTCTCAGTAGGCACTATAATATCTTCCAGTTTGCAAGGGAAGCCTAAATAGCAAAACATGTTGGAAAAGAGGTTGTTAGAGACAGTGGATTTGCTGTGCTGCGCAAGCTTCAGCCTTTTTTGTTGTTACTGTGGCCACAGAACTGTTCTGGTTTCCCTTTCTACTGGGATTTGTTTTGGTCATTCCACAACGCTCTATTGTAAAACCTCTGGTTGGTTGGCGGTGCACCGGTGCCAAGATCTGACAACTTACTTTAAAACTCTGATTTGTTTGGCTGTGTACTAGCAGCAGGATTTGATAACTCATTTCAAAGTAGCATGGAAGAGTACCATCTGGCCGTTAGCATTTCCAAGGCAAGTATTCTGCATTAAGGCCAGGAAGGGCTGCAGATCACCAGTGTGTTCTACTTTTGACCAATCTTCATGAGCTGTTTTTCTAAGATTGAGTTTGTACTTTTATTTCCTCCTGTGGAAGCCCACTTATTTTTCATTGATTTCCATTAAACTAAGAAGAGCACTGATCCAGAAACAGTTCATGAATTGCATTATCCAGTTTAATTAGAGGGAACAGAAAGTTTTTCCACAGACAGAAGAGTCAGCATTCAGCCTAAAATGCAACTTCAGACAGTAATGGCTGAGGCTAGCAACGAACTGAAGTCACAGCCAGTGCCAATTACTCCTTCCACTCATTACGCAGGACATTAAGAATGATGCTACAGCATGTTCTGTTTTAATGTTAGTAATATATAGTAAAAATGTCTGTTTACATTTCTTTCTCAATTCTAAACCATGTCAGAATCAGTCCAATAATGATTTTGTGTTGAATTATGTTTGAAGTCAAATTCTTGTTTTGCTTTTTCTGTTTGTCTTAAAAATGTTTTGATACCAAGCCAATTAAACATTTCTAGTAACAAAGAGCTGATAAGCTGTATACACTTATATGGGCAGGATGTGAAATCTTAAAGTTCACTGGTAAACCCGCACTTGGGAGAAGATAAAGATACACACCAGCTGAGAACTGTGCCGGGGAAGTTAAGGGGAAAAGAGCATGCAGAAGCTTTCCCAGACCAAGTAAGCTTAAATTCCATAACTGTAGCATGATGGTACCCTAATATTTGAAAGAGATGAAATTGTATCAGGTGGAGGCAGATGCCATACAAGCAGTTCTCAGATTCTGGCAATAAATACCTGGTGTCTCATTCTCAGTATGGGCACAGTTCAGGGAGGACAAGGTTTGATAGAGTCAGGCCATTCTGGGAAACATCATAGCTCAATTTCACCATGTTGATATTATATTGTCATAAAATTCAAAAGAAAAATATTAAGAGGTTGAAAATACCCTACAGAACTCATCTTTCAGCTTGAAATGTTGAGAAAACTACTGTATGATTAAGAGTATGCGGATATGGCCAAGCCAACAGTTAGGTCTCCAGAGCTATGCCAAATGCGATACTAACTTTTTTTTTACTTCTTTGGATTGAAGGACAACGTAGCCTCAACAGATCACACCTAGAGTATTGGGTCACATACTACACTAACTGGTGAATTACAACTAGCACTTACTAACCTCTGGCTTTTTACACATAGAGCCTACAGAACCCATAAAGCATTCTCTGGATTCACTGCTAAGGTCTATATATTACCTTTGTAAAATAGAACCTTTGTTTCATAAAAAGGAATGAAATATCAAAAAGTCAACATGTAATTCCCACTGGATCTGATCTACAGACGCTTGGCAGTGAGACACAAACTAGATGCTTCTCAAGAGAGGAGAGTTTCTGACAGCTTGTTCCTCAACAAGGAGGATTAAAGCATAGTTGTAACTTTGGTACACCATCTTACCTAGCTGAAAATACCTCACTTTTGCTGACACAGATTTATATTGTGGCCACTTCCAGCTTTAGAGTATGCTTGTTTGGATTGCCTCTTCCACCTGAGAATCGAGCTGGAAACCTTTCTAGTTGTAATCACGTATGATAAGCATATCAAAAGTACTGGGAGAGAGAGCTACATCGCACATTGCAAGTAAAGACAAAAAAATACCCAAGATTCTGTCGATTATGACTGACCTGAAATGTAGTTTATTCCAACAGGCATTACTACAGCATTTTAGAGCTGAAAACTAGTTTACCACTGAATGTAGTTTTTATCCCTGTAAGATAATATCATGGTAACATCTGAGGCACAGCAGAAACATTACCATTCAGATTTTCAAATTTTGAGTTGTTTTGTAATGAAAGGTTTACTACTGAGGCCATGTCTACAAGGTGGTTATAAGTAGGCTTGCAGCTTGCATAACCATATTGAAACAAAGCATCAGTACGCCAAGGCACAGGCAGTAGTTTAGGCAAGGCCACACAGAGCTCAGTGTGAGCTAACCACCTGCATTATGGGCTCCCATGTAGACTGTGCATCCCACATAAAGTCCTTTTCTGCAGCAGATGCATAGTCAGTGTTTGAGCTGTCAAATGTAAAGTTACTCCAGCTGCAATCACAGTACACAGGAGGGCGGGAGAGATCATGGGCAGGATAAAAATGGAGTAGGTAGTAAGTAGATTGCTCTACATTACTTTCATTGTTAAATAGTAAGCATGTAATTTTAAAATAATACTGGCACAGCATAAAAGCCTAGACTCAAATCCAGCACAGCAATGTCCTTTGTTCCGCAAAATCTGACCAGTGAAGGTAGCGATGGCAGGGAAATAACAACACTCTGCATGGAGAGAATCCAAGGCTCTAAAGGAGGTTGCACAAACAAACCCCTCCACAGCTAGCAACATTTTTCCCGTTGAAATGCAATGTTGTTGTCTCTGTCCTGTTCCAGGACAATATACTGCAGGCAAAACTAGTTGACACGTCTGCTGATCCGCTGCCTCCAGCATGTGTGGTCCAGGATCAGGAGATGTGCTGCCCAACAAGTACATGACGTGCTAGCACCATGGCCAAGGAGCATGAAACTGGGCAGGAGGTGGAAGAGTCTGTACTAAATGAATGAGACCTAGCAGGCACATGAAGTCAAAGCAAAAAGAACGGATGGATTAACAGGAAGTGGATAGTTTTTCTTAGTCCATGTAGAAATAAATCATAGGATCATAAGGTATTTATTATGTCACATTAGAAGACCATTCTTGTCTCTTCAAGAATTTACTGCAACTCCTCACAGTTTCTCTGTAAAAAACCCCACCTTTTTACCTTTTCAAGTGCAAGTTGCTTACATTAGTGACATACACTATGCGCTTAGTATTCATGTAGGGGGGTTGCTGGTGAGAATTTTTTCTTTTACTTTGATAATACTTTCTTAATTTGGAAATAAATCTAGCTTTAAATCTTTTCAAACAGAAAAACACAGCTCATTTAACATGATTGTTCTCCCTATGAATCATATAATATACACCGAGAATCTGCTGTGGGGGAAAACTATTCTCTCTTTTCCTTTGTGCACTATAATATATCTATTTCTGCAGCAATAATTTAAAACTCCTAAATGTTGCTAATGAAATCCTCTATTATTACAGTTCTGGGAAAGAGATATTTAAATACATAGTTTCTGAAATGTATGGCCTTGGGAAATGTTAAAAAGGTGGCACTGAAATCTTTGAATTAGGAGAAGCAGTATTAAAAAAGAATATTATGCATGAATTCTGCATGTGGGATTTTTTTTTTTTTTTTTTTTTTTTTACTAAATGTTCCCAAGATAGAATTCTTTTCTTAGATGTGGTGGGATTCCATAAGTAAAAATCTCTCAAAAATTAGCCAGTCTTTGCCATCACAAATATATCCTTGTCTTAATTATTCAGTTGACATTTCTACTTCTTCTAGCACTGGACACCCAGAGGCAGTGTAAATAAAGTGGATATTTAAGCACAGGTAGCTCTGACAGGCCTGTGTTCATGCCTAATACGCACATACTTCTGCTGGAGACAGGAAGCTGAGCGCAGTGCAGTAGTGCTTTGATTAATCCATAATCAGAGTTAGGTGAAGAATATACTTTGGAATTTTTTGTTAGTTTAGCATCTTAAAAAAAATTTTTTAAAATAGCACTTATGACGTTACAGTTCAAGTATGCACAGCATTGTAAGAATCAGCTAGTGTTATTTTTCTTACAAAAATGCTAGAAGTTTTATAAAAGTATCTGAGGATATAGAAAGAAAACTTTATAGTGAAACAATAAAAGTCAGTTTGTCAGATTCCTCTGTGAATTGCAAATACATTGCACATATAGCACAACTGGCCACTGCAAATTCCCATGTCATTTGAAAAATAATTCTAAGACCAGTTATTAAAAATATCTCTGAAATATTATCTTGAAAAGCTGAAGACCAAAGTTTATGTCCCTGAAATATATGAAAGGGATAATATATTAAATATATGAAATATATGAGTAGATAGATATCTCTAATTGTGCTGTGGCTGCAGAACCTGAAAAACCCGTATTTTTTTCCCCCAAAATATCCACCATTAGAAAGCCAAAATATAATAGCTGATGATCCAATAGTTCTCCCACCTTTAGTATAATTGTTTTGTGAGCTGAAACACACCATGTAATCATCACACACGCTCAGGATTGTCTCACAAAACTGTAACAACTGTTTCATTCCAGATAGAATATTCAAGAATGTCTTCTCTTTACCAGACTTCCCAATCAGTTCTCTAATGCTTCAGGAAAGCATCAGCTGATAAAACAGATTCTGAGTGGGAAAATGCCTGACTGAATTTTAATGTCTGTTCATTGCCAGTGAGAACCCATAGTATCTCATTCAACAGTAATGGACACTGGGCCTAGAGGAAGAGTGAAGATAAGAAAGAATTAACTCATCTGAATCTAGTCAAGGATAGGGATTGAATTTCTTTTACATTAATTCTACTATACACTTTCCATATGGCAAGTATAATGGGAAATAAAGGAAAAATAAGATTAGTTTATGTCAGGTCTTCTAAATATAGAAAAGAGATAAATGCTGTTTTACCTAATTGTTAAAGACACTGCTAAAATGTAATGATTAACCAATGCAGTGTGGTGAGAGCAATATAAAGTAGGTTAATCATCTGAAGCTCATGCAAGCCATGTTAGCCTCTAGTTAGTCCTTTCCCTAAGGTATAAACATAATTTGAATTTCAAAAAAGAGCTTAACAGAACATTGTTCTTTCTTTTCTGTTAAATAAGGATTTGGACCATAAAAAAATCAACTTTACCTTTTCTAAATTTCTCCATAATCATCTGATCTAAGCTAGTAGCCTTAAAATTGGGTAGTGTGAATATTCCCCATTAGTTCCAGAGAAGGTAATGGTAATGGCAATGGTAAAGTTCTGAGTCCTTGGTCCAAGATACTAAGTACTTTGAAATTCTCATGCAGATAGATAATCTCTGCTAAATTAGAAAGTTTTTATGCTATGCTATGTTACATGTATATGCTCTCCATTCCATGGGGATATAAATCCACACTACATCAGTGAAGTCAATGTAGCTAATTTATACCTCTGGGCGTCTGATATAAAAAATAGCTACAAAATTATTTCCCAATGTAATATTCATACAGATGAAAAGCAAACCTAAGAGGAAAAAAACCCCATAATTCAACCCATGACCATGTGTATAGGACAGCAGTATTTGTTTTCATTGTTTTCACTTGTTTACTTCTAGATATTAAAATTCCAAAACTCTTTTTTTTCTCTCACAATTGTTAATAAAACATATTACTGTAGGACTGAGGAGCTGAAGTTTAGTGAGGAATAATAGACCACATTAAATCTAATTGATCTTACGCAGCCATCAGGGTTATTCATAACAATAAGAAGTGACCTTAAAAATACTGAGCTCTTGTGTTACATTGGTAGAATGGGTAAATGTTCTCTCTCAACTCCCGCTCCCCAGCACTCTTTACTTTTAAAAATCTGACTTTTACATTTCTGAGAATATTGCAATATTCGTTTGGAAATGAGAAAGAGCCTATTTATTCACAAAAATAGATTATTTTAGTTGTTTGTTAAGTCCAGCACAGCTAATTTAGCTTAATTTTCATGGCTTCAAAAATTACTGGGTTTGTAAATTTTGTAGTAGTAAAGAAGGTACTGAACTCACACAAGTGTCAAGGCTTCTTGAGCCAAAATATTCGGTTTCCAACTTCTGTTTCTCAAACTCAATAAAATGACAAAAAATCTAATCACAATTGAACAAAAAGTCCCACTACTATGCTACTATTGAAACAAAATTGCTAAAAAAAACCCCAGCAAAACAACCACAAGAAACCCAAAACATTTTTATGCTTGCCTGTTAGACTTAAATTCCTCCATCAAAACAATTAAGTTTGGGTAGTAATTCAGAGGGCTTTTGATCTACTAACTAGAGTGTCTTCCTAATGAAAGTCACACATAAAGAAGTTGCTTAGCTGTTGAAGCTTCTGAATATGGAGAATAAAGGACTGGGCAGCTTCACAGTATAAAAGAGATGCTAGAAAGATCATTTGGTACATATTAAAGGCAGTGTTAGAGGTTTTCAGGGTTTCTTTGGCAGGGGGAGGGGGAAGGTAGGGTAGAAAAATTCTGATAGGAAAACACCTGAACATCACAAAGATGAGAACATTGCCTGTACAAAGGACTGGTACTTGCTTTAGAGGTGTGGGGTTTGGGGTTTTTTAGTGTTTTGACTAGACTCGTATCAGCCAGCCAGCTCCTCAGCATGTGTTTTGGATTCTGCTTTTCTGGGGAGCCTTACCATAACTTTCTCACAGGCATTTATTTCATTTTTTCTTTTTTCTACTTTTTAAAGCTAAACTGCTTTAAATGTTACAGGTTACACTGTCTTAAATATGTCTTGATTTTATAGTTGTTTTTTGGGGGGATGGTGGGGGAAATACAGGTGGCTAGGGAAACTTACAAGTTTTTCTTGGAAGATTTGCAAAAATCTTTGTGTTTCATCCTAGTACTATTTTTCTAAGAAATGTTGTGATTGACTAAACTGACATCTTAGCAAAGATTAACAAATCCATTTCCCACTGAGCTTTAGTTCTAGTTTAAAAGCACAATCGTCTATAAGGCACTCTGGACTTCAGAGCTGGTGAATCAGCCGCGTATCGATGGCATACATAACCTTGGAATTCACAGTCTTCTCGATACTAGGTTAATATTTGCCCCATTCTCTAGAATAATACTAGACCCAGATTGGTGATGTTACCTCATCGATTGACCCTGCTTTTTTTGTTGTAGCTGCCCTATTCCTGACATTATCACTAAAAATGAAAACCAGACTTATTTATAAAGCTTAAGACATTTGCCTCCATAGCTGATTCTTTTCACACCTGCAATATTTAGAAAAGATTAATTCTTTTCTCTTTGTAAAAGGAGATGTAACTGCCATATATTCTCAAGAGCTCAAATTGAGTTCTTCTCTCTGATTTTGTGCTTCCTTCAAATTGTACTTTTTTTAAGAAGGAAGGTAGAAAATCAAACAAGCTGGTTTGGACTTTATGAGTAAACCCCTAAACCCCAGATTCTTTGCACAGAGATGAAAATTAATTGTTTCTACAATACTTCTAAAAGTAATATGGGAAGCTTCCATTTCTTTCTAGAAATGGAGTGATCAGAAACTGATTTCTAAGAATGATACATTAAGCCAGATTCATTTATGTAATGTCATTGAAAAGCTTCACATGGGAAGATGCAAATCTTTGAGTAAATCAAGGTAAAATTATGACAGTAAATCAGAAAATAGGCATGATTTATTTTCTATTTCCTGTTTAGGTATTTCTATACATTGCAACTCTCTCATCCTTCCTTATAATAGTTGAAAATCACAGAGTCTGGAATGTATTTCCTACCATTGCAGAAATTAAGGAAGTCTCATTTATAGAAAAGGGAGAAGTCCAGAAGCCACACAAAGAACCTGAGTTTCCCTGGTCCTATGCATTGGCCTAACTCTTATAACCCAGACCTAATGGTTAACCATGTCTTTGTCAGTTTGAGACAGCAAACTCATTTTGAAAATACATGTATTTTCTTATTCAGTGCTATTAGGTGATGCGAAAACATTATGTTTCTGCTTATTATTTTCACTGATATTGGTTATCTTCCAAGTAAGGTGGAACTTTAAAAATTAATTTTAGCGTGACCTGAATGTGTGTGTTTTTAAAAGCAGTTCTGCTAAAAAATGTATTGATCAGATTAGTCCCATGTGTCAGTTGTGATCACAAGAGTTTCTAGAGACAGGAGTCTCTTAATTAAGTCGAGTAGGTATGACCTTAGTTTGAAATTAACTTCTTCACAATCTTTTAGCCTTCCAGAACAGAACAAGGCTCAGTGGTCTCTGAAGTGTGACTGAAGGCTTGGTTTGAGCTCTTAGCTCTTCTGCCCATTGCATCTATTTGCTCTTTCCTATCTTGCATCATTAGAAGACAATTCTCATTTACTACTTGCCACAATAAAGATCAGAAGCATTTAGCGTGACAAGTTTTACTGCCTGTGTCTCTGTCAGGAGGAGTGCTGGAGGCAAAGAGAAAAGCAGAAGTGAAAGAGTGTAAGACTATTCACGTTCTGTGGTTCTGACTCAAACAAACCATATATGCCAAAGAGAAAGTGTCGTATTCAGTTTTCTAAGCCCTTCTTCCTTGTTAATTTGGTCAGCAAGCAATTTAATGAACCTGATAAACTTACTTTCAGACTCCTATTTTGGCTGCGCTACTCACAGGAGTAGCAGGCAGAGAGAAGAAACAAAGCACTGCTCTTTCCTTCCTTCACACTCTCCAAACTCTCTGTTTGCACTGTCAGTTCCCCTCCTGTAACTTTCATGATGGTGTTCCTCTGTTGATCCCTTTCTGCATAGCACACTTCAGAACAGGATTTCTCATATCTAACCAGGGAGAGGGGATACTTTGCATAAGGAGAACAAAATCAGAGAGAGAGGTATCTTCAAAGTAAGTTTAGGACATAACGTGGAAGTTTGGAAGCTGCATCATGTAGGAGACACCAGGACCAGAGGGACCAGGAAAGAGGGAGACTGTGGTTCAGATTACCACTGCAAAGTTCATCCAACTCAAAACCATATACCACAGCAAACTGGTAACACAGGCACAGTTAACTTCTTACAAGCTACTGATTCTCATTTTACATACTTGTTTATACATAGCCCATTCAGCCTTCGTCAGCAGAGGCATCTGAGATTGTGAAGGTTCATGGGTGCATGAATATTTGAGCTTTTTTTATTTTATCCAAACAGGTTTACTCTACTTTAATCACAATATAACTAACTTTCAGAATATATGTCTTCAGAAAGAACAGTGAGGGGGTAAAAAAGGTACGAAATAAAATCCTGTTATTGTATGCAAAATGAAAAAAAAATTCATATAGAGCAGCACATGAGGGCAGTCAGAAAGGGAAAAAAATATCACAGAATTATTTAAGGCACAGAGATTAACTATTTGGAATTCCTACCAGCAAGCAACTAAATCAGTAATAGATACCAGTATTTCTCAAATACTTGGTAATAATTAATATAAGATTATAAAAGACATTCCAAAATAAAAAGGAATCAACAAAGGACTTTTTTTTTAAAGTGTAAATCAGCATAATGAGCTAAAAATTAAGAAATAAGACTCTCTTGATTTAATGGTAATTTTTATCTACTTAAAAAGAGGCAGAGATATCAAATGATACCTTTGGGACAGTTTTGCAGCTAAAAATCGATCTGCTGTACATATGAACAATAGTCAGGGCAAAAGAAAATATAGCCAGTTGCACTACACAGTAATTAGCAGATTAATTAAATACAATAAGAACTGTATTAAAGACCATGCCTAACAAGAAATTTCCCATCTCAAGCAGCCAGCTAGGATGATCAGTTTTCTCATCAAACTATAGTAATTTTGGAGCACAGATTAGCATCAGGATGGTATCAGTAATGCTACAATGATGAAGACAGGCACAGAATCAGTCCTTTTTATACAAAGGATTATGAAAGGAATAAAAAAAAACCACAGAAAGTGTAAGCTTATTTAATTGTTCAATTGAGTTAAAAGAGGTTAAAAGGATTAAAAATAAGTAACTACTTTTTTTCAATCGACAAAGCATCAGATGTTATTTATCCTTTCATCTGGAAACTGGAGACCAGTTGGTTGGACGTCAGCTATTGAAAAAAATCATTGTGTGAAAGTTAAAATGCCCACTGAAAAGCATGGTTCAATTAAGCATAGTCTGCACAGATCAGTCAGAGAAGGTCATACTTTACTGACATGCGGGAGTACTGTGAAGATGTTATTGCCATGACTGATGAAAGGAATTCAGTAGATTTACGATACTCTGATTTGACAATGCCCTGCCCTCAGAAATTAATGTCTACAGGACAGTGTTAGGACATAAGGAGCAAATGAGACTGCTAGTTAAAAATAAGAGGTGGGAAAATGCATTTGAAAGCTTGCTTTTTCAAAGTGTTTTGGGGGGAATTATGCAGGTGTAAATCAAACTTCTAGTACACCCATATTATTTGGTTTGGGCAAGGATACTGATTCTTTCCTTTTAAACTGCAACTGAATTTCAAGGGGATCATATCTAGATGAGTCAGTAGATGACAATCAAAGTCTAGTCTATACAAAAGTAAGCCCATATAAAGGATACAGCATGCATACACCTTGCACAGCGGTGCCACTCAGAACTGAGAAGGTGCAGAAACTCACTGAGCAATGCCCTTCTGCATATTGCCAAGGACAAAGTGGCGGTATCTCATACTACCCAAACTGTGGAACACAGTGCAAACATGGGCTTGTTTGTGTTATTTAAGACGCTTAATAGGGACCAGCTGGGCAGGTACTCATCACAGGGAAAAAATATTGCTTTGTCGCATGCCTAACCATGAGATCTTTACCAAGTCTTTGTTTGGACAAGCTCAGCTGTAAATTAATGGGTGTATACCTACATTCAGCAGCTTTTGAATGCCTGCCTGGAAGATATAGCAGCGCAAGATTATTTTTAAGTTCTATCAGTGCCTCCTGTGGAACAAAAAACTTCCTATACAAATATTAAGTTACCCGATACAACTTAGAATAGCAGATCTAGTACAGAATTTGAAGAGGTTTTGATATCACAGGGAAGGTGTAATCTTCTATGAAATGCAGCAAGTTTTCAGAGTAATTGCTGAAGAGCTCTATCAGATCCACATTAGAAGTTTTTAAGATTTCTCTGTAACTGAAACTCGTGTTATCACTGAAGTATTTAAGTTACATAAAAAAGAATATTGATTTTTTCATAGATGAGATATGAGACAGCATAAGGAAGTAATTAGAATTATGAAAAAGACTGTAAAAGACAAACTGGGCCAGAGAATCAGAAATGATGAGTGCAAGAGATGAGCTTGAAACTAGCATAAGGAATAACTAAAGGTCAGATAAAACTTACATATCCACAGTGATGGTAATGGGACAGTATCACAAGATTCTTAGAATCAATTAAAACTTCTTTTTTTTTTTTTTTTCCCTGAACTTTTATTTCCCCTTGATCTGGCCTGAAGGGAAATTTTTTCTTACCTTTGTGAAAAGCGTTTTCGAGAAGGGAGGCAGTCTGCCTCTTCTGGTTCATGTCTTAAAAGATGCTGTGGTCCTTGGAACTTTCAGCCCCACTGTAGGTACTGTACACACAGAGGGATCCTTCCCCAGTGAACTCAAGACTCCAGACCCTAACATGCTTTACTCTACTTCATAGCACGTAATGTGTAAACACTAGTCAGTACCCTGAACCCTATACATCTCTGAAAACTGAGATTTCCAGATGGCAAAGAAACTGACCTGACTTGGTTAGTGAGACGGTGTTGTAGGGACTAGAGCAGATGGAGTGACACCCCATCTGATTATTTTTCAGCAATGGGAAAGGTGTTGTTCAGGTATGGGCAAGCACTCCAGCTCATTATCATTTTAACCAAGCCATTTTTATGTAAAGGTTTTAAAACAGAACCAAGTTACCATGGAAACTGATTGAAGCAGAGACTTACTGTAAATTCTTTACTAGACAAGCATAACAGGACTGACAGGTCGGCTGTAAAAGGAAAATGAGTGCAATATAGAGTTAGGCATGATGGTCTGTTTTCTTTTCCTAAAAGTGTGTCTTTTATAGCTCTGCTTTATCTCTACTATTTTCTACAGTGATATATTGAACATATTTTAAAAGAAGCTCCCACCCAAATGAACCTTTTATTTTGTCATAATCCTATTTGCAAGAGGATGTACGTGCTCTAGAGAAAAGAGCTGAAGGGCAGGGCACTCCACTTATTTTCCCAAATTATTATGTCTTGCCAGAATCATCAGGGAGGAAGAGCCATCACTCAGGAAATGCATTTGCATAAAGTGCCCTTTGCTGCCAATGTTTGTATTTTGCTCCTGAAATATGCTCTAGGTACATTCACACCGTAGCACAGGGCTCTCCTTGTACAATATGAAAGAAGGTAACAAGGGAATAAAGTGGTTTTAGTGAAGAAATACCCCTTTTCCCTTTCTCAAAAATTTTGAAAATATACCTATTTGCTGCAATGCTATTCAAAGTCAAAATGATTTGGCTCTTTAAATTTCTTTTTTAGCCTGATGGATGATGGTGAGAGTAACAGAGATTAGAGTACACAGCCCCCAAAATATGGTGCCAGAGTTTTAAGAAGGGAAATTGGCAGAGAATGAACAACAGCAGAGCATGTACCTTTTCCACTTGGAATAGTTAGCTGTCAGCACTGGAAAACATTTCAGCATATGAATATGCAGTATCTTTTAAAATCTGTGCCGGATGTTTCTACCTGCTGTGCTTAATTTCAGAATCTTGTGTTATCATTAGAGGAAAACAGTTCTCTTTTCCAATATAATTTTCTACCAAAAGGAAGGTGGGAGAAGGGGGAGATTCTTACTTGAACTCATCCTGACACTTTTCTAGCCTGAAGTTTGTGCTTCTTGGTTCCAGCTCCCAGCTGGAGCTGTGTTTGTACATGCCCTCCTGACATAAGCCATAAAGCAATTTTCCTCTGGATTTTAAGAGGTTTGGTGTCATCAACAGTCATAGTTGGTCCCAGCGCACTAGAATCACAATAGATAGTCACCTTTTCAGCGTGTTTGCCTTACAGCTAAAAGTAATGGCAACAGCTGGTTTTGATGTCAAAAGTAAATATACTTCTCACCTTCAGTCTCTGCCTTCCTCAACACTGTGGGGGTGGGGACCTGACAGATGGTTCCTGCTAACTAATCACAGAAAACATGGTTATTTGGTGTATGGCATGAATTTGCAGGCAAATAAGAATGCATTTCATCTCATATCCTTCCCTGTGAAAAGTTGGACAATTTAATAAAATGGGGTGTGGTCTGAGGAAACACATACTACATGTTATAATATATGAAGACGTGACTAATAGCGGAACTCTGTAATAAATGATGGACAAGGTAACTTACTTGTCATAAGTGAATTTTGATGATGGTGTTTATTATGTGTGAAGCTTTTTGGCAGTGAGACAAAGGGAAACACGGAGCCAAATTCTGCTCTTTTTAGGCTAAGTTCATCTTTGAGTAAGGGCGCTGGCCACCATACTATATTTTTCTGCTTCTGAGCCACAGAAGGCTGCCAGTCCAGGCTCAGTGGCAGGCAGGCTTACGCAGAGGCTTGTGCAGTCCTTGAGACGGAACACTCAAGGACTCCATGCATTAAAGGGTAGAACCATTTTTGTCATTTAAAGGAAGCCATTTTAAGTATTTCTATACTTTTTGTCTTCATTCTGACATAAATCCTACTGGAAAAGGGCCAAAAAATACAGCTGTTGTCCTTCTCAAGAAAATAAGTTCCCCATGAATGTAGGAATTATTTTAAAGATATGCTTTTAATTTTAGAAAAGATGTCCCAAGAGTCTACAGCTTAATTCAATTAAAATTCCTTGCCACCATTATATATTCCCAAATTTTAATTATTTTCATACCTGCTTGTATAACAAAAATACGTCATTTCAAATAGCCATGATCAAATTCCCCATACAGGGTTTATAACTATCTTGGACTTAATTAAGGAAGTCAGAGGATTAGAAATGAGAACATTGGGAATAGCGGAATAGCTAAGTTCATAAAACAGGACAATACAGTTTTAATTTACAAACTCTTGCCTAAAGACATGATTGTTCAAAAGCAAAGGTGGGGAAACAGTCACAAGAGATGGAGGAGCGATTGTTAGGAACTGGGAAAAAGCCAGGAAGTAAGTTCTGGCAAAAAAACCCGCCGAAGAGTGATAAAAAAAGAAAAGGAAACAGACAAACATCCTTTAAATTGCAATTTAAAAAATTGCCATTTACAATATAAGGATAATTCTTGCAAGCCTGATCAGAATTCTGTCAAAATCACTGAACCCTGCAGAGGTGTCTCAGATAGGCACCTTGTTGTAAACATCAAGATCAGGCCTAAAAGAAAACAGATAAATGCTGCAACTAAAGTAGCCTGGCACTTATAAATATGACTGGTCACTCTGAAGGTGTTGCTTGGGCTTCCAAAGGACAACTTGCCAAACACTAGTAGTTCCTGTTTCTTGTAAGCCTGCAAGTTTTGTAAGACACTTATATTATTTATATATGTTTGTGTTGCCACATTTTTTTTTTTCAGAAAAAAGTAATTATATAAATAGATTTTATGCATGGATTTAAGTGGTTAGCAATATAAAAATATGGCAGTATTCACATGTGCAAACTTATTACATCAGAACTTAAACCCAAATCTCTCTTTCTATCTCTGTTTTCATGGAAGATAGAAAGAAGAGTAATTAAAAAAAAGTCTTTCATTTACTCATATGTAACTCATGGATATTTGTTAATACAGGTTTATCAATATACAGTCTGCACTGGTTTCATATGTGACAAGGATGCAAGCAAACAGTGGAGAACGGCAGGAGATATGATGCAGATAAGCAAGAAAGAAAAATAAAGGACAAAAAGAGCAGTTTCTAAAAAATCAGGTAAGGAATTCAGATGATTCTGTATAAAGTGTAAATTGTACAAAGAATTGTATCAAATAGTTTATTCTTATCTTGGCTTTCCTAGTAATTTCTGAGAATTACTACTATATGTGTCTATGGACTTACATGTACACATACACACATACCCTACTTAAATCAACTCACACAATCCATTTCCTTTTTGAGCAAAATTGCTATTACCCTTGGTGCAAATATTTACTATACTGGCATTTGACATTTCTTTTAATAAAAGCAATTTTCCCTATTTAATTTTATTTTGTTTAAATAAAACATTGTAATATTTCCTACAGGCAACCAAGCAAGTAATATTTTTACAAAGGGGTAAAAGAGAGTTGTGCTATGTGTGTTACTGATCTTTCTCAACAAATCAGTTCGAAGTTCTCAAACCTTACCTTATCGTATCCTAGTACTGATCACTTGGGGCATTACATGAGCACTGCAGAAAAGCAACATGTGTTATGGCCTACCTCTCCCTTCTTGCACTGGCAACAGGTGGAAAGTTCATTTAGAGCCTGAGCACACTTCTATTTCCTATGCCTGACTAGAGAGGAGTAAAAATATATTTACCAAAGAGCAAAGCTGGAGGAACAGTGAGCAACAATTCATCCTTTGCTCCTCTGCTCCCCTGCTTTGGAGAAAAGTTGCTGTACCACTTGTAGTGCACAGTGGGAGCAGTAAACGTGGTGGAGACTGTACTTTCTCTACAGCCTAAAACAAGCTGGGAAGCTAAGCTAACTGCATGTTACATGATACAACTGTTCGTGACAGAAACATTCTCTTTAACTTCTTCAATATACATACTTTTAGAATAGTTTGAAATTACATTTTTGCCACAAGCATAACATGGAAAGAAATACTCATAACTAAACATTACATATCCATCATGTGCCTATCTATCCTGCTTAATCCTTACCTCTCCCTTCCATGCGCAAAACAGAAGCTAACACGAGATGCTGGTATACCAACACATGTCAGCTATTAACAAATGGTTACTTACAGGATTTTGCATTCCTGAGTAACATCATCAGCTTATCACATCCATTTAGAATACCCACAAAACAGAATTGCTTTTAGAGTTTGGCCTTGTAGGAGAAGTGCTTTACCCTTCTACAAAATGCCTATGTTATACTTACGTTTAACTTTCATAGAATAGCATCTACTGCTTCCAGACAGAATGTTTCAGATGACTGACTCCAAACCTATGGAAATTCACTATGGAAATAACACATCCTGTGAATTCCCAGGAGCTCTACAGACATTAAAAACTAACAAAAATCCCCAGTCAAGCTTCCCAAACTATGTAAAACTCATAATTACTGTTACATCATGTCAGTGATACGTTGCAGAATTCGTGATAATGCAGTATCATGTTCATGCTAACTTTTTGCAGTTTGGTAAGATTAGCACACATTGAGACATTCTGCCTATTCCTTTGTATGTTGTTGATTCTTGCAAAATGACAGCTGCTAGTTTTATGTTAAAAGAAGGCTCAGAGTATCAGCAAGGATACCTCTAATGGGAGAAGCAGCATAATGCAACTAGAGTTTCTCTAGGACATGCAATATTCATCAGTTACAAACTTGGGAATGTCATATTGTAAAAGCTACGTGATAAAAGATGCTGTGTGGTGTTACAGCTGATTCCATTTGCCATATGGCATGTTATTATTTTGTATCAACTTGGGGAGTGCACTAAAAGTGAAAGGAGAACAGAGCACACTCAAAAGTATATAGAATAATTAGCACAAATTGTATAGTTCTTAATTATAGCAATAAGGTCTGTAACTGAAATGGAGATGGAACTAAATCCGAGTCGAATCTGTGCCATACTACTCTCCAGCTACTGAAAAGTAATAAACTCCTGTTGGAAATATTTAAAGAGGAAGAAATTGCCAGCCACCTTATGTAAAAGCCTACGGATAACCTCCGAGCAGGTTGACTCAAAAGTCAGCAAATGCTATGTGCAGTGCTACACACATTACCATAATATGGTTTTACACCCAAAATACAGTTTTACATGGGGTAGCCTGGAGAAAACAATAAATCAGTAGTCTCTAAAAATGAGAGTCTAAGAGTCCATATGTGCAGCTACAATAAAATCATTGAATGAATTATTAGAACAATAAAGTGGGGGGGGAGTATTTGCAGAAAACCATTAAAGAAGCCTAAATTAATTGCGTCAATTTGATATCATGATAAGTAAGCTGTTCACAGGGCCTAAGAAATCCCAAAACAAACAACATCTCCAAATTTAAAAAAGCTTTCTTTTAAAAGATTTCAGAATTCGCAAGCAGGTTGCTATTAATGTGGCCAAAACTTAGCCAAGATGTCAGGAAAGTAGGTGCAATGAATAAACTACTTCGTATTTAATGTGGCAGTATTTGCCTGCAAATTCAGTTCTTCCCATGGCAGTAAATTGAGCTTCACCCCTCCCACCCTGCAGTGCCATCTCTGGAGGTGTAGTCTGACTCTGAAGCAAAATCCAGCCAAAGTTAGATCATTCTTTGGGAGCTATTTTTCAGTCACCACTTAAATTTTGAACTACAAATTTTGTGATGCCAAATAATGGAAATGTACAGGCTTGCTGGTTTTTGGAATAGCTTGGCTCTAAACACCATAGTCCATTAGATGAGACATTTCAAGATCTCTTACAGGAACAGAATATTTTAAAATTACTCATGCTAATTGTGCAATACTTCAGAGGACATCTTCAAAGTTATCATCTTTTCAAGTGTTCAGTTTGAGCAGCCAAAAAGTAGAAGATCATTTCCTTTAGCCAGATCTTTAGCATTAATAAATCAGAGAAATTCTAGTAACTCTCAATATTCCCTATTATGGGTTATGCATTTTGCTTTCCTGTTAGTTTTTACCAGCTATTAGGAAGAGAACTTTTTTTTTGGAAGTCATCCAAGTGACTCAATGTCATTTAAAGATAACAGAACCCCACAGTAAAATGAATATAGGATCATGGCCGTATGGCCCTTGCAAGCTTCACCCTCCTTGCACTCACTACTAAAACCCACTGGGTACAGTTTGCCAAGCTCAAGGTTTGACACTGCACTGGTTTACATTTGTAAATACTTGCAGCCTAGTGATGGCAGGAGGGGCTGAACTGCAATTGCTGTGCAAATTACTGCATCCATTTCCATTTCTCAGCTAATGTTAGCACTAACTCATGACACATTTTCCACTGTATTATCAAAATCTATGAAGTTTTCACACATTTCAGTCGGAATGCCACTCATGCTTATTCCACACATAATCTTCTGTTCCAGCCATAAAAAAGGCTGATGCAAAAATGACTGATGTCACTAAATGAGGGTTATTATTCAGTGAGAGATAAGAGGGAGGGAAGGAGGGAAAAAGCAGTTCTTGCTATTGTACTTAAGGGTGTTCTTCCCTTTTAAGTTCACAGGAATCTTGAATATGTGTTAAGTGGCAGATCAAGTTTCAAGACTTCATGTTGTAAACATACTTGCTGAATTAGCAAACGTTTGTCTGTTATAATCTTCTTTAAAGAAAAGCTATGTATTATTACAAGACTAATATTTTTTCCTTCTAAAAATGTATTAAATTCCATACTAATGAAAGATAACTAGTGTCTGACAGAATTAGTGTTTACCTAACCCAAATAAATTGAGAATTTACAACTACATTTTAAATACTTTGATTTCTATTATTCTGATAAACTCTGTTACCTTGACAACAAGCATAAATGAATGTTATTTCATGATAAATTTTCAGTGCAGCAGTTTTAAATTGGTAATGGAAAAATAACTTTTTTTTAAATACTTAGTCATTTTTTCTGAAAAGATAAAAATGTTTAATTAAATATCAGAAATGGAATGTCATTATGAATTCTTCAGCCTAAAATCTTACCATAACATGGTAATTATTACTACTATTATTTTTTAAATAAATTTACAAACTATTCCAGTTTCACATTGAACAACTTAGGAAAACATCAAGAAAATCTTAAATGGAAGAGTTTAGGAGTTGAACCCAAGGAAAGAATCGTGTTCCGAAGTTTTCGCATGACAGACAAAGTTTTTTCTGCTAGTTCAATTCATTTAGATAGTTAGGTTTTTTGATTAATTGATCATGACAGTATTAAGATAATATTGATTATATTAGATGTGTACACTTTCAACGTCTTCAATTAGTTTAAGAAAACGCAGATAGGCCAAAAAGTTGCTATGCTTCAGAGGAAGAACGTTTAATTACATTTAGCAGGAAAATCACAAGTAAAGTATTTTTATCTAACCACAGTTTTTAAGTAACCAAGGGGTGAACAGTGACAATATCTTAAGAGAATTTCAGAGAGGACAGAATCTTAGAGACATGACCTATGTAAGTAGTACATTGTGCATTATAAAACCATATTGCAGCTATGCACCCCAGTTTTAGTGAAAATGCAGTATTTAAAAATTTGGAACACCGGTTATATAAACTAGAATGATAAAATTGTTAGCATGGTCAGCCTCTGGCTTTCACTTCCAGAGGCTCTATACTCAATTTTGTAAATACACCTCTACTTGAAAACTTGAAAAACAGGCAACTGCCCTGTGCTTTGGAGGTGCCTAAGACCTAGCTAAATACAATTTCTGTATCTATTGTAGGGCTTCTTTTGATATGTATTCAACTACCAATTCTCGTATGCTTCTTCCAAAAAGATATTCTGCTGGATGTTTGCGGTATATAATGAACAGATGTTATTCCTGCTCTGCTGATTCATGTTAGAGGACTTGTATCTTTGATAGATTATGAAGAGTGGATGAAACCATAAGTGAACAACACGGTATAGTAAACAACATAATTAGGATTTCACTGCTCTTTCTAAATTAAATTATTCGCAACAGATTATAGACCAGTGTTGCCACACTATTCTAAATCTAAGTCTCTTTACGCCATCAAAAGCTGACACTCTCAGGGTAAATGACTGGCAACGTCTCACATCCTGATCACCCAGCACGATCTGTATTTGCTGTAGTCCAGAAGAAGCCAATATCATTTGAGAATAAGGACAACAGTATGTCCTTAATGGCCCAACAATGTTATTTGTAATATCAGGAATTTTCAGGGGTATAATAAGCAGATCCCATTTTGCAAGCATGGCTTTTTAACTGCAATGCCTACATGGCATGTTTGGCCAACCTAGTCACTAGTAAAGGACCGGACGGTTTCCTATCCTTTTGTTCCCAAAGGGGTACATGTGTGGTTTCGGTATACTGTGTAGGTTCCATAAAAATGAAAATAATTGTTTGAAGTAAACAACAGAATCTGAAGAATGTACAAGATTAAAAGTATAGCGCAACATGTTCTGAGTGAGTTCATTTTATTTGAATGCTCAGGTACCATCTCTGCTACCCTTATTTACACCCTCATCTCCAAGAACACTTCATCTCCTGCTCAAGCCTGCATCCTAAAAGTAACATTAAGTGCTTTCCTGGAACAGACTAGTGAACTACATGCTCAGATGATCTCTATAATTTCTTAGTTTTAAAGCCATGTAATTGCAATAACATCATGCTAGCAACAAATTATGTTATAAATTGTAACTTTATAGTATAACTGTATAGAAATAAACCTACAATGTATCTAAGTCTCCATCAAAATGGGATAAAGTGGGGGAGCTTTTTTTAAACTGGAATATACAAGACTGAACATTGTGCTGAGAATGAAAATAGCCTTTTGTAATTCCTTGCTTACCCCACCAAAGGACCATCTGATTTCTATGAAGTGAGTTATAAACATAAGATGTATAAATTCCTTTTTGCTGTTTAGAACATTATTGATTTTTTTTTTGACATCACAGATGACAGTAAATGTGATTAATGGCTGCTGATAATTGGAGTTTCATTCCAGTGGTTATTGCTTGTCAGTAACAATTAATAGCTCCACAAAAACCCCATTCATTTCACAATATTAAAGAATAATGGCTTGTGGGAATTATGCTAAACTAGCACTTTCAATTAGATTTTGAATTTTATAGTATATTGAATAACAGTTTATGGTTTTATAATAGCAGTGATGGTTTATTGTTGTATGGTAATCACTCTCATTACATGTATGTTTATCTGGAGAATTACAATTTTTATAGTCGTATTAAAATAGTCAATTGGATGTTACCATTTCTTTAAAAGTATAGAGTGTTTTGGTCTTTAACAGTAAAGATGATTTTGAATTTCAGTTATGTAGGTTTTGTCCCAGTATTTGATAGGCAAGATGCAATGGCTAAGGGCTTCAAAAAAAGTTTAAGTTCCTCAGTATCAAGCGCCAGCTGGTATGGCATGTGGCACAGCCACCCAGTTGCAAGTCTCCTGCCTACAGTTGGCTGGGCTGTAGGTATAAGGCAGTAACTGTCTCATCTGATCATTTCCAGAACTGTAGGAAGAGAGGAGGGAAAATCTTTAATAATGGGAAAAATAGTGATTTTGGAGAATTACTGAGAAGCATCTTCACCTTTGGCCTTTTCTCCAGTAAATAACTTCCTGCAGTCAGAAGGAAAAAAATAAACAAACAAACAAAGAACAACAGGAAGGGAGAAGGAATCAAAGACTGGCACAGAAGAGCACACACTGGAGAGATAAAGAGTTATCTAAGATAAAGTAAGATAAAGCTGATTGAAAATATCTGAATCAGGACAAAATGGTGCACAGAGTTTGATGGGAGAAACTAGAAAGGCTATAGTTCTTTTCTGTAACAACATTAAACTTAATAGAGCAAATTTTTAAGTTTCTTAACTGAGAAACCAGCAGGCTCTGAAGTTTAACGTGCTTATATGTCTTGAAAATATAAGCATGCTAATAAAATTTCTGGCCCTCAGGAGGTCAGTGCATTTCTAAAACTTACCTCTATATTGTCAGGATCTGAGTCATAGATCATCTAATAAAGTTCAACAAAGGGGAAAAGAGAATGATATGGAGAAAGAGCTTTATAAAGTTAACTTCTTAATTAGCAAGGCACATACTGATTTCACTTGCTTAAGTGCTTTTGGCTAGGAATCTCCATGACTTCAACTTTTCAATACAGATATTTCTATGAGAATACTCAAAATAAATGTTTCTTCTGCTTTGTCTTTTATTTCAATATGCTCTTAAAATTTACTGATTTTTTTTTTCTAATTTAATCTTACACAAATTATTTAATGAATCTCACAAATAAAGAAAATTCTGGTAATTCAATCTTGTAAAATTCTTTCAGACTGTGAAGTTATCCTAGTGTAAAACAAGGCAAGATGAGAATCTGTCTCATGAAGCACTGAATTATTTTAGCAAAGTAGGCTAAGGAAAAAGTCAACAATAAAAATGACTGTGATAATTCTAACAAAATTACAAGTCAGAACTGAAGCCCGTTGCACATTCTATTTCATATAATAATTCTCCATCCAGTAATGATAATTTCCAAGTCAATGCCAAGCTCTGAAGTCAACAAGAACAGGAGCAAGACCTTTCTTATTACTATTGGATTAGTTTGTGCAAGTTTATAAAAGCACAAAACTACTGCTGGTGATAAGATGTACTTGTTTCATTGGAAAAATCATAATGCAGAAGTTTGGATGATTATGCACAGATATGTAAAGTTTTTTGATTTATTTTAATCCTGGCCTTCAGACCATCTGTTCAGAAATATTTTTTCTTCCAGTTTCACAATACTACTATTATTTATTGTATATTAGCACCTAACAGCCCTAATTAGTATTTGCTCTACTGTGGCAGGTGCTGTATAGAACATGCTGAAACCACTGCAAAATAAGATGGGATTAAATCCCAAAAATAAGTAGTTTATGGGACTAAGTACAAAAAATAACTAGCTTTGCAATTCCCAAGGTAAGGCTTGGCTAAGTGTAAGTTAGATGTTATTTTAGAACAATAGTTTTTCTTATAATTTCTTTTCGATTCCAAATACTTATTTGGAAAATAAAACGCACACAAAAATACCATTGAACAAATTCATAATTATGATGTAAAACATCATGATTAAAGAGAACAAAGCATACAGAATGTATGTCAGGAATCTGATACAAAAAGACAACAGAGTTCAAAAATTCAATTCAGTTCTTTTCTTTGGTCTAATCTAATAAACCTTCAATCTTTCTATTGTAGAACACAAATTCAGGGATTGCAACGCCTGTAGATCCAATTCTAATCTCTTATTCAGACAAATCATTTTCACTCCTCAGTAACTCTCAGGTTTGAGAATACCAACAAAAAGAGTCCCACAATGTATGTCCCATATTCAGCACTCATTTTATCGGCTGGGCGTTACGTATTTTATGATTGAAGAATTTCTTTCGCAAGAGGAAAATAAAGATTTTTTTTCTTTATTTTCTGAATGCTTAAACATTGAACTATTATTCCTTTTCCCAAAAATCCATACTTCTCATTCCTTCTGTGACACTGTTAATAACTTTTTTAACAGCAATGGTAAAATACATTATGCTGCTCAGTGTCTTGAAGCCACAATGATATTCAGCCTTCCCTGGAAGACAGACCTTTTCACTTACACTCTGTTTTTAATTCAGTTCAGCTACAATACAGGAAAATTGAGCAATAAACCATAAAGGCAAGAATAGGCTTCTTTTTCTGTATGTATGTAAAGGTAATGTTACTTGAAGTCAATAAAAGCAGTGGTTACTCGGCACCTGAGAAGACTAGATATTGCTAAGATTCTCCAGCCAAAGATCTCAAGGTCAGTTAAATATAAGTTAAGATCCTAAGAAATGGCTGTATCCTCATTTTCTTCAGCACAGTGTTACCATTTTGAGCGTGTGAAGTATTTCTAAGCTTCTTAATAAATTCAGCCACTTCTGAATGGTGACCCTCAAAAAAAATGTAGCAAGAAAGAGCTCCAAGAACAGCAATGTTAACTTTGAAGTAAGTTTATCTAATGGGAGAAAGCTTATATTCTATTTACTTCAGGTTATACACAAGCAGGTTTCTTAACTCAGTCAGTTTTGAGTGATAAACAAAGGGGAATTTTTTATGCTGCACGCACACCAGCCATAGCCACCTCAGAACTCTGATTAAAATTCTTAAGTGTCTGGCCCAAAAAAGAGCAACATGAGTAACTTTTCATTACAGTATTCTTCCTTAAGAGAAGAAGGTAGACAGTAAAATGCTCTGCACTCAGCAAGGAGCAGCATATTCCTTTGTGGAGGAAGTGATCCAGTCACAATTTCCACATTCCTGACCCTGGCAGTCTTTTCTTATTGCTTCCTACATCCTCATGGTGACCCGCACAGAAAGAAGAATGCAGTGAACATGCAGAGTCCGCTCTGCTTGAATGCCATGGCAGTGTGCCATGGAGGACAGGCACCCAAACTAGGGCCAGGCAGAACCTCTCCTCCCTGGTAACTGCCCCACCGTAAATGAAAGGCACATTACTTCTCTTTTGCGGAGTGATGAATAACTAGTAGTGCCACTAGATAAGCAATTGCTACAAGAGAGCTAGGCATGCTACATGATTGCACGTCATCCTACCTCCAGGTCTTCTGTCCTACCCATGCCCTGTCAAAAGGATGCTTATAAACCTACGCTTAAGGAATGGTTTGGGCTGTATGCCATCCCAGTGCTACATCATACGAGGAAGTTGGCCTCCCAGCACACGCATGCATATTTCCATTTAAACACGCTATATAGGCTGCTGGCTGCTGGATAGAAATCGGGATGATTTTATTAAATGGTATTTCCTCTAATTTTATGCTTCTTCCAGCCATTCAGTGTATTTCATAATGAACCTAAACAGTAATGAGAGGCTTGAAATAAGTATCCTGAGAAATATCCAGTGCCTTGAAGTCAACGGAAATTTTGCCATTGATGTAAATGAGGCCAGGATTTCTGCCATAGTCCTAAAACTGTTCCATCTTAAGAAATGCAGCCTATTTCAGTTGAGGATTCCTTACCAGCCCCCTACTCTTACGCATGATAAACCTGCAATAATAATTTTACTGGAGTTTACCATCACAGTTATGTGCAGTGTCATTTCAGTTACATTCATTGCAATCATTTACAGTTAAGATGCAACTGGTAAAGAAGTTTATCCAGAGTTTTCTGGAGACATCGTATAACTGCAGATCTTGCTTAACACTGCTTCACAGCTGTGACCCCCACCTGAGCACACTTGATTTCCAAATGACAATGTCAGTTTGCTTTCAGTGTCTGAGACATTCAGTGGTGTGGAAGACACATTTGTAATTGTGTGACTTTATTATGAGTGAAAGTTTCACCTTGAAAATTCAGTTTCTCATGCTCATTTAGAATCAGTATATACAGACTGAAGTTCAGACTTGGTATTCTGTCTAGTTGTTAACCATAGTAAGGCACTGTGATGTGAAACCAGGGTTATGTTTCATCCTCCTTATTAAATTTGGACTTTTTCTCTGGGCTGCAATTATGGTATCTAATGTATGCGTTTGGGGTGTGCGGGGGAAATATTGGAAAACCTACGTTAGTAAGTCATGAAATTTTTAAGCTATTCTTAAATTATTCTATTGTTGAACAGGATTCTTTTGATTAGGACTCTTTAGAGATACTCCGTCCTCACCTTCTGATAGTCTTAAAACTGAGTAGAAGTTATTTTTTCATTGCCATCCTTTTCTCATAGAGTCTCAAATGCTGGATACAGAGCCATTTCAGACTTGGATTTTCTGAATGATGATGCATAGGAACACTTTCTTAATTAGTTCAGATGGTTTGGGTACAAATGGTTTTTAACAGAGAAGTGTGCTGCAAAATCCACATTGGTAATTCAATTACTGTTTTTGAAATGTAGTATTTTACAGAACACCTAGGGGAACTAGACATTTCCTCCAAGAAAACTCCAGGTGAATGGGAAAGCCAGTACATCAGGGCAGAGCAGGGAATGTCAGAGCCTCATAGCTGTCCTTTTTTGAGTGTAGATTCTGGCTTCTGTGTGCCTTTCTAGTTCTCAAGTACCCAGCAGTTTTAGTGTGCCTTGGGTCATCAGATAATTAAAATATGCATACATGCAATAGCATAAAACTCATCAGAACACACATGCAAAAACCTAGAAGCCGAGACCCAGCTGTTTGCTGCTTTGAAGAATTGTTTCTTCTTTTTATTTTTTACTACGAGTAGCACCTGTAAATACTGAGAACAGCAAAGCCAAGCAGAACATAAGCTATAAGCAAATATTCTTTTGTAAGAAGGACATTGAGGTTGTCTGAGTATGTTTTCTAAACTCAGCCAAAACTTCTGCTGGAAAAGCTCTCATTAAAGCATTAGCTACTCTGTCTTTTCAGGGGATGTTGTGTATTCTAGTGTCTCTGTCCAGAAATCTACTTGTATGGAGTGAAGTGGGAATAAATTCCCCCAACATGCTGTACTGTGCTCAGGAAGACTCTATTTAACATCAGAGCTGATGATCATCTTTTATCTTTACTCTAAAAACCACAGCTTTTTAGTGTTTGGGGATTTTCTGCTTGTTTACTAATTATAAGCATATGTTATGACTGTAGTGCTGGAGACTTTCACTTGGTTAATAGAGGGAATAAAAAACTTAACTTTCTACTGCTGTTGTGTTTACTCTTGCACTTTGTGGCTTAATTCCAGAACTTCGGGAGAAGCAGGATTGGTTTAGTCTTCGCTGCCTTTGTTAAAAAGTCTCTCTTTTCTACTCCTGCCTTACACACAAAAAAATCAACTCAAAGAAGAGTTTGGCCACAATTTTCAGTAGAAGGCTCATCAGTATTTGCTATAATTTCACAGCAGGGAAGACCACACAATTATATTAAGAAGTTTCCTGCAGAGGTCTGTATCAGAGCTTCTATATTCACATCATTGTTATGCTTATCAGGTGCATGGATTTCAGGCATTTGCCTTCACTGACTCATCCTTCTTACCTTCTATAACTTATGTTTAATAAACAGGCAAAAGCTCCTCTGAGCTTCACTAGCAGGAGATAATTGTTCTATACTCTGTGCAGTTTCCAGCACTATAACATACATCAGTTGCTAATGGTTAATTACTTTGTGCACTTGCAGTTCAGTCTCCTGAGGAGTGAAATTAAATTTTGTGGGTTTAGCCTAGGAGAACGTGGACTCAAAACACACATGCAGTTAAAAGTTTTTCTGAACACGAGTCAAAGCAGTTCCTTGGCACACAGGACAGGGAGTTGGTAAGCCTGACTTTTATTCCAGGTGGCACTTGACTTGATGTGCATGGATTGCATCGATGGCCAAAAGTGTTTCTTCGTGCCTAACACTGATGAGTATGCCCTTTCCTCTCAAAGACAGACTGTTTATCCACTCCCGCAAGAGGCTGTACATACCACTATAACTAAATGATTCAGGAATTCAAGAAATTACTTATTCTGCCTGAATTTTGCTTACATTTGCCTGAAACTAACAGTCTTGGCAAGAGACAACTAACCAGCCTTGGAGCACTGTCAGTGCTAGGAATGTAACACTTGAAATTCATCCATCCTGGAAAGTCAGGGAGTGCATTACCATCCTTTGCTCAGACTTAATTGGATAGCTAGTATTGAAATGTGCGCACTGAAGAGAACAATTGTGGTTTGCCCATTTTTACTAGGAATAGTGCTGATCCCTTTCTTCATTGTGTAAATTATGCCCAGATATCTTGGAAAACGTGATAAACAGAACTGTTTGGAAATATTCCAGTGAAAAAGTTTTCTCGAGAAGATCTGTTTTTATAAACCAGAAGTGCTTTCATAAACCAGAATTATTTTCTTGCAGCATTTTGGATTTTATGAAATTTCACTGAATGGAAATGAGATTCATAGCATCCCTTGTCTGGACTCCTGGCAGGTTGTCCCAAGGGATCCAGAATTTTTTCAGATTTTTTTTAATTCTGAGCAAATATGATGTTCTGAGAAAAATTGGGATCAATTCTTGCAAAATGGAAATCCTCTTTTAATAAGCTTTTTAAGACATATTATTTTCTCTTTTCATATCTGATTCCCAAAGTAACTTAGAGAATGACCTCTAAGAGGTATTTTAAATTTTGGAAACTGATGATGGCCTCTTAAAACCTTTATAATACTGTAGGCAACTGCACTTATGTCAGCATACAACAGCAACAACAACCCCTCCAAAGAACACAATCAAGAAAGTCCCAGATGCTCTTTCAGATACAGCACTAGCGCAACTTTCAAGAAAGAATTTTTGCCAGATTTTTTTGCCTGATTTGATAAGTTTACCTGGTATGCCTCTGTCAGTTACAAATTGTTTTTACTAGGCTTTATCTTATGATTTGTATGACTATCAAGTAATGATAAAAACCCCGCTGCTGAGATATTTTGCCCTCTTTTTCCTTCCTATAGGACAAATGCACGTTGACCTCCTCCTCCTGTCTTTTTCAGTACAAAAAATTTGTATGAAGTACTGATATTGTTCTGAGGTTAAAAAAAAATAAAAAAAACCCTTGTCTATAATTCATTTGGATTTGACTTCGATGAGGGCTCTTCCTCTTGAACTCACAAGCTGGCCCAAAACTTGTTTCCCTTATAAAAGAAGTAAGCAAACAGCAACCCTCAAACCTGGGGGGAAAAAAAATCAAAGGACATTGGGTTTTTTTCAGTTAAGAAGAGGAATATGTTTGCAGGAAATAGATAAGTTATGAAATTTTTTTAAGGAATTTTTTAGCCAGCTGTAATAAAAGATTTTTCTGTTTCTTTGAAGCAAAGTTCTTTAACTGCTCTAATGCTAGGTTGCAAATACGAGGAGAACTACACAGTAATTTATCAGTGCCTGGAAACACCTGACTTTGCCATATGGTTCTTCTGTAAACAATTACAGTTCTGAGTTTCAGCTATGCAACATTTCAGACTGAACTACATCAATTTACATTACAGTGCTATCTAAGATTTCCCCTCGGCTAGTTTTAGTAGGACTAGGCATCCTAGACAAAGTATGGCAAACTTTGGGCTACTGTCTGGCAGCTCAACAAGAAAGACAGAATTCCTCTTCAATGTGCATTTCTCAGAATCACCACCTTTAAATGAGTCATTTAAGAATAAGGTTGGCTACATTCAGTTCCTTCAGCCTATAAACAAGTGAGCTGAGTTTACGCCACTGACAGCTGGGGAGGCTGCACTACAGTTCAGCAGAGTAGCACATAGGTTTTGTTGTACAATTCTCCTATCTGCTCTGCCTGGCATCCCAATTCCTCATAGGCCTGAATGCATTTGAACTGATACTATATTAAAAAAGCAGAGAATTAAGTGCTGTCAGCTTGGCTGCTTGTCTTTCATTACTTCCTCTTGGAAGCAAGAATTAGAAAAGAAGCCCTTTAACTTTAATACTAGCTTTTTACTTTGAACGAAGAATTTCTTCATGCTAATACTATCAGATAGACCTCCTGCAAATACTATCAGATAGACCTGTTTTTTCATATTTTTCTACTGTGGCTACTTTAGAAAGGGCAGTATTCTGAAGTTCTCTGCAATTTATTTCAGCCATTGTGCACAACTAAGACATTTTGAAAATTCAGAGCTTGAATATAGATTATGGTAATGTGATAAATTACACGGAACACAACTGATGAAGAAATGGTTAAAAGAGCAAAAAGATCTCAAAACTGAGTGAATTTGCACCAAATTCTAATGAGTTCCACTATTATTATTATTTTGATTAACTAGTATAAGCACCCTTTATTTATGTTGTTTCTTTGAAAGGAAAGAGAACAGACCGCATATTGCTTGTATAACCTTCTCTTATTTTACATTTAAAATTAGAGTCAGTACCCTTAAATTGTAAGACTTCATTTTCTAGAACATTTAAGAAGATTTAGCTTCCTAAGTACTAGGCTATAAAAAACTTCATATATTCATGCTGATGAAGAAAAGAACCACACCTCTGGACCCCAACTCATGCAGACTTTGTAACCCTCTGAATAATAGCAAAGTGGCACTCATCTTAAATTTTTAGTGAAACATAAGTGTTTTGCTTCATTTAAAGAGTATAATTTCACTGGAAAATATTTCTGGTTAGAAACATTTCTGACTTTTTAGTATTGAAATTGTAGCATTTATGTTGGAAAATCATTCTTTGGTAAGAATGCTTCCTGAGTGGAAAGACATCATCACTCTAAAAGATGGCAAATACAGTAACTGATATCCATTTGGAAATAAGTAAGCTGACACAAAGTACAAGAGACTTGTGCTTTAACTGTTTCCCAACATTTTTTTCAAATGAGAAACAGTAACAAAGAGCTATGAGGAATTTTTTTTTCAACTTTATTTCTAATGGATTCCTAGTGGCAAAAGCTTGTAGACAACCTATGTGATGAAAGACAGAATGCTTCCCCAGAAAATGTTAAGGAGGAGCTGAATGCTTACAATATATTTTGTGTGCAGATTATAGTCTCATTTACTCATTTTACGTCTTCCAGTTGGAAAACCAGTTAAAACTACTTGGAAAAAAAACCTAATGAAAGATATATTTTCAAAATAGATACATTTGAAACGCTAATTCAGACTTTTGGTCACCTTTCTCATGAATCATCTCATATGATGACATAAATATTTTGCAGATGACACTAAGCTGGGTGGAAGTGTTGATCTGCTCGAGGGTAGGAAGGTTCTACAGAGGGACCTGGACAGGCTGGATCAATGGGCTGAGGCCAATTGTATGAGGTTCAACAAGGCCAAGTGCCAGGTCCTGCACTTGGGTCACGACAACCCCATGCAACGCTACAGGCTTGCGGATGAGCAGCTGGGAAGCTGCTTGGCAGAGGGATCTGGGGGTACTGGTTGACAGCCGGCTGAATATGAGCCAGCAGTGTGCGCAGGTGGCCAAGAAGGCCAACAGCATCCTGGCTTGTGTCAGAAATAGTGTGACCAGCAGGACCAGGGAAGTGATTGTCCCCTTGTACTCGGCACTGGTGAGGCCGCACTTCAAATACTGTGTTCAGTTTTGGGCCCCTCCCTACAAGAAGGACATTGAGGCACTGGAGCGTGTCCAGAGAAGGGCAACAAAGCTGATGAGGGGTCTGGAGCACAAGTCTTATGAGGAACGTCTGAGGGGGCTGAGGTGGTTTAGCCTGGAGAACAGGAGGCTGAGGGGAGACCTTATTGCTCTCTGCGACTACCTGAAAGGAGATTGTAGCCATGTGGGTGTTGGTCTCTTCTCCCAGGTAACGGGCGATAGGATGAGAGGAAATGGCCTCAAGCTGCACCAGGGGAGGTTTAGGCTGGACATTAGGAAAAATTTTTTCACCAAAAGGGTTGTTAAGCATTGGAACAGGGTGCTGTGGGAAGTAGTTGAGTCCCCATCCCTGGAGGTATTTAAAAGACGGGCAGACGGGGTGCTCAGGGACATGGTTTAGTGGTGGACTTGGCAATGCTAGGTTAATGGTTGCACTCAGTGACTGTAAGGGTCTTTTCCAACCTAAATGATTCTATGATATAACCCTTGCCAGAAAAAAATGCTTTTATGTTTCAAAAAGAAACCATCAGAAATGTAATGATGTATACAAAAGGCTTCTCTACTCCTATTGTATTTTACTTGAAAGGTAATGGAAAAATCCAAAATTTCAAGATAGTGCATTTGATGTCCTACACTGCTCTTTTACTGAGACAGAAAGGCCTTCTTCAGCAACTTGGTTAGTTGTATTTAACTAATAATTCTATGTGACATTATTATATCAATACATTATTTGTTAAATTAAGTCAAATTACTGAAAGAACATTCTCAAATGAGAGCTAAATGCTGGGACTGCAAACAGAAAGCAGTTCAGGTACTACCTGTGTTATGGTGGTTGGGTGCTATATATGTAGGTTTTTGCTGGTTTAAAAAATAATCTTTACAGCTATGTGTTTCATTCCTTATTGTGCTCCAGTCTGCTGCATAGTTTACATACAAGTTAAATTCTCTGTGAAGGAAATCCAAAACTTGTTCATGAGCTCTGCAATAAAAGTTTCTCTCTTTTTTTTTTTTTATAAGCCAACAATTTTCAAGTGAATAGGGCCTTTATAAAACATATTTTAACACTCCTGTAGATTAATAACGTGTTAGCAGAAAAAGACATGTTGAGCTTAGCTCAATTATCCTTCCATCCCAATTATACTGTGACATTAAATCTTGTGACATTTAATAAGAAAGGCCATTTCACCCATGGCTGCCTCAACTGCTGACAATTTATGCAACAGTGTTCCCTCCTAAGAAACTATTCTAAAAGAAGGCAGCTTTCTCACATGCTGATGTGTCTAAATGCACATGTAAATTAAATTTAAGGTGCAGCTACATATATAAAATTATTCATCTCACAGTTACCTGATGCCTTTGACTACAGAAAGAGGAATGAATCAGGCTGGCATAAATTCTTTTTGCAATTGCAACAGTGTTAATGGACTAAAATAAGAAAGAATCAGGATACCAAATAACAAAATATTTCCATGTATGTCTCATTTCTTTATAGTGTTTCACATTTGTGAATATGAATTCACAGGTTTAAATATCTTCAATTTTTTGTTAAAAAAACCTGCTGTTAAATAAAACTTTTAGTGACACCACTAAATAAACCACTGCAGTAAATCTAGTGTTGTCTTCCTCAAGGCAGAACTGAGTGACAACCTTTAGGACCAACTCAAGATTCTTTCCAGGACAACAAGCTTACACACTCCTTATCACAGATTAAAAGCAAAGAAATCTCAGCTAGCTGCTCATCTGGCTCCAAAATTGGAAGATGTATAGCTTGGTCTGTATCTGAAATAACTAGCCTTGCTGATAGGCAACTGGCTTCAGGATTTGAGCTAGAATCTCCATGCAACACCAAGCAACAATATATGAATGCATCAGCTGGTTCTATAAACACCTTGAGGATTTTTGAAGCAAGTCCCACTGTGTGGTGGTGTAAAACAATGTTCAACCATTTCAATTAACTTCTACTTCTAAAAGTTACAAGTATGTTGTCAGGTGTATTTAAGATGATAATTTTCATATTTTCAGATGACTATGGAGTCACACACTTCAGTTAAATGGCTTGGTGTTCCAAAAGAGTCTGACTTCTTACAGCAATTTATTTGACTCCATTATGAAATAGAATTTTATGGTAATGTGGCACATCTGGTCTATTGTTTAGGCAGGACAGATGTTTCAAATCAAATATCCAAGCATTAAAGAGCAGGCTGCTTGCTGCAGGTAAGACGTCTGTGAAAGTCACAAGGATTGCATCCTGCCTGATTAAGACTGGGTAAACTAATTCAGGTTCATGCTCATGGTAGAAATGTTGGGTTTTTCCATGGTTCTGTTCTGCCCAGCAATAGCTATTTTGCAGTTTTCTTGTGACATTACAACATAAAGTATAGGCAAATCAGGTAACAAAAAGAAAAATTTAAACCTTAATCTTGTCACTCTTTTCAAAAGATAAGAAAAAAGCAGCTAAATTTTAACTACTCCATACTATGAAAATCACATGCTTTTACGGATTTGTGGATGGAGAGAACAGTGTGTGCGCCTTCATGTATATTGGCAAAAGTTAATCCAGCTGCTCCAACTTCAGGGCATGCCACAAACTGCTGTGCAGGATGGATAAATGAATGAATCACTGAGCCATGATCTTCATCCTTCTTTGAAAAACATAGCTATTTTTGGTACCAAGTTATGAAAAGTTACTTTTTTTGTAGAAAATGCTTGTGCGGGAATAAGCACTGTACAAAATCCTCTGAAAATATGCATTATAGAAAACACAATGCTTTCCCTGAAGATGCCCCTGGCAAGGACTTTATGCCAATATCAGATTTCTTGCACCTTTTCATGTAATATCTCTATAAAGCATTCACTCCTAATACAGAAGAAGACAAAGTGTTTACATTTGTGGCAGGAGTAGATAAAATCCTAGGAAACCACAACCAGAAAAAAAAACACTAAACAAAAATTGGGGGACCAAGGGGGACACGACCGAAATAATTAAACTAAGGTCTCCCTCTTAATTCTGGCAGTTCTAAGGAGAAGAGATAGGGAAGAGAAATATTCCAAATCCCAAGCCCTTTTTTCTCTTTTCATTTCCTTTTCTTAGGGATAAATTTATGTTTATAGGGAGAGTCAGATTTTACTGCATATAGAGTACGGAAGCTAAATGCCACCAAAATTTCTTTGGCACCGCTCTAATTTCTTTAGAAACTAAATACATAGCTAACACTTGTGAGCATTTTAATAACAGGATTAATAGATTTGCAAACTTTCCCAGTGTAAAAAAGCCACAGGGACAGGGCTAGCTGTCGGCACAGAGCAGTCAGATGCTCGCTTGAAAGCCTGTTGCCTTTGCGTGTGCTGCGCTCATGCTCGAGCTCATGCTAACAGCTACAGCAACTAAGCCTGACTCATGCTGACTGCTGCAGGGTGAGATCCAGCCCGCCTGGGGGGAAGGAAGAAGAGGTTCCCAGAAACAGGGGAGGCTGCAGTCTCTGTACAGAGAAAGGGAGAAGGGGAAGCCATGCCGATCAGCCCCCTTTCATTTGTCCTGACATGCACTGACCTCCTCTAGGCAATTCCCCAAATCTTCGCTTCCCTTCCAAGCCTTCCCCTCCCTCCTCACTGACTGAACCCTGCTTTGCCAGTGTTGCAAAACTGATCTTTGCCATTCCAAGACAACAGCTTGTTTTCCTCTATTGCTGAAGGACCTCAGGCTGGTTTTGGCTGTTTATCTCCATCATTCTCTTAACTGCATGTGCACATTAGAAATCTATTTTTAGAACTTCATCAGCTACAAATGAAGACCAGTTGGTTTTATTTTTTTTTCCTGTACACAATTGCTCCTTCAGTAATTACACTAGAAGTTAGAGATTAAAAAAAAAAAAAATCACATAGATACCCCTCTACATCACCAGCCTTTCTCCTATTACATATGAGAATGAGGCATAAGGATTGCCAACTTCTTGTTTAGGCATCTAGAGATGCAACAGAATCTCTACCCCAAAAAGGGATGTTTCTTATCATTTAAATTCAGAAAATAAGTAGAAATAGTTTGGAGCCTTGGCATAGTATATCTGAGTCTCTGCCAGATAACAGCAACCTTTTCTGAGAAATATCAACATTCACATCAAAGGGCTTCAGTTTGTGGACTGTTGTTGCTCTGGCCTTTGAACAAGGGCAGAAAAATATTTTGATTTTTGAATGCGTATTGAGCAAGTATTCCATTAAAATGAGAATTCAGGATTTGACTCTACCTCTACACAAGCCCCTGGGAAATTTCC
>NW_009260022.1:2397653-2410106 GCF_000687185.1 Egretta garzetta
ACTGGTTCAGCAATTATATTCCAGAATTGTAACAGAACTCTCCAGATGTAACATTTTGTTAAATTCTGCTTTCTTTTCAAAAGTTATTCTTCCACTGTGATCATAAATGCTTTTTACACCAGGATTCTAGAATCATTTGCAAAACTGGAAAACAAAATCTGTCATTTTTCCTGTTCTGCATGGAAATTAATGTAACAGATTGTTTAATTTGAAAGAGTGCATAAGCACAGTGTTGATTAATTGCTTTAACTGTCAACATGACTGGGAGATAGTAATAAAACCTTCTTGATATGTAACCACCAACAATGCAATTTTTGAAGGGGATGATGATTACTTGTGGATAAAAAAGAAATTCCATCTCTACCATGCACCAATGTACAAATGTAAAATTTATTGTAATTTGTGCTGGAGCTGAAGAATGGCACCTTTGAGGTAGGTGCCATAAAAATTAAAAAAAAAATAATCCTGACATGCACAGTGTAATATAAAATTACAGGTCTTGATATGAAAATAATTGTAATTACTTTGAGTAGCCTTGCATTACTCTTCTGTTCACTAAAACCTAATTACTGATAAATAACTTGAAGTAAGTCCATTTTCTCCTGACTGTAGCTGAATTACGTTAATGGACATTATGGGTCTGATTTTGCTTCTTATAAAGTCTATGGCAGCTTGTCAGCTTTCATTTAAATTCTAATCCCTAGAAAACTTTCCTCTTGATATCTAGCACAGTTCCTTTTAATATATCCCTATTATTATCAATCTAATAACATGACATAAGGCATGCTCAGAGAATCAAAACACTACCCTTTGCTTTAAATTAACATCCACCACTGGGATTTCCCCTTATCAAACGTTGAGTTGTGAGTGACATAATTGTTACAAGCGAGGCAAAGTTTGTGGGCAGAGAGAATGTATTTTATTGGACCAGCTGACATAGCTGGGGTGAAAAAAAAAAAAATCAACAAACCTAGCAAATTTTATGTTCCCAAAAGCACATCTATTTTACCCAGCCATATCAGCTGGTTTTAGCAAAATACACTCTCTCTTCCTACAACCTCACCTTCGTGGATTCTCGCAGAAAAAATGCGACCACCACAAACATTTTCAAGTAGTGATGATGCCATGGTAACATGCATAAATATTATTTTTTGCTTGTATTGAGGCAATATACATCTACTGAGAGGATTAAGAGAGAGTATTCTCCAAGAAAAACAGTTCCTGTAAATACTACTCCCCTGCTCAAGTCCCCCTGCAAAATTCTATAATTTTATATTTAAAGGTTTTAATTGAAGTTCTCTCTCTTGTTTAACACAGAGAAAATAAGATTTTATTCACCATACTGGAAAATTGGAAAATAAGGTACACTAAGTGCTGTCAAGTGCTTACAGAAAACACCCAGTTTGACCCCATTCAACTATTCTAATCTTAGATGATGAACATAATATGAAACTTCCCTGTGTGAAGGTGAGGTGAAGAATACAGGGAAACGGACTTTAAATGGCAAGACCAGTACATAGCAACTGGAATGACAGACAGGGTACACATTTCAAGCCTTTATTTTAATTGGTAGTTTCCTTTAAGTAGCTTTATTTCCTAGGTAGAAAAATAGACTCCCAAAAGTATTGCAGTACAACTTTCTATACCTTTCCTATAGGTTTAACTGTCTCCTTTCCTACAGCAGAACTTGTCATAGGCTTACTGTTTCCATAAACATTGAGAAGTGTTTGCTTTTCACATACAAAGAAAGGTGCAAGCAAACAGGTTTTTGTCACCTGCAGGAGGGCCTGTTTGTGTGGAACAAGCAGGTGGCTGCAAGTGTTTGGAGTCACACTGACTTTATCCTTTGAAAACATGTTCCTTAAAGCTTCAAATGAAGCAACAGTGATAATAATTATCAAATGCTTCAAGATAATGCTAAACAGAGTTCCGAGGCTATGACAATGCAGAAATAATTCACTATAAACATACATCCCTGATCCTAATGCCTGAAGTTGGAAAATATTTATGACAAAGTACAGCTAAGGTCTGATTCCACTGCCATTAAAATTGATGGGAATTTTACCCCTAGCTTCCATGGTAGCAGTTCATAAAAATGTATTTACTGGGGAAGGCAGAAGTAATTCATATGTATGACTGCAAGAATGCTTATACATATGCATACAGATATTATAGCTCAGTACATTTCTTTTCTTCAAAGTCAAGGTACTTGAAAAAAACCCCCCAACTCTGTCCTTTGTCTAATTTTATGCTTTTACATTCTTATGATGTATTTTAGTATCATGTCTTCATGTTTCCCAGAAGCTTTCTTTTATGTCTAAAAACACACCAGTAACAATATCTTCAAGCTCTTCTATTTCTGCAATGAGTTAAATTTATATATATACACTATGGCCAACTTTCTGTTAAAAAAAAACCCTTATCTTTGAAGTAGGATTTGAATTTCCTTACTCTATTTAAATGCCAGCAGTAATTACAATGTGGGACTTTCTCTCATGCAATTTCTTTGACTTTTTAAAACCAAGAATTAGAAGTTTGATAGCAAATTCGAGTGAACATATTACATGGTTTATCTGAAAATGCAGTCAGACTCAATTAAACACAATTAACCTCAAAACCTGCCACCACTTCTGAGAGTGAATCATATCCCTCCCAGCAGTCAAACCTTCCTGCAATGAGAAAGTCTCTCAACAGGCATGTACGGCCTTCACCCCAGAGGGACCGACTCTGCTGAGCTCCTAAATGCCCACATTGTCCAGTTAAGATCACCACAGGTAATTTGTGCAAATGAAGCACAAGGACTCTTCATCTTTACAAGTTTCTTGTGCTTAATGGGTAGAGGAATCAAAAGACCAGTGAACTGGAAGTTGTATGGGACTGATTAGCTGTGTCTGGGCGGAAGGGAGGCAAGAGGTGCAGACTAACTACTTCAGTACAAAAAAGGTAATCATAGAGCAGTTCTGTAGCTTAGAAAAGGATTAACTTTTGTCTCTACAAAGAGAGAATTAAGAAATCCAACTTCTAAAAATCCTACAGCTCAGTCAGCTGGAAGATCCTGACAAATTTGACCAGAACTAAATCAATAAGACTGTACAGAAATGTAGCAATACACCTATAGAAGCTACTTAGTAGATCATAAATAAGTCAGTAGTTAATGACATCTTAGCCTCCTTTATGTGCTCCAGCAGTGTAAGTAAGACCTCATACTGACTAAAAATAGCTATCTTAGGATTCCTTTGCACTCAGGGTCCTCCAGAGGAAAGACTGAACAGGCTGGCCCTGCAGACTATCAAGAATAAACCTTTTTCAGGATGCAACTATAGTGGTATCTTGGCTTTTCTAACTGGACAGTTAGGAACTGGGAGCTGGAGAATTAGCCTCTGTCTTGTCTCCATCTGCTCATTTCCTGCATTAAGCTCAAGACGTATGCCTTTTTACCTCTCACCCTGAATCAGCCTGCAGCATGCAGACATTTAGGTAAAGCTGCATTCCAAACATTTGATTTAGCAGAGCCACACAGTCACAGAAAACCCATTCTGTCACTTATAGCTGTCTACGCATTGAATAACTGGCCTAACCTATCTCTCTGAGTGCCATGCTGACTTTTCCAGGTTTTGTTCTGAAATACATTTCTTTGGACTCAAAAAAAATCCTTCTTCTTTGGAAAATCTGGGGTTTTTTATCTGAAAACCGATTAAAATACCTGCAAGTGTATGTAGTGAAGGGAATGAGGAAAAGTGGATTTTGGCAATTCCTATGCTATCTGAGGGAAGGAGATGGAGTTAAGAAGCCTTAAGCCACACAAAAACATAAAGAACCCTGCTTGTGAGCTGAAAGATCAAAAATTTAACATTTCAGAGTAACATTTTACAGACAGAAAGATTTTAAGTGCCTGAAAGGACGTGATCTTTTAACACAAAGAACCTTCTCAGTGATAGCTGTAGTGTCGAATCCATGACTATAAATAATCAGTAGCACAACATACGCTGTTAGGCCAGCTAGAAAGGATTTCTGAAAAGATGTAACACATTCAAAACACCATCTAACTTCACTAATCTCCAGTTTAATAATATGCTCTAATAAGATTTAATGCTAGTGTTCTTTCAAAGGACAGATTTAACCAGGGAGCCAAGGCTGAAACATTATTAAGATGGGGGAAGATTATTTACATTCAGAAAGGAAAAATGTGGCATTTATTTGATGGAATAGTTGATAAAAAAATGTCCAAAAAATCACGTCAAGGTGAAGAGGAAAATTTTGAAAGGATCTATATAGACAAACTATGAAAAACTCTGGCATGTCGCATATTCAGTGATTCTCAGTAAAGCTGGGTAAGAATTTTCAGACAAATTAGAAACTTCATTCTAGTCTCTCTGACCACATCTGAATTGCAACCTAAAAATCATCTCATTATTTGCAAGGAAAACAGAACTATCGATATGTCAGCTTCGTGATTGTAAACCCCCTTACTCAAACTCCCCCAAACACCCGTATGCCTTTGAACTGGGCAACTCATTAGTTAGATGTCAGCCAAACTATAGGGAAAAAAATGATCTCTACACTACCTTAATTTGACCTCACCTCTTCCCCTCCCAGACATCACCTTAGCCACCACGCTCCTGGCTACTTTAAAGCAGTGTCTCTCTTTTTTGTCTGTTAACACTCATTTCACTTTGAAGGGGTAATTTCATGCCCACTCCATATTCCAGTTCTCAGGTCTGACATTCATCCTCTGTCTCCTGCCCTCTGTGACTGTGCAAGTATTTCAGACAAAGTAAAATGCTAAAAGAAGGGTTGAAATGATCTCTTCCGCTCCCTCCCTTCCAAAATCTCACTGCAAGTATTTTTTAAAGGCAGTCTGTCATGTCTACAATTTTCTAATAAAAAAGTCTTACATGAAAAGTTTTGATTTTCTGCTTTGTTGGGAATAAAAGCATTTAGCCTAACCCAAGTTGTTCTCTCCTTCATACTTCCACTTACATCTGTGAAAAAATTTTCACATAGCTTCAGTTTTCAGATATTTTGCTGTGCGCTTTTTTTTAGCTCGCAACAAAAAAGGGCATATCCATTTGTCCTGTGTTTCAAATACACAGAATGATGCATACATTTATCAGGTAAATAACCTGACCCATTCTTTGTTTTATATCAGTTTCTTTAGAGATAATCTTTCAGTGAAGCAATTGCCACAGCATGCTAGATCCAAGTATTCTGTGGCAAACACAAAATTCTCCATCTTGCACTAAGAGACTAAGACTTTGGCATGTCTTCACCTACAGTAAACCTTAGCATTTCCATTCCTCCCAAAAGTGTCAAGAATCACATTATCACAGAATCACCCTTTCCATTATCCCTTTGAAAAAAATGAAAAATGATCAAATACAAAAGTACTACGGTGAGGTAGCTGAGACTGCTAATGTGAAAAGTGACTTGTACTAGAATGACAGAAAATGTTCATAACTGGCATTTGAGGAAGGGCAATGACACTACTGCTTCTACCACAGACTAATTTGTACTGTGAAGTGAAATTATGTTCCAGTATGATAACCCATGACCCCTAAAAAAATATTAAACAGATGTGTGACAGCTGGTCACTACCTTAAGCTAGTAGGTACATAGTACATGCCAAGTACCAAATTAGACTGAATGCTGTGTGGAATGCAGGTGTGTTTATATAGCATAGTGCTGTTGCAGAAAGATGCAAAGTAATCGTAGCTGCCTCAGAGGCCAGAAGCATTACAGTTGTATCAGTGTGGCCATATATCCAAGACACCAATTAAGAAACTTCCTTTTCCCTTTTCTCCCTCCTGCTTAGGCCCATCTGACCTGAGGTACAGTCATGATCTGGGCATGTTATTAAATGAGGGTAATACACAGAATCAGATGGCTGGGCCTCCCCCAGGCAGCCTTGGCTCATTGTGCCTGTGCTCTAAGCTAGCTGAATGGCAGTCTACGTTGCTTAGACAATACCCTGCTCTTGCCATGCCTCGCTGTATTAGCTTGAGCACAGGCCCTTCAGATTAGCATTGCCTAGCTCCACTCCCTCCATGATCCAGGAATATCTGCTTTAGGAGGCTAAAAAGTCATTTGAATACCTGGAAATTTTTTTTGTCCTATATTGAGGAACACTTTGAAGGTTGTGGCTGTTGAACAAATACAAGAGTAACAGGGTAAATTAGCCACATCCGCATGAGGCTTAGTCCAAGCTACGCTGCAACAGGTTGTGCAAGGCACTGCATCCAACCAGCTCCAGCATCTTTTCTTGGTATTGTATTGGGTTTTGTTGCACTGGAGTAGGGTGTTATAACGCATTGTTGTACCTCATGAGAGGCAAATTCTGCTGTGCTGGCTAAAATACTTCATTAATTACAGGCTTCTGTGGGTTACCTTAGCACTTGCTCTACGGTTCTCTACAATGACTGTAAAAATGGAGTGCAAACACCACACAGCAGTATCTAAATTTCCCCCTGATATGTAAAGAGGCATATATATATTGTCTTCTTTGGCAGTGATACTTTTAAAATGTGATTTATTTTAGCTGACAGGAAGACATTTTAATAGTATTTAAAGAACAATATTGGGAGGCAAACAGAGGAAGAACTCTCAGAAGAATATTTTTTCAGATATAAAAGAAAAAAGGGGTGCAGGAGATAAGTATGTGTAGTTTCTAGACAGGAAATTTAATTCTGACAAGTTATAAGGAGAAGCATTAATGAAGACATCATTTGTCTAGTTTGGAGAAAAGGAGGCTGAAGCGCGACCTCATCACTCTCTACAGCTTCCTGAGGAGAAGAAGTGGA
This sequence comes from Egretta garzetta, assembly GCF_000687185.1. Taxonomy (NCBI): domain Eukaryota; kingdom Metazoa; phylum Chordata; class Aves; order Pelecaniformes; family Ardeidae; genus Egretta; species Egretta garzetta. The sequence continues at coordinate 2,404,451 of NW_009260022.1, forward strand.
GAGGGAAGTGCTGAGCTCTTCTCCCCAGTATCCAGTGATAGGACATGTGGAAACAGTTCAAAGCTGCTCCAGGGGAGGTTTAGACTGGACATAAAGAAGGATTTCTTTACTGAGAGGGTGGTCAAATGCTGGAACAGGCTTCCTAGAGAGGTCATTAATGCCCCAAGCCTGTCAGTGTATAAGAGGCATTTGGACAATGCCCTTAATAACATGCTCTAACCTTTGGTCAGCCCCGAATTGGTCAGGCAGTTGGACTAGATGATCATTGCAGGTCCCTTCGAACTGAAATTTTCTGTTCTAAAATGAAAGGAAATAGAAAAAGCAAGGAAGCAGGAAGGGAGAGAGGACTGACAAGAAGTGAGAAGTGCAGGAGAGGAAATGAAGGCAAATACAACTGTTCAAGACAGGTATGACGTGGTGATGGGAGGGAGTCAGAGCTTGGTCTTCAAGAAGTCAGAGAGGATGTGAGAACAATAAGAAAAAAGGTCAGAAAAAAGGACAAGACAGCCAGCAGCAGACCTGGAAATAAGAGCTGGCAGTGAAGCATGAGGAAGAGAGAACAGGTTGCTTTGCAATGTGCCGGTCTTGTGATGATGATAGGATGTAGAGGAAAAATGTGCAGGGAAAATAGCTGGATACCGAACCTGAGTGAGGGATGAATGATGAAGTGTTGGGGATCCAGATGTCATCGCTTTTCATTGCAACATTGTAACTAATTAAGATGTCAATCTCATGTGGGATAAGGCAGTGTTTTCTAAAGCTGAGCTGGACATGATATCCCACCAGGGTTGAGTGGATGCTTTGCACTGTAAACCACACAGATATATAACCTCCCGCACCCCATGCAATCAATATCTTTCATTTACTGAAGAAACTGTTCTTGTAATCCTAGTTACCTCTGATATTCCCCACTCTCAAATCTCATTTCTCGGTCAGTCGGTGTCCTTCAACAAGTCATCCTTTGTTCTGCTACCATAACTGTGAGTCACAGAAATGCATTAGATTATGCTATAGGTAGCCATGTCTATTTGGACATGGATTTTAATGGATAGTCTGATTTTAACATCAGGTTAAACTCAGGAACACACTAACTGAATATGAAATACAAGGCAGAAAAGACAGCAAATAAGCTTCACATTCAAACTAGAGTTTTGTTGCTAACAGGTGCAGAGAGGGTTCTCCATTATTATATGAAATTCAAGAATCAGGTTTCTCAGTTTGTTCCTGCCCAGGATAAACAGACCTGCCTCTCTATTCGCTGATTTGGACACCATCAATATAATCTCATGGGGATGAACTTGGTAAACTACAGCTACTTAGATAGAAAAGATCCCTCTCAGCTAGGAAGACCAGGATGCCCTAAGTCAAGAGGCTCCTCCCACATCTCCTTTTCCCTGGTGCTTATACAGGCTTTTCATTTATCTGTTGGTTTAGCAGGAAGAATTACCTTTCCTGTGTACTGAGGTTGCACAGAGGCTTCCGTGCCTCCATATGTTGCACTCATGCTTGTACCCCAGGCAAACTCAATTCCCTGAAACCCTAGTTAAATATGGGGAGAGGCCATCAGACACATAGAAGAGCTCATGTTATTATCAGCTTCCCACTGGTCTGTAACCTCGCCCATCGTCAGGCTGGGGAGGGGGCCAAATAAGATGAGAGAGCACCTAGCACAGCAGATTTACACAGGCTGCTGGTACTCATTGCCTTTTTCTACCATACAGTGTAACTACAGCATTCATCCAAGAAATGAGAATTAACAGCCTTTCAAAAAGTGGCCTAAAAAAGCCCCAAACCAATATAAGTGCAACATTTATCCAGGAAAAGGATTCAAATTTACAGACCCTAGTGACATGTGAGGCAGAGATAATATCAGCTAGGAAAAAAAGGAGCAAAAGCAAAGATATTCTTAATGATACACAAAATTCTAATTAGAGTGTCTCAGCAAGCATTGAAATTTATTTGCCACTGATATGACATACATACTGGATTTAATGTGTAATCAGTGCTAATCCATTCCAAGCCTTGCAATATCAGCAACATTTAAGGCAGACCACAACTGCAATTACACGAATAACGAGGACAGCTCAGAAAGAGAGTTTAGAAAGGTCCTCTAAATACCATTCAAGACAACAGTGAGATTACAAGAAATTCTGTGACCTCGGAAAACTCTCAGTCTCACTTCTTTTCTGTCTTGTTCTCCTTCAGGCATAATGGAGATCTCTGCAGCTGGGTGCAGTATCTGTTCCTTTTAACAGAATGTCAATATTGGGGAAATATATGTCAGCGCAACTGCTATAATTCATTAAATCTTAACAATAAAGATTCTTTATTCCTGCCTACAGTCCAGACCAGGACTTGTGTGACTGTAGAAGCCTAATTCAATTGTTCTACTGGAAAGGAGAACATACATATTTCTAAAGGTCTTTTTGACCTTTCTTGGTCCTGTTGCTTCATTTGTTCTTCAAAAACAGATATACATGTACACTTTTTAAGATCTCTTAGGATGAACACATTGTTTAATATGATCATTTGCCTATAATTTAATTGATGCTTTTCTTTTGAAAAGCCAGAACAGAAGCGTCTGTGATTGTTTATAATGGTCCAGTGTGAAATGACCTACAGTTACTCATGTGGCTTTATTTTAAAAAATAATTCTCAATGGTTTTCTTAAGGATTGTGGGGTCTGTTTGAGCTACCAGTTAATAATTTCTCATAGTTTTAAAGGATTTAGTGTCAGCTGGACCAAAACCAGTTTCCCAAAGAACATAAGGCCTGACCCTGACTGGAAAATAAATCTCGAGTTGCAATCATGAAAATTGTAATTTCTCCCTTTTCTGCAAAAAGATTACCAAGAAAGTCCAATGAATTTCAGAAATACGTACGGACACTGCTGTTAAATTACATGGAAAGCTGAATATACAAACTCCTTCATCATCTTCTTCCAAAGTGTTCTAAAATCCAAGTCAAGTGTATTTTAATGTCGCACTGGTACAGACCTGCTTGCTTCTCTAAAAGGCCACCAAAATGCCACTGAAGTTAAAATGGATGAGTTAACCTTTTGAGAAGTACTCACAGCACCACAATTATTCTGACCTTTGACTGTACAATCCTTTAATTCTGCTAGCTATTCATTTAATGCCCATTTGTATTTTTTAAAATTATTACTACATGATTGAAAACATTTGTTTGCCAATCCATCACTATGACATGCAGCACTTTGCAACAACAAAGTATTTTGGTACAGGCAGTTTTGATTATTTAACCAATAATAAATAAGGCAAGGACCCAGATGTGGGGGAGGAAAAAACTACAGAAGGGGCAGAAACCCACAGAGTACTGGCATGAGTTATTTTTACAACCATCTTAATGCATAAAGCTGTTTTGATGGATAGATAGGTGTTGAGTTTAAAAAAAACAAACGTGCACACACACACACAGAGAGAAAAGCTGATGCTGGTTATGGCTCATCCTTTGGCAAGAAGCAGAGAAGAAAGGCTCATCTCCACAGCCTTGGAGCGTTCACTTCAGCTGTGAAAGGAGGGGAACGGGCCACATCCCTATAAATCCTGTAGGGTTAAGGTAGGATGTGATAAATGACTGGGTCCCAAATAGGGTTGCAATCAAAATTTACAATTTATTAAGCGAATAGAGGCAAGCAAACAGTGCTGGGTGCGCCGGGAGTCTCCGCTCCACCAAGACGCACACCATACAGTTTCTTTTTCTGGTTTATATGTCTTCCAGGAATGGGCGTCTCCAAAGCTCCTCTTCCTCTGGTTAGCAGCAGTCTCTTGCTTCAGCTAACAACAATTTCTTGGTTCGGTTAGCAATAAGTTAGCAATAATCTCTTGCTTTGGCTAGCAACAATTCTTGCTTCGGTTAGCAATAAGTTAGCAATAATCTCTTGCTTTGGCTAGCAACAATTCTTGCTTCGGTTAGCAATAAGACCAGTTTAAGCTGGTATGCTGGAATGCCTGTCAAGTGACCCCCACCAGACACAGGAGCTACATACATCCAGTTCCTGGTTTGGTTTTTTTTTAGGCTTGCGGTTATACAGGGGTATGTAAGACAGAAGGTCGTATTTCATCATGCGACCTTAGCATTGTTCCATATCGACACGAATCAGATGGACACATTTTACATAGGACAAGGATTCTCCTTCCAAGTTTGGTGACTGATAAGGCTTACTAGTAAACTGTCTCCTCCACTGATAACAATTAACCTCTTGAACTTGATCAGCAGCCTACTAGTTGATGCACTGGTGACAGTACGTTTTAGTCAGCAAAGGAACTTCACAGCCCAAGCGATCTCTTGGGTACTTGTGCATGTCCAGAACAGTTTTTCTATATGCCCCCCCTCTCTGAATGTAGATCTAAGTTCACCCAAATCCCATGTATGAAACATAATGGGAGAGGAAGCAGACCCTGATGCCTAAAGGAAATGTAAAAATTGGATGTGAAATTATCACATGCAGCCAGTAGAAGAGCATAACAGCAGCAATAAAACAAAAGCAGTTATTATATTATGTTCCACTAGCCATGGCTGTACTTTTTAACCTATTTTCCTTCTCAATACCAACCAGCATATAATCAACATAAGGTCTTAAAAGTCACTCAGGTGCACTGATAAATATAAAGGCCAAAAGGCAAAAGCATCCAGAACTCAGCAGTTTGGTTACCTACACTTCTGTCAGCACTTCCTTATCAACTGGAAATTTTTATGCCATTTGAAACAGCAAAACGGAGATATGTCAGTTTGAAACCAGTGCAAATTGCAAACTAGACAACTTAAGCAAAGTAAGAAAAAAAAAAAGTATCATGAGCCAACTCCTAGATATTAAGTAACTCTCAGCAACTGCAATGGACCGATCCTGAAGGCAACAACAAAACCCATTTTAAGCCACAACCAGTGCATGTAGCTCTGTTTAAGTATAGTATTCAAAATAAACCTTTTGATTAACATTATTATTTCAACTGTTTTATAGAAATCTTAGAATAGCTCACAATGTCTCTTACAGCAAGCTGAAAGTATGATCTTGTGGCCTGACCTTCCTATACAAAAGAGGTCTATATGTCATTTTAAGTTATTTTGCTGCTACTGTATTATTTACTACAACTATAATGTCTCTCATTTATCTAACATTCTCAAGATACGGGTTAACGAAGAAATCTGGGAGTTGACAGGGAATATCATTCCAGCATTGATGATTCTTACAGCACACAAGAACTGCGACAAGTCAGCCTTGCACTTAAACCTTGAGGAGATTTTAATGAGTAAAGAAGCAATGAATCTTCCAAGAAGCTCACTAGAAACAAGCAAACTTAAAAAAAAATTAAAAATCCTAGAAACAAGACGTTTTAGTGGAAGGGAAAAAGCCATCACTGAAGTTTCTAAAGAGGTGAGGAAAATGACATGTTAGCAGGTTTAAATCACAGAGGAAATAAAGTAAATATCAAAAGAGAAGAGCTGACTGCTGCATTCCCAGTGGAAGAGCCTTAAATTAAAGCAGAGAGATGCAACAGTGAGATCTTACAACAGTAACCTTTTGAGATCATGTCTGCATTGCAAAACTATTCGCAAAGGATAACTAAACCCTCATCTAGCTGTCTTGTCCTGTGTACAGGGTTCAGAATTAAAGGCTAGATATTCAGACAATTTT
>NW_009260022.1:2410133-2444405 GCF_000687185.1 Egretta garzetta
GCAGGAATCTAATGCAGTCATTCGTGGACATGAAGAGCTAGACTGGAAAGTGATTATGTTAGAACAAAAAACATTCACAAGGACTTCCATTAGATACGTTATTATCAGATTAAATATATAAGGACATAGCTATAACATTAAATACCATATCCGATGAAGTCAAGTCACAGCATTTTCCTTTTAATGTGCTTTTAATGAAAATGTGCCAGTTATTATCCCCATATCTTACTCATCCAACCGACACTTTGGCTGGCTGGCTATTTTATACTTTTCAGGCAGAAACTGTAAACCTGGAAATACTCATAACCCCATTTCTGACAATTGTTTAAAAAAAAAAGGTCTTGTCAAGTGTGCACGGAGGAAAACAAGTACCGCCTGTATATTTACTCCTGCATACAGTAGAGGCAGTGGGATGCAGGATTGCAGAATGCCACAACCATGCTGTCCCATAAAAGTGTATCAGAGAAAGCAAAAAGAAAGAGCACCACAAATAATTTTAATAATTTTTAAAGATAATTTGCCAAAATTAAATCCTTATATAGAGAACTGAATTATTTCGGTAAAATTATAGCAGAATTCTAAAGCGGATCTCCAGTGGAAGCTAAGAGAACCAGCCTCTCAAAAGGAAGTCTGCCTGGTTTTCTGTCAGCACATTTATCCACTTAGCTGGCAACTTGCTGAAGGCTAAAATGTAGAAACTAGCACAGACTGAAACATGCAGGTGTTGCATTTACTATCTCTTCACACAGTTTATCAGGCACATGCCAAATTACTTAATTCTTGCAGTACTGCAATTAAAAATTTTTACACAAAGTAAAATACTTCCAAAGTGTAAGAAGTTCTCGAGGCTAGATTTAAGCTGAGTTATGCCACTGGAAACCCATTTCCAAAATTAAAATCATCATACATTCTTACAGTTTCATTGGGTACAACAGTTAAATGTCAGTGGTAACACTGGGAGTGGCATCACTGTTTCACTCGGCAAGTAACTGCTAATTAGGTGGGTGGGCCTTACGTACAGAGACATAATAGTGGAAACATAGATGATTACCAGTATCCAGAATGAAGAGATCATATAATTTTCTATAATTTTGCCATTCAATATAACTTGACATTTTAATCTTCTATATTGGAAACTGTGCGTCTAAAGTGATGCTTACTATTACCTGCAAAGGTGGGTAAACTGTTTGATTTATTCAGAAACAAGGGTGACTATCTCAAAGCAGGAACTGAAACAGTTCTCTAACTGCCAAGATCAGTGCCAGAAACTTAAGATGTTATCTTGAGATTTACTGACAAATCACCAACAGATGTGTATTTAACTTTACATCTAATGTTTTTTTGGCAACAGAGGCAAAAAAGGTGCAAAGTTCAACCACCTTCTCTCTGTTCAGTGTAGAAACGTTATGGTTCAACAATTAAAAGATCAGCATTCGGGAATTACCAGATAAGAAGTGAAAACTTGCCAGGTACTCCAGACATCAGGTTCTGTTACCCGGAGCTGCAAAGCTTTTATCTCATTCTGTGTTGTGGTCAAAAGACGTGATTGCTTCTCCTGCTCAGCAACATTGCAGTGGCTCCAGGAATTAGTTAAAAATACATTAAACTGAAGCCGTTTTTTTCCTAGTCATACATATTTAAAAGCAAGAAGTTTACAGTTGCCTGTTCATACGTTCTGTGTATATTACAGAACCCGGTCTTGTAAGGAACATTACGTGTACTATGATTTCATGCACAAATTTTTCCATTAGAATAAAGGAATTTTGATCACAGTCCATTGCAACACATGAAAGAGAATTGAACAGATTTTCAGGGATAGAATTCTAGTTTGCTAATAAGAACATGCATCCTTTCTGTTATACCCCAAATTCAACCAACCCTGACCTAACGCTCACTGGCGTAACAGCAGGAAGAATGTACAATAAGATCTCAAGCAATACTGCTATTTCCTTCTTAGAGAGTGTACAGACATGAAAACCAAAGCATCAGACGTGGAATACTTTCAGCTAGGAATCTAAAGTATCTGTATCTTAAAAATGAGAAAATATAAAAATAAAAAGCATAAGAAAGGAAACCTTTCAAAAAAGCCTTTTGGGGACTAGAATAGAATACATGCTTCTGGAAATTGAGAAAAAAATAGTTCTCAAGAACATGTGGTTAACTATTATTTATCACTCTGTAAACGTGTGATATATATGTATGGTTAATAACGCACACATTCTCAATAGTGTACAATCTAGGGTCTGAAAGTAATATAATCATTTGTAAAAACAGCATACGTTCTTGTGATATGTGGGAAGGAATATCCTCTCAAAACTGCATTTTTGCTTTATTTGATACAAAACTGTGAGAAAACCCCTAAAATATGCCAGTTGTTGATAAGCACAGACAAATTTATAGACTCTTGCACAAACAAAATATTCTGTAAGTTTCCAAAGGAATGTTGTTTTACTATTTATTCATTCTTGTAAAGCTCCAATTCCTGGATAGTTTATTCCAGCAAGACATTTTGGAAATAATTTCTACCAATAAACATTATCATGGAAAAAACAGCATTTTTAGTTATACATGTGCAGTGGTTTTCAAACCCTAATTTGGACCTAGTACCCTGATCAGGATGCTATGTAAGATACTGGAAAAATTATAATCAGGTAGATGGGATTTCTGCCTCAGTGAGCTTACATTTATTGTGTGTGACTCAAATAACAGAATTCTTTCACTGTTCTGCTTAAAAGTGTGGGTTTGTGTAATAAATACTAATACATATCTTCCTAATTTCCAGAAAGATTTATCACAAAATCTTTATAAACAATTAGAAATCATTACAATACAGATGTGTACTCACTGCATTTACAGATAACTAAGTAAAAGCCCAGAAGGCCTAAAGCAATTTCCTTATAACACAAAAGTTCTGATTTCCCTGCGATGGTCTTCAACCAATAAATATCACATTTACTCTGTAGCACGTAAGTAGGATATAACCACCTAGGATGGCTAGGTATCCACCAAGGATCCCTATTACCAGCATGGTAATCCAGCAGCAGCATTTACACTCTGGCATGAAAGCCCAACAGCATTTGAAGTAGAATCTCCATCCTTGGGAGATACCCCAGAGCCATCTGGACATGATCCTGAGCAAACAGCTCTAGGTGGGCCTGCTTGAGAAGGGAGGTTGGATCAGATGTCCCTTCCAACCTCAACTATTCTGTGATTCTGTGAAAATGGGAGCTGTAAGCCTATGTTGTTAAAGCACACTGAAACATGCAGCTACACACGCCTATTATTCCCAGAAACTAATATACCGTGGTATGTGGTACTTCGAAAATAAGCACCCAGGCCATGCTTTTCCCATTTTTTCAGTGACTAGCCAGCCTTTCCCAACTACTTATATACAGCCTAACCTAGGATCCAGCAAACACTTGGTGATATGTTTACCTTCAGATACATTAATAGTCCAGCACAGTCAACCAGCACTTTTATATGCTTGAAGGCAAGTATGCCCATTCATTTATATTAGATTAATACCTTTACATATGGTTGCCTTTAGTAGAGCAATATGGTGCTTAGGACTTATGATTTACTAGGGCTTATTACTCCTGTGAGCAGTATCTGTATTTTGAACTCAGAAACTGTCATGTTAAAATAACACAAAACTAGTGAGAAGAAATCACATACCTACTCCGAGTCGTTTCAAAGTCAGCCCATGATCTCTCAACAGTAAATTTGTGGAAACGATTAATAATTTACTTGCCATTCATAATTTAGTTGACAATTTTTGCCTTTTTTACTTACTAATGAAATGCCTATAAGTGGATCACAATTTTCTCATATTTATTATTCATAAAACTATTTGCTGAATAATTTCTGCAAACAGTTCCTCTTTTGTAGCTCACTCCCCTTGTGAATGTTTATTATTCAAAATTTAGTCTGTGAAACTAATTACCTAAGCCATATATTAGATTTTGTTCAGCATTTGCCTGAACATTGTCCTTATAACCGGTATGTGTTCTCCAAATACCCTGTCCTCCAATTTAAACTTAAATTGTATTCTGTGAACACTCCTCTGTAAAGTTTATTTGCTAGAACGTTCATAAAAAGCAAAAACCATGAAACAATTGAATTTTAAAATCTGTACAAACATTGGGGGGTATTTTTTTCTTCAGGACCAGCTAAGTCTACCAATAAAAGATAGCACAATCTCCGTTATTGAGCTGTTACTCAAATGATCAAACACGAAGATCCCATTTTCTCCTCATAGTGAAAACAAGAAACATTACAGCATCAAAAGTAGATACCTTTTTGTTTGCACATTTCTTGTTCCCATTTTTTCCAAGTATTCCAAGCATTGCTTAAAGCACTATAGCAATCATCTAAGTGCTACATCATTGTAGGGTGACTCTAAAACTGCTAGGCTTTTACTGGGAAGAAGAGTAAAAGAGAAATACACTAAATGAAAGTGCACACGTCACTCACCTCTCCTACAGCCCCAGAAATTTCACATAACTGACCTACAAGTGTTTGTGGAGCTTCCCCTCACATGCCAAGAACGTAAAGCCTTTTTGCATTGTTTTTCTGGTTTTATTCACAATCAGATTTTTGAGACTTGGCATACATTTGCTTATGTTTTCAGACTTCTTTAAGTAACCATTAGAACACAATAATTTTTTGAGACTCTGATTTAGCAACTGTGACTTTAAGGAAAATACCAGCTATTGTGTGATATGTAATAAATCTGAGAGATCTAGCATTGTTGAAAGGCACTAGTATTGCACAGCACCTTTACAAATTTGGGAGAGGTAAAATATTTGCCCAATTTCACACAGCTACCCAGCAACACACATCAAACTAATGCTCAACACAGTAGCAGTAAGAATTAGAACCGAAATAAGACTCACAAAGGCCTTGCTACCAGAGGGATGAATTTTACACTGACTCACCAATCAATGGTTATTAATTTCATCTTAACTCAGAAACAATAATACTATTAATACTAGCAATGATTTGATTCAATGTTTGATGACTGCTAGAATTAATAGTTGCACTGGATTCTGATGAAATAATTTAGAAATTGACTTTTTGGGGAACAAGTCTAGCAAATGGTACAACTGCAAAACAATTTTTTAAAAATTTTGCTCCATTTCCACTAGTGGGTACTAAGGCAACTGATCCATATCTTTCTTTCAAAGAAAGATCTCATAGTTTACTTATGGAATCGCTACTTACATTGTCTTACCAGTGTGCTTTGATCTTTGTGCTGGTGCTGCTTTTGTTTACAAAATGGGAATGGTGCAATGGGAAGAGGGCTTTAGAAAGAAAAAAACATTTGGAACACAAGACTAATTTGGAACAGTAGAAAAATACAGTAATTAGGATGTATTTTAATCAGAAAAAATATCGGGAGAGAAGTGTTGCATTTTTTTCTTGACTTGTCAAAAACTTTTTTGAGAGCTTTTTGTATTGCTTTTATGAACTTTACATATTCTCTAGCTATTGTATCTCCAATCTATTGCCCCCAATAATATGGATAATTATTTTAGGATAATCACTCCTCAGAAGTCTCCTAAAGGTTAACGATTTTTCCAGCTGGAAATCTATTCACTGGTTACATTTCCAATTGTCCCTTCAGAGGTATATTGTGTGTGGACAATTGCAGGTCTTTCTCCTTCCACGTTAGGAGCTGAGATTTTCCCTTTTTTATGCAGTGTCTTGGTGTGGATGAATCCACAGACAATACCAGATACAGCACTCCCACAGGGAAGTGTAATACATTTCATGTCACAGGGCCAACCACAGTTAAGAAACTATATGCTGCCAGCTGTCATAAAGTGTTCCAAGCATCAGTTGCTGCATTGTCTGAAAATACAAAATTTTTACAGCCCCATCAAGGAAGCTTGCTTGTCTAACATGGGTGGTTTTAACTAAAATTTATTGTTAGCTCCCAAGTCATAGCAAGGTACCACAGCTAGAACTGACCACAGCATATTAGCTCTAGATTCTGCTATCATCAGTTTTAGTGTTCATAACACATTTTTAAGACACTGTGAATGCTAATGAACCCCATAACAAATCTCTGAGATGCTTTGAAGAGTCACATCACTGTTTCATTATTTAAGCAAGAAAAAGCTTTAGTAAGTGCCTACGTAAGATCAAGAAATTTTTTCTTAAAGTACTGTAATGTGGTTACCCCTTAAACTAAAAGAAAAAAAAAACAAACCAAAAAGACTTCTAGGACAAATACAGTTGTTCAGTCACAAGATGTCAGAATTTGCATCTCCTTTCCAAATAAATTATACACTATGTGTACCTGGTGGCCTACTAACAGATTTCTTCCGGTGCATTTGCTCGCCACTTCATGTCATCAGGCAGTGGAGATAAAGACATACTAAAAACTAAACACATACTCTGGGATTCTTCTTTTTTTTTCCCATTTACAGTTTCCTTTAGAAATGTAGGAGTTAGCTGTGAAAACTGACACTATAATCTTTGAAATAAATTCTAGAGGTCCAGTGAATTGAACCTCCTTGAGGTGCATTTTTCTCTGTGTTGCTAGGATAGGTTCATCAGGACAATCTAAATCTGTCAGTATTCCTTCAAAAACCTTTTAGCAAGCCTGCAATAACACTGCTCCAGCAACATAGATAAGTGATGCTGATTATAGAAAGAAAATTCTACTGGGCTTACTTCTAATTGCTGGCAAAGAATACACACAGAATGCATGTGCATGCTTCACTGGAAGAAAGAATTCTATTTTTTTGAGAATCTCAAAGACAATTTGGGATTTTAATATTACAGGACAGAGTTATTTTTCCTTGGGTTATCAAAATACGTAATTTTGCAACCAGTTATGTTTTCAATTTTGCAGTCTTCTTTCATCAGCATTAAAGCAAGCTTCCATGAACTTAACAGAATTTAATAATCTCTAACTAGCTGACACTGCTGAGGGTCTATAATTGCATGTCACCTTGCAACACTACATTGTCTAAATTATTTCTTTTTCCTTTTGGCAATCTACTGAATAATTTCAAACACTGCCAATGACGGATTACTTCTATACAAATATTTCTTATTAAAATATCATACAGGAAATAAAATTTCTTATTCAGATGTAGACAACATTTGCTGAAAGACATTTAATATTAATTTAGAACCTTCTTATTGAGAGCTGCTCAGCAGGACAAAATCTCTTCATTTGATTAGAGTCTTGAGGCAGTCTCATGAAGGTTATTACTAAGCGAGAGTCATTAGGGTTCTTCCTCTTTTTCACCTTCATTTATGGGTATACCTAAATGTGCAAGGAGGTTTCCTTTTAACTTTTTAAAATATACATATATATTTATTAAAAGTATAGTTATATTCATATAAAAGCTGAATAAGGATGAATACAAGACAAAAAGGCAAAGTTTTATAAAACTAAGGACTTGCATAAAATTGAAAAATAGAAATTTTGGTTGACGGACAGAAAGACATTAGTAAAATAGTTGCTTGAGGGTGCAGTTTGGTGTGATTTTCTGATTTATTTTCTATACCACTGTCCCCATTTAGCTGTAGTAAACCACAAAATACAATTCTGCCATTTAAAGAATAAGGGGGAACAGTTCAGTCTTCCTAACACTTGAGGTTTCTCCAATTATTGCTTCCTACTGATATGTAATGTTTAGAACATCCTTTCTACTTATTTAATGAACTCCCTTTCCCCCATGACCTAGAAGGGAATGAATCAGGCCTGGAAGATGGCAAAGGCTATGTAAAGTACAAACAAACAAGTTAGGCCTTCAGATTCCCCAAAAGAATTGAATATTTCTCTAAAAAAAGGTAACTTTGAAGTCTTTCCATCCATCTACTGTCCCCACCTATTAATAACAAAATGTCAGGTTCTAAGGAGATATGGCTCAATTTACCCCCAGACTACTGAACAATCTGTTCATGACCCTGGTCGTGCCTTACTGTGGTTCATAGCAAAGTAAGTGTAGGATGCAACCTTAATCCTGACTCTTGTGGGACACTTTCAAAGATTAATTAGATGTACCTTATGGAGATTTCTGAAAAGCAAAACACACATAAAACTACTTTGCTCACGTTTATCTACTGGATCAGATTTCTCTTCAGCTGGATCACAGCTGACCACATATCCATATGGTCCCAACAACAGTGTATAAAAAATTCCGCATTCTGTTCTTGATACTCATTCTCCTGGAGTTTAATTTTGGTTAATGTAATATCTTGGTTATATGGTTTTATATCCCTAAATGTACATGTCCTTAATCTAATACACTGTTCAGCGGGAAAAAGAATAAAACCAGCGTACTGCCTGTGAATTTATTCAATGCCTGATCTTCAGCCTCTCCCATTCTATACATAAAAGCTGAGCAAGGTAGCTCAGTTTTGCTGCCATAAACAGAGATTCCATCTAAGTGGATTTGGATAAGACAAAATATTAATCCTGACCTGAACTGACAGCATTTATAACTAATCACACAGGTAGACAGGATTTAGGATGTTAATTAGGTGTCATACTGCAATGCTTAACTCATAATTCCACAATCAATGGACTTCAGTGAAAAGCTGGCTTAAGAAGTTCCTGACTTTCCTTTCAGCACTGTAACTGCTTGTGAAATTCTGCTATAAAGCATGCCATGAACTGATCTGCATTGAAAATAACTCTCCAGAAAAGACTCTTTTCCCAGATTAATATGCCTATGCCATAATAATATATAGTTCAAGCAATACAGTTGAGAGCGCATCTTTTACCACATGAGGGCAGGACCACATGGTCAGGGTGATTAAACCAGCCTCAACACCAAAGCCACCATGTCCTGACTTTTAGCCCCCAGAGTAGACTTGTCCACCTTACCATCTTGTAAGAGCAGCTCTTGGCTCTGTATTTCCAAATTTTCAGAAGTTGGCTTCTTGCATTAGGGTTTGTTTGGTTTTTTTTTTTAAAAACACATGTATTCACAATCTCCATCCTCTTCCCAGCAATTTCTGTAGGTAGTTATCTCTGAAAACAACTAATATAATGACATTAAGGAAGTTGCCTGTTTGAAAAACTGGCCTTAAATGAATGGCACAAAAAATTCAATTTACTCAGGAATTCCCAGCTTCTACTATCAAACCACTTTTTCAGTAAAGATGTGTTGAAGACATCCCCAGAGAAGAATTCTGATTTGTTACTAGGTCAAATCCAGTGTATCTTACTCTGGGCCTGAAATACTGCTATAATTTTAAAATAAACAAAGGTATGGGCTGCATCGTGTAGATACCAAGCATGTGTATTTTGCAAGTGACAGGAGCAAAAATACTAATGCGGGTTTTAAGCTAAGCTCAAGAACAAAGATTGTGAGAGAGATTTAAACATTACTTAAATAAGATGAATTTTTTTATGGGCATAA
Source organism: Egretta garzetta (assembly GCF_000687185.1). Classification (NCBI taxonomy): domain Eukaryota; kingdom Metazoa; phylum Chordata; class Aves; order Pelecaniformes; family Ardeidae; genus Egretta; species Egretta garzetta. Next base: position 2,419,523 of record NW_009260022.1, read on the forward strand.
GAGGAAAAATGAAACATAATTTAACCTATGTCTTGCTAACTCCTACTTATCTGTGAAATATTAAGCATCAGCATTTTTTTAATTTAAAAAGAAAATCTTGTCACTGCAGTGCACAGGAAAGATGATGTTCAGAGGATGAAAGCCAGCTGTGTAGAGAATGACCTTGATGTTTGTAAACCCACTTTCCTTTGTTAAAGAAATTGAAAGGAGGCCCAGGTCTTATGCTAAAGAAAGTAGAGTGGAGAACTGAATTTTCTTCTTACTTCTGCCACAGATTCCTGCATGATCCCAGGCAAATTGCTTCAATCAAAACTTTCACAAGCAGCTGCTGTGTATTCTGAGCACTCAGTCTGACACACAAAAGATTAGGTTCACAGAAGTTTAAGAATTCGTAACTACAAGTGAAATGAATTGACTTGCTAGTTTTAAAAACTCCAGTTTTGGACAAATATTAAAAACTATGTACTTTGAGAAGTAAGCTAATGATCATTTTGCATTAGACACCCAAATGGATCTGTGCTTTGAGGATATATTACTATGCCATAACACCATGTTGTAAAACGGAGATAATAACCACCACTCATTTCAACAGAGTATTATAAAATGGAGACAGTAATGTTTGTGATCTCTGAGATAGTGTAGTTTCAATGGAGCCCATCACTCTTATGAGGAAATCAATAGTGTCGTATTCAGAGAAAGATTTGAATGTTGCAGCAGGCAAGGGGGCCACAAACTGAATGAAGCACATTTTTAAGTGACACATTGGAAAACTGCCCGTTAAATGAGTGCTATCCGTCTTGTGACCTGAATGAGGCAGACAGGGAATGAGTTGGAGAAGAATAGTGTGCTTTCACATAAATGAAGGCTGTATCATAATGCACATCCACATTTCAACCAAAATACTTTAAAAGTTTGGTTAAGCTCCTAGGAACTGAATGCAAATTCTTATAATGAGAAGTTCTGGGAAGCTTAAATATAGTCTTGTTTCCTGTGTCACATCTAACATACCCTTATTAGCCAAGTCCTCATGAAACTAATGAAACGCTTGGCAAACTAACACAAGAACAATTTGGAATAGCATTCCAATGCTGGAAGATCAAATCTTTCGAAAGGCTTTGTTTTATGTTGTGAAAACTTTAAGACAAAAATTCTCCTTGGAAGGAGTGAGTTTCTTAGCTATTTTTATGCAAGAAAAGAATTAGGAATGCAACAAAATCTTATTTGGGCAGGATCTGTTCATGAATTGAGTCTAGTTATAATCACTCAGATTATGATCTCAGAATCAGTGCCATTTAATTAGTATTTAAGTACGTGTACTGTATCTACATTTAATTACAGTCCCAGATTCCTATCTATTATCTGACAGATGATTGCTACTATTTGGCATTCAAACAGCTTCCAAAAAATAAGAAGTGAAAAAACTAATATGAATAACAATAAGCAATACAGCATGCTGTTACACAAAACAAACCTACAATAAATGCTACATCACACCACACAAAAAAATAGTCACTAAATAATTATCAATGTATTAAAACAAAAGAAGGCCCTAAACTAAGGTTTTCTCTTCTTTCTCCAGTAATGTTTTGTGTTTTCGCTTTGTTTAGATTCTGATCTTACATTTCGGTCATGCAAATTACAAGCTTGTGTGGTGGTGCCCATAAGACCCTAATATCACAGATAAATCTAAAGAATCAGAACCTTCAGATATATAAATCTAAGGATAAGCCTGAGCACTGCATCCATACTGATGCTGTACACTATATACTGCTATACACTGTACTGTACATTGTCAGGCTTTGTGATACTATAATGCTATTGCCTCCATTTGTTAAATTGAAGAATGCAATGGATTCAACTAGTATCAAAGGCAGGGACAATGATGTTTGCAATTAAAAAGTAATATTGCAGTTGAGTTATTCTTACTTTCAACTTAACATACATATGTTTTTCCAAATTTCAAATATATCTCCCCAGTTCCTCCAAACACTCTTTTTTTTTCCACCTTTAAGCTAAGTTTCCTAAATACCTTTAAGATATAGCTTGTTAAGTGAAATAATAACTTGAACCACATTGTAGTAAACTAAAAAGAAAGGCCCAGAGATATGCTGATATAACAGGAAATGCTCTTGCACCCATAGGAATATCACAGAAATACCTTCCAAAGCAACATCCTTAGCTGTCCCACTGCCCCAACAGGCTCTCCCCGTCTGTGCCACTACGGTGTTCAGTATGTATATTAAAATTCACCAGCTAGCTGCTAGCAAACAGAACATACAGACACTGAGTTGTTCTTTTCATTCACTTAGCAGGGAAAGTAATTTTGGTGTCTTTCCTCTACTCGTGCAGACGATTTTCACAAAGTGTGTGTGTGTGCTCTGTAGCAAATCTACCATTCTTTCAAATTTGGCCAAATTTACCAGCCAAAAATTATGGTTAAATATTTTTTAAACATGCAATTAAAAGTTAAAAAGAGATAGACAACGTGATTGCGTAAGACTCATTTATTTGAAAGGGTAGATAACAACTGAAGGCTGAATTCTGCTATGGTGCATTGGGAAGGAATTTGAGGAAAAACTATGGGATCAGTTCTGGAAGCAACAAAAGCAATTGTAGTACAGTGAGACATAAGTACAGGTTGCCAAATGGGAAGGAAAGCTTTGTGGGGAAGAATGTTAAATTTTAATGAGTTTGGAAATATATTACAAACAATCACAATACACAGAAATAAACAGATTGGCAAGGGTCCTTCTGTTGACCAGCACTTCCTAGTTTTAAAAGCACCTGGTGTAGTTTCGAAAGCAAGTGTGAAAAGGTAAGTGACAAATGCACGAGTATGAAAGCCATATACTGAAATTATATGTTCCAGACAGATTTCAGCTTTTTAATAGGACTCAGGTTACTGCTGCATACATGGAACAATGTCAAGAAGATTTATAGGGGCAGAAGGTGGGAAAATTAAACAAAGGTGGACAATTAGTTCAGCTCATGGGCTTAAACAGCCAAAAGATAACTTCTTCACTTGCAACACTAGTGCTAAATCACAGCACAGCTCAGTAACGGGCAAATCTTGACTTAGCCTATGTACACAAAGGCCTTTTATTTTCGTCTGTCTAATTGACTCCCTTTGCTGACAGGATTACACTCCTGTGCATTAGAGGTGAATACGAGATTAGACTGAGCTGTTCTTTGCTTAGGATATTTCCCTATGCAGGGCTTCTGACCCAGAATTTTCTGTTTTAATTTAGTTATCCATTGACTATTTTGTTATTTTACAACGAGAAAATCAGCGAGCACTGCAGTTCGATTAGAAACCCTGTATCATTTCATTGTTTCTTTGAACAGATCGTAACTATAACAGGCATCAGTGGTATTGCTGTAAGACAAAATTCCATAGGATTTTGCCTTACATTCTGGAAAAGGAAATAAAACAGGATGAACACACAAGAAGCAATCTAGTGCCCCTAAAGATCTGATTGTTACCATTAAGGGCACGCTGTTTTACCTCACCGTTGGGGATTTGTTTGTTGGCTTTTCCTCCCTCCTCTCATATGACACCATCTATTTTTAATGTTGACATATTTACATTTTAAAGCAACCCAGAGAACCAGCTTTACTTGTATGTCTTGCTAAATGTGAATAAAATTCAAACTCAAATGCATCAACCATTTCTGCTGACACCCAATGTATCTATTCCTCTCCTTGAGTTCTCTATAACGCTTTACTTGGATTTATAAATCCTGTAAGCTTGTTTGTTGTAAAGACTGTTTTGTCACCACAATTTGTGATTCTGTTAAAAATTTCACAATATTTTATGATGTATTTTTCTTCAGTTTTCAGGTCCTTCCATCAAAAGTGTTTACAAGGAAGTCTTAATCTCTTTTGGTTGTAAATTAAAACTGTGCTTTTAGGTGTTACAGAGCTTAAAGATTATTTTTTAAGCCTGCAATACCTAAAATTATAACAAAATCTGCATGAATAAATAACATTAACAAGGAGCACCAGAGATTGACAGACCACTTTACAACTGTAGCCTGAGATAAATGTTAAGTCTAGCTTTGTACTGAAATAGTCATCAAAGTCTCTGCTCAACTTCTAATTTTGTTTAATCAATGGAAGATCTAGTTAACATGATCCTGCGTCAACACCTGGAAAAAACATGGAATGCAAGAGCTTGAGAAATAGGAGTATTGCCAGTAAGAAAGCTAAGTGAGTAAAACCCAGAGGGGAATTGTACTGCAAGTGGGAGATCTGGGAGTAAGAGCAGGAACCAGGGGCTACAGAGCAGGGCTATGAGCAAGCCACAAGACAAGGATGAGGTCCAGTGATACGCAGCGTGAGTAAAAATAAAAGCAACCTGCTGAGTGTCCTAGAACAATTAGTGTGATTCGCTCCCATGCCAGATGGGTAGGCAGCTATTGGTGAGGCTAAGAGACCGGTCTTCCATCCTGGTAGACCAGTTACGGACAGGTAGGTTGTAGTTGAGTCTTGAAGAGAGACAACACAAACATCCAGCTGAATTTTAGGAACATAGGACAATTTCCATGCACAAGTATAACATGAACACTTAAAATATATTAGAAACTCCTATAGACAGTATGTAGTAAGTGGCCTGATTAGATCATTGAGAGCTTTGAATTGCCAATGATCTCAGCCCACTGTTGCTTTCCAGTTTTCAGCCTTGCCTTCATTTCAGAGATAGATTTTAATGAGATCCACAACTTTCTCCTTATATGTAGATATATGGCTTGAAATAAGCTGTACTTTATATGTGTGAAAGCAAATGTACACAGCTGTAGACAATTTGTTTTATATGCCATAGCAGAAAAAGTATCTGCAATGCCTGTGTGAACCCATCAGCAGAGGCAAACATAGTGAAGACAGTAACAGTGTATTATGCTTCATCTGCGGCTGAAAACTCTGTCAATTGCCAGAAAAGGGGAAGAGGGACATGGGAAAATCAGACAGGCAATAGCTATAAAGAGACAGAAGTTTAATAGCAAGTATACCAGGAAAAAGGGTATGAAATACATTTGATACAGGTGAAAGATGTCAGCTTATTGCTTTTTATTTATAGACCTGCATGGATGTCTATAGTGCTTTGTCATACAAAAATTAAATTCATGCAGATAGCTCAAGGAGTGATGTGAAATCAGAATTGCTATGAAGAGAATATTAGAATGAACTAAATTATTGGAGAATAGGAACCACTTTGTCCTCTGGTCATTGCAATAACTGTGCAATGAATTATTCCGAAGAACTATTAAGTATCTTGCTAATGAGGCCTAGGGTGTCATTGTACAGTGTAGGGTGCTCAGACAGGAATTAGTGATAAACAGATAAACCATCTGTAAAAAAAAAAAAAAGTGTAAGACTACAGAATACATAATAGCAAAAGCCACACCACACACAGACATATCCAAAAAAGAGGCCTGATATCATAAGCAGAAATTATTTCCTGAATGGAAGTCCTCTCAATGCCCAACCTTTCCTACAAACTACAGAAGAGATACAACACAAACAGAACTGCTTGTGAAGTCCCGAAGAAGCACAAGTTAATTTCTGCTCCCAGAATACACCGTAAAGGTATCAGAGTCCAGAAACATTGTCTCAGAGTACATCTTTCATATTTGTACACACTGAATTGTTTTGAGTGATGCACGACTTTTTTTATTTACTTGAATTCTAGAAGGGAAGTGAACGGGGGAAGGATTCAAAGATTCAAGAGCGATTGAAGGGTCTGATTGAGAGCTAGATCTAGAATAATGCTCAGCTAGCACCAGTTTCTCACACTGACCCAAAAATGTGAGTGCATTGTAATGGTTATGACTACCCACCAGCAAGCGCCATTTGGGGTGCCACCGCCAATGGTCTTTATAGAAAGGAATTGAGTTCTGTGAAGGCCGAAGTAACAGAATGAATCTCATTAGTTTTCTGTAAAGTTAATTATAGCACCATTACTTGTTTACTTTGTTTTTCTGTAATATAAACACAGGGCTTGTATGAGGATGATAGATACATGTATTGTACTGTACATATAAATTCCCATTCATATGGGATAAGTCACTGTAGCAATGCTTTCAAGTTAATGAACCTTCTCAGTTCATTACAGATAACAAACCCTGTGTTTCTACCTTTAATGTGAAATGAATGAACTACTAGTTGTGTAAACAGCTTTTGAATTTCATTTCTGGTACTGCAGAAGCAGCAGCAGTCATTTCTTTTCGTATGTTTGAGATGTATAAAGATAGGCAGCAAACACTAACTCTTCAAAATCTCCCCAAACTGTTTTTAATTACTTTTCTAATTATTTTTTTTTAAATGAAGACTTAAGAACTTTCTTTTTTGCAGCACATAGCAGAGCTTATTTTTATATCCAGCACTGTGAAACAGTGATGGTTTATTACTTAGTACTTGATAGGAGGATGAGTGTTATTTACAACTCTAAATGATTTTGGATTTTGTAAGTCTTTGATTCAATCTCACAAAGCAGCAAAATGATGTTTTAGATTGGATGTATGAGAGAATAAGAATTTTCTGGAAAACAGACAACTTGAGAATATTTCTGTTGGGAACTGTTTCAGCTGAGAGAAAGAATAAAATGCATTTTCCTAAAGGACAAGGAGTTATTTTTACCTGCCTTCTTATGTTTAAGTACTTTCTTTTTTTCTTTTAATGAAAGTGCTATGGCAGAGAATTCATGTTTTGGTTGAACACAGAGCAAGCAGCAAGCTAAATTATATACTCAATACAAATCTCATGCAATAATGATGAAATAAGTGTAAAATGACTGTAACCAAAGCAGACGCTTTATGAAGTAAAGTCTCTTCTAAATTCAGTATGTGTAGGCAATATAGAGAAAATGGAAATGCATTAAAAAAAGATGAAACTGTAGACTAGACTGGGCAAAAGTTTTAATGAGACTGTAAAATATTATGGTAAGCCTCTGTTTAAAATATACTCAGCCTTTATCACTGCAGTATAAAGCAGATAAAAACTTAGCGAGACATCAGGGAACATAATTAGAAGTCAAACTGGCATGGAAATACGGTGCTCAACAAACACAAGGAGCCAGTTCTGAGCCCCTGGCCTGTGGTGAGAAGTTCTGCTGACTTCAGCACTAAGAAAAAAAAATAACTCACATAACTGTGGGTTACAGGACTGGATCTTGGTCATTATTTAATCTAAACACAGTAGAGCTTCAGTTTAGTAAGGGTGGCTTAACTTTGCAACGAACAGCTATTTAACAAAGAGGTCAAAAGTCTGCTGCTCCTAACTAAAGCGGCCACTTAAACTCAGGCAGCATACAGATGCCCTACTTATAACATATAGCTGTCATTACAAAAGAAATGGATATTTATAGTTGAATTTATCATTCTTACAATGTCATATACAGACAGACAGGCACAACACTCTTTATAAGACTAGTTTAGATTAGCTTCAGGTATTTTTTTTCCTAAATCTGAGGTGATATTTTAATAGAAGTATTTCATAAAAGGTTTAAGGTTTAGATCTGGGTAAATTCCATTCAGCTTTGCAAGGATAAAATTTGCATAATAGGGCTGCAATTCAAGTTTTTCTAGGAATAACATTTCTCCTGAAATATCTGACATTTCCAAAAGGAAATACCATCAGAACAAATCAACACTTGAGATTCAATTCTAGGTTTACAGAAACAGCTATAAAAAATAAGAATGACAAAACATCTCATTCTAAAAAAAAATTACAGTTCTGAGCACAGCCAGTGGTTTCTAGTTCTTTGTCAACAGTTTATCAGTCTTTAGCTTAAAGTACAGTAAGTATGATAGTGGTCGTAACTGTTTTCCATTTGCTTAAAAATATTAGTAGTGAAGCTTACTGAACTACTCTGGCTTTATTAAATACATGGCAAAAATCAAGCACTGGAGTGACTTTTCCCATGCAAGGGCATACATATGACCCTACACCTTTCCTTTCAGATGGAATCAAGGGAATAAGGTAGCACAAATGCCTGTGAAAGATAACTGGCACGAAACAAGTCATGCACCAGACATCATCCTCTGCACTGATAAATTCTTTAGTGAGATGGATGTCTGGAGAGAAAAAGAGGGCTGAGGAAAATGAATGTACCTTAAACATGATCTTCATAGTTCTAATGAGTTATTTAGTTACACATCCCTCTCCTATTGCTAAGTAGGAGGATACATCATGATAGCCATTCTACAGAACATTCATTATCACAAAATCATGTTCCTTACACAAGCTTGTCTGCTTAACACCTTATTTGTGCATGTACTCAGTATTTTGTATTTGTACCTGAGGAATTTTTATATATACAAATTTTAAAAGTATCCAAGAAAAAACAACATAATCTATTATACTGTAATATAGATGGCTGTCAAGAGTCAGAAGAAAGTATTATCTGAAATTCAGAACTGGGTATTTTTAAAATTATCTCATTCACAGGTGGTCTTATACTAGCCATATACAGACAACAAGGTGCTCTGATTCCCGTTTCTATCACTCAAAATTATTAATACTCAACTGTTAAGAGCTAAATATTCTAGAAAATGTCTCCAGACTCCCCGTCTTATTTCTTCTTTAATGTTCTAGAAATCCTTTTGGATGTTGCCCCCACTTTCCTCTCTCCCCCCCAAAAGCTTGATATTTCATGCTTTTCTGAAAGTTTCCTGATTAATCACAGCAATTTTTCATGTGATTATTTAGTGACAAAGAAATAAAATAAAGGTTTATTTACCAGTGCAGAAAGAACAGTTAAGTTAATAAGGGCAAATAAGGACCTTCTAGTATACTGAAAGAATCCGTTTTCTTTACAGAAGGTGAGATTTGAGATTCACGTTCACACCTAAGCATTTTACAGACCTCTATACATAGTTTGTTACCTGTGCAGTAACATAAACTTACTGCTAGAAGAACTAAAGCCACATATATACTGCTCAGAGGGGCTATGGAAGAAACCAGCATCAGTTCCTAGGGCAGGTAGTAAGTAGCAGCTCATACACATAGTGCTCAGACCTAGCAGGAATAGATTTTCCATATTCTTACTGCCATAGGTGTATGGACCAAAATCCTCTGCATCTCATGGCAATTTTAAACATACTATTTTATTGATTTTACCACAATTTCTCCTGAAGGCATCTAGCTGTTTTGCTTGGGAAAGAAGCCTGCAAGTCAACAGGATACTTGAGGTGTGGGGGATCATGGAATCAGAGTCTGGAACAAAAGAAGTCAGACAGATTGACAGATAGGTGTTAACTTCTCCGTCTTCTGAGGTGTTTCTTTCTCAGTCCCAACCCTTTTACACATGCACTTTCTCTGTTTTCTTGCTATGTGCTCCTCTGGTTTTTTGCTATCCTATTTCTTCAACTTTTGTTTCTAATAACCACTGCTGTCTCTCCAGTCTTTAAGTTCCTTCATAACTTCATTCACTCTTTTCTTCATCATATTCATATTTTTCGTGTTCGTCTATGTTTATTTTTCATTGTATCGTCCTAACTAACTGCCCTCAGCTTGTCCCTACATTCACTCAAGCCCTTGCCAACTGATCTAAACCAGCCTTAGTCATGGCTTGAAAATGTTAAAATCTGCCTCAAGCCTTTATACTTCCTTCTTCCCCCTCACAAAGAAGTTGCGATGTCAGTAAGAAGAGTGTCAGGAGAAAAAGTGCTTGCTGAGGTCCTTTTTGGGTTTTTTAACGATTTTGGAGTAAGTAACTAAGAATAGTAGGTGAGAATCCCCAAAGATACAAGCAGAAATGGTGTTAACAACCACCAGTTACATTGAGCTTTAAGTTTCTGTTTTAATTTACTACTTAATGTTGAAACAGCAAAGCAGAGCCCAAGTTTCTTACTAATCACTAATTCAAGCTGTAAAATTAAGCAAAGACATATTCAGAACAATTCCATAGCAGCATTTTTGTGCAAGGACACACATGAGGTGAAAAGAAAGTGTTTTTTACTGACTATTCAATTCATTTGTGGTGGAAAAAAGAATAACAACTTTTTTGTACTACAATACCTAGTATTATGTAATTACTTTCCACCAGTAAAAGTTTTAGGGCTTTCTGACTGCTGGCTAGCGTGGTTCTGTTGGGGAGGATGGCTGAAACACGCACAGCGCTCTCCCCGTAGCCAGTCACACCCAGATGGAGGCACGCAAGTTGAGGTGGGCATTCTGAACTCCCAGGCCCCTCAAAGTCTTCCTGGCATATTCTTTTACCAGTTATACAGGTTATACTATTGTCTTCATAATCCGCTCACTCATTTATACTAATTTACATTGCTGAAGTGAAACCAGACTGAAGTAACCCATTTGAAAGGCTTTTCATTATCTGAAATAATGATACCTACAGCTTAAACTGAAGATTCTAATTTCATATACAGAATGGAATTTGCCGTTTGGTTGTTCTTAGTAACTGAACTAATCCATTATGCTAATTCATATATATTGCATATACCTGAAGAACAGAATACACTTGTTTCAACTTGCAGCTTAGATGATGAAGCTCAACTCATTTGCAAATGATCATCTGACTGACAGAAATACAGAAAGAAGCAATTCCTCGGTGATAGTAATTTCCTGTATTGGAATCTTGCTGGGTACTCCACTCTTGACAGATGCTCCAAAAGCAGCAAATATACCGGGTATTTATTCCCATTTGTACTTGTACAGAAGACTGTGACCTTTCTTTTGACATGTATGCCCCACAGCTGTTTCACAGTCATCTTATATTACCTTAATGAGCTAACAAGTCTGGACTCTCCAAGCAGAACAGTGGAACCAAAACCACAGGGGTGGTAGCTCAAGGAAGCATTTAAGCATACCTTCTTTTGTAGTGGGTAGGAACAAGACCAAGCACTTGAGTTTTGACCACTTTAGAGAGAGTTCCTCTTTGCTGAAACTTAGATTAGCCTTAGCACTTGGGTAACAGTCTTCAGTTCATAATAGCTGAGGACAGCCAGAAGATTTTTAACAAAGAGCTCTCTTCTCTGCAGTAGATACACGTTCTTTCTCTCTCCACATCAGGGCAAGCCCCAAATTTAGTGATCAGCAAGAGCCTTGTACAAGATTGCTCTCTTTTCTAAAAGCATTCCTCTAGGGAATTAAAAGCGATCAAGCGGTTTCAGAAAGGGCAATCTCTGTCTGGGCTGAATACAAATCAAATATATAAATAAAGTTGCACATCACTTAGACTTACTGCTGCTAAGTATTGACAGCAGCATGGCCTTTTCCCTATCCCTGGACCACCTTCTCTTTGAGTCCAACTTATGTAGATCAAAATAATTATACTGCTCTTCTGTACTAGTATCAAGATGTTCCTGACAGTACACGCTGCCAAGTTTCAGTGGGCTGAAGGGTTATCTATTAGGGTAGACTTATTAGTGGCCATTACTTTTAATAAGGATTTAAGAGTATCTACTTTGTGTGTTGCAAACTTGTTTGTTTGCAAAAGAATTGTAGCAGTAAATAGTAAACTCCAGTCTGAGTTTGATTTCCAAAGCAATTCTATGTTTTCAAAATGATTAAGTTATAATTCCTTTCCATCTTTAAACTACGAAAAATCAGAAAGTGTTCCTCACTGTTTTGACCCTAGTTAAGATTTAAAACTGTCTGTTTCAGACAGATGGCTTAAGAAAGCTGTATAGTTTATCTCCTACCTGCTTAAAGGAAACATTATTTCATATCTATTTTATTCCAAACTCAGACTGGAAAAGGAATGATTGGTGGGAGAGGGGAAGAAGCTCAATGACTATGGAGATACGGAATTTTTTAAGAAGTCCCAGTGGAAAAAAAAATAATGGAAATTGTATTAATGTTTCTGCAATTTAAAAATTTGTAATAGAAAAATGAAAACTAGTATATTTGCATCTGCATAACGAGAGCCATTCTGAAACAGGATTCAGGTTGCTAGTGTTTTCTAGCTGAAGGAAAGCAATCATTTCTCTTCCACTTCAGTTATGAAACCAAGCCAAACCACCTTCCTTCCTATTTATCCCACCACACCCCTTCTGAACTCTTTGCCTGATTTGTAGGCTACATCCCAATCCAACAGAGGTTTGGTTAAAGGTGGGAGGAGAAGATGATGAGTTTTGAACAGGACTTGTTTATGGCTGAAGACTGTAACCCAGCCTCTAGCACTCGTAATGGGCAGCACCGCAATGCTCACCTTGAGTGAGATAATATAGGAAAGGTAATCTACAATCAGCTAACAAAGTTAAAAAAATTCAGGTTTTGCTCGAATTTGCTCGAAATTGCATTTAATATATTGAGGGATAAAGTCTAACCAATCTTTTTTCATATGAAGACAAAACATCATATTTGATTTATGTTGTATTACAAAAGTGAGGATAACCCCTAAAATGAATATTTTTAATTAGAAAATTATTTTGAAAAATTTAAGAAAATTGTGGTTTTTTTAATTCAGACTTTTCATAGGAAAATTTAAAAGGAACTGTGAAAAAATCTGACAGAAAGCCAATTTCAAGATTTGAGTTACAGATGTTTTCATACTTTTGCCTTTGTTGCACCAAAATACAGTGGCTGTCCATGCAGTGCCTCTATGCAAAAAAACTTCCTGCTATAAATTCAACAAGAATGAAAGCAATTACATATTCTGACATATACTTCTTCACTTCTCAAATATTTTTAATACATGGGTGATTTCTATTTGTATTCTACAATTTTGAAAGTCCACTAATTGCAAGACATTCTAAAATACATGTAAATTGTCTGGATGGGCACCATCCAATTTCTAATGGACAGGTGTTCATATAAAAATTCAACAGTATTAGCAACAAGCTGGCAGTTACTTGTGGGGTGAGGGGTGTTAAGAAATTATTTGGCTCACAGCTGAACTTCCTATTTAACTACAGGGATGATCAAATTAAGTCAAGGTCAAGTATGTGACAGAGCAGCTGTGCCACACAGCAGATAAGGACTGCTGGTGGGTGGGTGGGTGTGTGTGTATATATATATATATAGTACATTTGTTTTGATTTTCTAATCTACCACTCATGTCTTGCAATTCAAGCTGCTGCAGGAGAGAAAGTGGCCTCCTGCACATCCAAGCCTTTACTTTGGGCTCGCCAAGTTCAGCTCCTTCCCAGGCTGCTTGAAGCCTTTGTGGTGGAGCAGTCCCCTAGCACTCACCGCACCAGTTCAGTGCCCCACCTCTGGTCTACAAGGAAAGCTTTCCAGCTGCCCAATATGGCAGAATAACCAATTAATCTTCCCCCCACTGAACAAAAGAGATGTTTAAATCTCCCTAACAGAATGAAATTACTGGACCGGGTGTGAAGTTCTTGCCTGCAGAAAATTTTACTCTCAGATGTAGCCCATCTAGAACTCCTATTAAGCACTACAAATATACGCTTTCACAGTAGAGTGGTTTTGGGCCCTGTAAAGCTTTGGCTTCATAATCTATGATTTTCCTGTTTCAGTAAATGAAAATAAATTGATTTATGGCAGTTAATGCACAGGTACTGAAAACAGTGGCTGTAATTTTTTGGTACCCATCTGTCCTCCTCTTACTCCATCTGTTTCCTTCACTCATTGCACTGGAATCCTGCTTCACAGAATGGAATCCAAACTCTTTCGTGTAGCACAGTGTAAGTTACCTAGTTACCCAGCTGAAAGACATTTTCAAAATAAAACGCTCTCCTTGTGCTCTGTAGAAGGCAACAGACATCGATTTTGTTGTTAATATATCTCTGAGCAATCCTTCTTTCAACAAAATATACAACTGTCAGTAAATTTCCTCTAATTTCAGATTGTGCACTTCAAAATAATACCACAACGGCTCATCATTTTAATCAATTATTGATTACGCCTTGGGGACTTTCCACCGATTCCACTCGATGCTGCTTTTAAAATGGTAAGTACCTACGTAACTGTATGATATTATAAACTGGTTTAGATTTTTATAGCTTATACAACAGTATAAATGCACAGTATTATATTATTTCATTGGATAGTATAGCTTTTATTAAACTGTGTTCACTGACTTTTTTTTAATTCTTTAACAGTCCTTTGGCCTGTTAAAAATTAAAGATTTTGATTTGGCTCTTTACACTAAATGTAAGTGTTTAACAGAAAAGAAAACCTAAGAAAGCCTTCCCCTCTTTACAGTCCAAGATGGAAGATACAATATAAAGGCTGACATTAATTTTTTGAGAAATTTTGTGTAGCACAAATACAAAAGCCAGTACTACAAACATTTATTCTATGGGATACTATAAACAAAGGATACTTCCATTAATATCTCATCTTTAAGGCAGTGTGGTAAGTGAGGTTATTCGAAGGTCGAGAAGGGGGGGGATTGCTGTTGCTCTATAAAAGGGCTCACACTTTAAATATCAGTTTCTCAGTATTCATGGTGTCTGTTTTTTCTATACTAACATGGTATCTAGAGTACCTAAATGGATTAAATACTTTGGTTTATGCATTTACCACTTAATTATTAGCATCATGTTAAAAGGAAATAGTTACATTTTATCTGCAGCTACAAATGACTTCTGACTGATACTGAATTTATACAGAATAGAAGATACAAGAATACTAGCATACAGAATACAGTTCACAGGAACATGCATTTAAACACACAACTTTGTGACTAGGGTGATAGTAACTCTACTTATCACTTTCTTTTTTAATCCCACATGTTATTTTACCAAAATTTCAGTAGCATAACTGCCTGTAAGAATTTTATTGAGTCAAAAGCAGTAAATTACTTAACCTCTTGAGACATAGAAGGAGCATTTATAATATAAGGGAATTTAAAAATACGTAGTGAGAACTTAAGTTGAAAATTAAATGTTTTTCCAAGATGAAAAATGGAAACAAGTGCTGGTGATAGCACTTTGTAAAATAGAACTTTCATGTTAGAGATCCATTATAGTGATGTAGGTGACTAAAAAAAATTAGGATTGCAATTCTTTTAATCTTTATATGTACATTTAAATACATATAGCCCATTTCTCCTTTCAATGGCAGAGTTTGAAGTACTTAGAAATGAAAGCAAGAAACAAATGGCTGGTATTAATCATACAGGAAAAAAGATTAAAGTCTGTATACCTCGTGTGGTCTTTTAAAAAGTATTAATAAAAAAGTATTTGCATAAAGTTAAAGCAAGAAAACACTTATATGTGAGGAAACATGCATCTTTTTGACATCTGCAAGCTACTTCTCTTGATCTGCTCTATAAATAGAAACTAATTATGGAGATACTAAAAACAAGACAATGCCCTAGAAAATAAGAGCATCTGCCTTTTTTAAATATACCCAAAATAGCGTGAGTAAATCTGTATCCTACAGATACACAACCAGTAAACACATTTGAATTATAAACCTTTTTTTGGTCTATTCTTCCTCCTTTTACAAGCAATGGTTAAACTTCCACTAACTCCATTCAAAGCGGAATCAGCCTTGAAGCATTCTTTCTCTAGTAGTATTTTCTGGCCTAATCAATATTAACTGTGAATAGCAGAAGAACTGTACAGGCTCTACTGAAAAAAAAATTATTCAGTCCTCTAAATGAATGCCTGAGCTCAGACTTTTAAGTGAAGCCAGAGATCAGCAAGTCAGCTGCTGTTCATATTGCTCTCTTAATCAAAAAACAGAGGCTTGGGGAGTGCTCAGTAACATAATCCATTCCTTCCCAGGAATGTGATATAAGTTTTCTTTTAAAATAACTTTATTCTCCTACTTTGGTTATAAATATAACTTTAGAAACAAGTATGATCCAAGGCAAAATTCCAAACCCCAAAATTGGCACAATATAGAGGTTATCAGTGAAGTTGAAATTTCACATTAATATGCTGAGTCAGTCCTGTCAATGTGGGTGTTAGGGCTTCTCGGTTTCAAGGAGTACCTCAGCTGCTGTCTTTGGACAGTAACGTTCCCAGACTCACTACAGAAGTGCACATCAAGCTGTTTCTTAGAGCAAATAGCAACCAGTTTATATATCGGCAAAAGCAGGCTGGCAAAGGACAAAACAGAAGGACCTTCAGCCACTCTGTGCTGGAGAGCACCATCAGAGGGACTGAAATGGAACCAAGTGGGGAAAGTTATCTTCCTTGGGAGCAGGGGGAAGGACGTGGCTGGATGGAGCTGCAGAGCTCCACCAAGTTAAAAGTTGCATGCTGGATTTCACGAAATTAAATACAATGATGGCCTTTATTTTTAGACATCTGCACTAAGAGAAGGGAGATTTAGATGCCAGAAATTATTATCCTTCACTGGCAGAGTCACTCAGGAATCTGATCTGTATGATTGCAGATACTTGCAAACAGTGATTCACCAGGATACAGCACTAAGCTGTATTCACATAGTTTTAGCGCCATGCAACAACCCAGCAGTCAAAAAATTTGTCCCATTAGAACAGTGTACAAACTGACAATCTGCTATGCTGCTTTACAAAATCATCATGGGAGGAAAAATCTTTAGGTTTCCCTTAACCTACCATCTGTCCGCACAAAAAGTCAAAATGCATTCATTTACAATACAACATTTTGCCAGCCAGTAGCAGACATTAAGCATTATTCCTTTCCCCCACTCCTCACCTTAAAAGGGACTATTCTATAGCCCTTCAGTCCTGGCATATACATTTTCTGTGAAGAAAATAAACCAAAGCAACTAGTTATGTATCAGTGTGCAAAAAAGCACAGTCTGGAGCACAGTCTACAGGGTGGAATATACAACCCAGCGCACATGCTCTCTATCTGCTATATACTGCTACCCTAAGTGCAGAATATTTGCACATATATAGGAAATGCTCAACAGCAGCAGGAGGCAGCGCTTGCAGCCTAGACCAGTCCTAGTCTGTGCCTTCAGAGACCTATTTCAAACCAGCTGGACATTAACCTAAATAGCATTTACTCGAGTTTCAAATAAATTACACATTCTTCGTCCTAACTTCCTGTTTCAGAGTGCAACAACATTTTAATCTATCCTAAAGCGAGGACAAAATGAATCATGTAAGTCTAAGTGGATACACTGGGCATACTAAGTGAGGAACGAGCATAATAATTTAAAGCAAAAGCAATTAGATCACAGGGCATGCATTTAAAGAGTTACAGCAGCAATTATTTCATTTCCAGCTACTTGAGACTATGAGACCATAACCTGAAAATTTAGACAATGACTTTTGGTTTGTAGACAAGTGCTAAACAACAGGATTTTAGCTTTCTATGGTTAACTGATCAGAACATGCTTTTCATTCATTCTCTTTTTTTAGGTTTTATTGTTAATGCATAAAATCTGCATAATACTGAAAGCTGAAAGAACAGTGCCCAAATAAATAGAACTTAATATCAAAATAACAGGGCCTGTTGCACTTTTTGGTAATTTTTCATATTTAATTAACTGAAAACTTCACTTCTGAATTTTAATTCACTGGCAAATAACTTCATTAACACAAAATTATGATTGCCTGTGGTGTTCCATGTCCTTCCAGAAGGCTAACTTCAAAAACATACAAGCTTTGGAGGGGGAGGGGAGCAAGAAGGAAACACACTGAAGCAACCTTTACATTACTGAAAGCAAAATTCCCTGTGCAAACTCAAATTGAATGGGATCTCAGAGATGAGAATAAAACAGGGATTACATAAAGCAAGTTGTGGGAATGATGACTGGATGAACCTGGTGAAGAAAAAGGGGAGAATCCTCAAGGCAGAAGATACAACAAAATAACTATCTGCATTAATTTAAAGAAAAAAAGGAAAATGTTGATAATGTGTTCACATAGCCTTTTGAAACAGAGGGAAACAAATTGGAAGGATTAAATAGGATTTATCAATCGTCAGAGGGATATGCTTCTTCCTTTTCTCCGCTCCCCCCTTCTGCATCAAGTTCAACATTATCAGCAGAACATCAGTGGTATGGTGGGCTTTAAACTAAAGGACTCGGGGGGTGGGGTGCATGGTCAGGTCATTCAGGCAGTCACATCCGGTGGGGAAACAAGTGTGTCCATTCAGAGCAGCAATAAATGTGCCATAGCTGCCTCCCAACTTAAGAACCAAAAGACCAACTGCCCTAAAGGTGGGCTCAGCTGTGGCAGATCCTCTTTCACCCCTCCAGAGAAACCTAGGTGCTCAATTGCCTCACTGAAATGCCTCTACACCAATGCACGCAGCATGGGGAAGAAGCAGGAAGAGCTAGAGTTCTGTATGTGGTTGCAGGGCCATGATCTCATTGCAATTACAGAGACATGGTGGGACAACACGCATGACTGGAACGCTGCTGAACAACTTGTTCATCAATGACCTGAACAAGGTGACAGAGTGTACCCTCAGCAAGTTTGCTGATGACACAGAACTGGGAGGACTGGCTGATAGGCTGGAAGGCTGCGCTGCCATTCAGCGGGACCTGGACAGGCTGGAGAGTTGGGCGGAGGGGAACATGATGAAGTTCAACAAGGGCAAGTGTCGAGTGCTGCACCTGGGGAGGTCAAACCCCATGCACCAGTACAGGCCGGGGGCTGACCTGCTGGAAAGCAGCTCTGCTGAGAGGGACCTGGGAGTCCTGGTAGACGACAAGCTGACCATGAGCCAGATGAGGAACTGCTAGAAAGAGTCCAGAGGAGAGCAACTAGGATGATAAAGGGACTGGAGCATCTCCCCTACGAGGAAAGGCTGAGAGAGTTGGGCTTGTTCAGCCTGAAGAAGAGGAGACTGAGAGGGGACCTCATCAATACATACAAATATCTTAAGGGTGGAAGTCACGAGGACGGAGCCAGTCACTTTGAAGTGGTGTTCAGTGACAGGACAAGGGGCAATGGGTACAAGCTGAAACATAAGAGGTTTCAGTTGAATATGAGGAAAAAAATTCTTTACTCTGAGGGTGACGGAGCACTGGAACAGGCTGCCCAGGGGGGTTGTGGAGTCTCCTTCTCTGGAGATATTCAAAGCCTCCCTGGACAAAGTCCTGTGTAACATGCTTTAGGAGAACCTGCTTTAGCAGGGGGGTTGGACTAGATGATCTCCCGAGGTCCCTTCCAACCCTTGTGATTCTGTGATTTTTCACCTTCTCAAATAAAGTTATGAACAGCAGTCCTGATGCCATGAGCATGGCAAGAGATTCTCAGCTGTTCCTGGTTCTCTTTGCTACTGAATAATCTATTGTAATCAATGTATTAAAGAATAAACCAAATGCAGTTTTAATGTTGGTAACCTGAGGAGCTATACTAAAATTACAGTTAATTATATATGTGTAAACTGGGTCTAGCCCTTTGTAGAGGACCCCAGCCTCAGCATGAAATTGCTCTTTAGCTTGATAGGCAGACAAGAACAAACTGCGGTGATGTTTAGCTCACCATCATGGTGATATCTACATTGCAAAGCAAAGAGGTGAAATTTCACTTTACTCAAGCATCATATCTCATAGAAAGAAATAGAATTTGTTTGTTTTATTTATAAAAGCTTAGAGGAGACTGACATACATACAAAAAGGAGCACTGAGCACAGTTCTGTTATGTGCTACAGGAGAACTGCAGAAGAAATGTGTGAAAGAACCATACGTAGGCCCCACCCTCAATAATGCCCAGGCTGAATATTTGTCCGTGATAACCACTAAGGGTATGCCAAAACACACCATGCTAGTGGCCAATCTATTACTTGCTTTATTGTGCCAAAGTATTTATAGGCAAGTCACGACTGCTTGGTAGCTTACACAAGATCTTTTGATCTCTTCTCATCAGGCTGTTGCAGCCACCTATTTTCTATTTCTAGTATGAATCCTTTGCCTGTTCACTATGGCCCTTCCTTTCAGACACTGTATGGATTTTGGCTGGGATAGAGCTAGTCTTCTTCATAGCAGTGTGTAAGGTGCTGTATTTTAGACTTGTGATCAGAACAGTGTTGATAACACCCAGTGTTAGAGCTGTTGCTGAAAAGTGCTTGCACTGCATCGAAGCTGTTTCTGTTTCTCATTCTGCCCCGCCACTGAGTAGGCTGGGGGTGCACAAGAAGTTGGAGTGGACACAGCCAGGACAGCTGACCCCAACTGACCAGAGGGATACCCCATGATGTCATGCTCAGCAATAAAACTGGGGGAAAGAAGGAGGAAGGGGGTGGCATTCAGTTAGGTCATTTGTTTTCCCGAGTAACTGT
This sequence comes from Egretta garzetta, assembly GCF_000687185.1. Taxonomy (NCBI): domain Eukaryota; kingdom Metazoa; phylum Chordata; class Aves; order Pelecaniformes; family Ardeidae; genus Egretta; species Egretta garzetta. The sequence continues at coordinate 2,439,628 of NW_009260022.1, forward strand.
TATGCACAATGATGCCCTACTTTCCTAGAAATGGATAAATAGCTGCCTACCGGGGTCAACCCACAACTGACACAAAATACCCAATTATTTTAATTATTAGCAAAATAGAAATGTATCCCTCTTGTCTTCGTTGCACCTCTTTTCCTTTCAGTTATTAACAGAAAATTGAATGCATTTACTAAGACCTAGAACAAAAAGAATACAAATGTCAGGTTTTTACAAGGTCACAAAATACTTGTGGTGTTTAACTCTGGCAAGTTTCTATAGAGAAAAAGTACCATGAATGGAAGAGGTCTGGACTGCATGGTCTAATTTTTATCACTATTTCATTTACACTTCTGCTTCTATTTCATTCCTACAGACCATGTCATCTAATTAGTCTTTGTTTCACAAGTTGATTGAAATACAGTTCTGCAGCCAGGAGTATTAGTTGTGCTTACTTTATCCACTACTAACAAAACAAAAGACATTCACAGAAGGAGATGACTCTTGCTTTAAATCCTGTCCTAAGAGACATAAGCTAATCTGCTGCACTGATAAAACAAGGTTGGTTTAGATTCACATACATGATAAAAATCCTCTCAAATAATATTTCATAGGCAGACCAAACCCAAATAATAAAAACATTACATTACACAGTGTGACACAGAAATACAATGGTTAAAATTGCATAAGCCTAAGTAGGTCAGAACTCCCACTGACTTCCACATGAAGTTGTGGGGCTTTGTACTTGTCTGAAAAATATACATTATGTGAAATAAAATATTTTGCAATATGTTTTTGATTCCTTAACTTTATTTTCATAAGGTCATACTAATTTTTCTGTCTAAAAGACTGTTCTAGAACATCAGAAAAATACAAAAATAAATATATTCTGATCTTGAACCTATTCTGTTAACAGTAACTGCCATATTAGTGAATAACAAAATTTACAGCTAAACTGAAAACCATTTTTCTGTTAGAAGTGCATTAGAGATGTAATCTTAGATTTTACTAATGCATCAAGAATTAAGCTCAGGGAAAAATCAATAATGATTTATTGATTGCAAAATTTTAAAAAAAAAAGTTAACAGCCATGTCTATTATCGGAATTTTCATTAAGCCAATGTAAGACCTATCTTTGTAGATGGCCTGAGTGTCTTCTATAATGACATAGTTTTGCAGAGAAGAATCATTTGATGAATGATTAAAATACTGAAGCGAAAAGAGGTTGAGAAAGAGGTAGCGAATGTTTTATAAATTCTGTCAATTTATTTTTCCTCCAGGAGTAAAAAACGTTTCACAAAAGGATTTTAAGTCTTTGAAGAGTAAAATATGCTAGTAAAAAACAATCTCCCCTATGTAAAATAATACTATAGACACGCGACTTCTTCAGAGGCAAAGCAGGCAAGCCAACTAGATAACACACCTGGCACAATGTCAGTATAGAATATCAGGGGGAAAGAAGCAAGAAAAAGGAAAGTTACATTTTGAAATTATATTACTATCACAGAAAAAAAGATGTAGATTTTTACCTGATACCACTGTCTCTCAAAGAATGCTAATCCCATTTATCAACCAAAAATAACATTTGCCCCTCCTTCCACAGCGACCTGGGAAATGAATCTTTGTGCTATCTATAAAGAGCACACAGCCTGGATATAACTTTTTTTTTAGTTAGTCATCATAGCCGATTTAAAAGATATGTGGACATTGCTACTCAGATATTATTATGGACCAAATGACCATTCTCTCAGCCTCCTCTTATCTGAGCCCAGAGGGCTTGTCATCAGTGTTATGGAAACACGCTCTCTGCTTCAGCAGGCTCTTAGTTGTTCTTCTGCACTGAAAGCACTAGGGGGTTCCTATAACATGAACTTAATCTGGGTAGCAATAATATGAGGCATCACTCTACATGCAAAGTGCTACTTTCTCTCATCGCATGGTAACAGTTTGAACATTCATAAACATCAAAACAAGCATGAACATTTTTAATGCTGGGGATTCAACATACCAGTGATGTTTCTCTCACCATCGTGTTTTCTCTGCTACTAATACACACACAGATAGTCTCATACCCTCACCATTTACCTTAACATGATCTAAACTTTTTTTTATACATCCATAAATCTTTCCAAATCTTGATACTTAACCTTTAGTCACCTTGTTATCATCTAATTTCCCAATTAGTAGTAAATTCTAAGAAATCTGAGCTACTGAATAATCATTATCTTAACCTAGAATTTGTAGTCATAGGAGTATAACTCATTTTTTCTACCAAGTACTTCAAAAAGTTGCAGCCAATAAAAAATTTTAACCTTTAATTTCCATATTGTGCTGAATATCACAGTGAACAGAATGAGTTTTGTCACTGATTTTAATGGGACTAATTTTGTATCTAATTAATATATTCTTCTTAACAAGACAAAAGTTGGTAAGCTTCCAGGCTTTAAATCTCAACTTGAAAACTCTAGCTTCTTCATCAGAGACTTCTCGAAGAATTATTTTTGACTTGTACCCAGATAAGTGCCCCAGTGTGCTGCAGGATAGAGCTCGCATAGCATTATACTCGTCACGCAGAAATAGAACAAATTGTTTTGGAATCTTAATCATATCGAAGCACAGATTCCTGAGACTATGGACACACTGGATTCCATCTTATATCTTAAAAAACATCTGGTTTCCTACCTTCTCCATCTGGATAACTCCATTGATTACACTGGTCTTTGTTTCAGAAACAGAAAGCTAAAGCATACAAATACACTTGTCACAACTAGAAGACACAAAAAACCCCACAAGGAAAGTCTTTTGTGGTATACAACCCTCTTTCTAACACTAGTCTGAACAAAGGGCTAGGACTAAGCATTGTACACATTTGTATACCCAGAGCCCAAGGAATTCGATGAATTTTCACAAAGAAGAGCTTATAGCATTGTGCTCCTGATCAAAAAAGTTTGCAGCAACTCCAGCTTTAAGCAATATAAAACAAGCTAGATCTTAGGACTCAAGAAATTTTAGGAAAGCTTGAAAGAAATTTTAGGAAGAACAATATTTAGGCAGTCTAAATTTCCATTTCCACCTTGAATACAGTTCTAAAGTGATCACGCAGATGAATTTGAATTTGCTGAATGCCATGCAGGAAAAAACTCTGTTTAGAAAACCCAAAAATTGTATGACAGATATTTGAAACAAAACCCTTTCCTCCAGCATAATAAAAAAAAAAAAAAAACAAAACAAACCACCAAACCAAAAACGGATGAGAATGAATTTAAGGATTCTTTCTCCAGCAGGTATTTAGCAGTTTTACTCATCTAATTGCTTCTACAATGACAAAAATCATCAAGTGTTTTTTTCAAAATAGGGATGAACCAGTTATCTCATGATGAGGCTTGAATCATCTTTAGTTCCTTCTCTTCAGAATTTTTTTGTGAAAGAGATTTAAGAAGGTGTTCAGTTGTGCCGAATTAAGGTTATAATGACCGATCAATAGATAAGATATCAGATTGAAAACCAGACTCTCTTCTATCAAAGAAAAAAGGTGCTCCTGAGTACAAAAGCAGTATGCTTTTGGTCTCATTTTATATAATACTGCCATTTTAATTTCTTACTAGACAGCATACCAGCTAAGAGCTTCATTTACTGTCCTTCTCTTTTTTTGTTCTCTAATTATAGCATTGAGATGTGGATAAGACTCAAGAGTCATCCTGAGGAAAAAGAAATTTTAAAAACCCAACTCAAACTCACCACTTAAAGCTACATCCCAGCTTGAAAACTGCTTTCAGTCACAGTATGGCAGACATAAGCACCTTGCCTCTGAAGGTGAAGTTGGCTTCGAATACATATCAGCAAGAGATGTATATGATAATAGTAGGAAGTCTCTTGTTTCTATTCATTGATAGCTCTTGAGTTTTGTTCGTAAGCAATTCTAGCAGATTTTTGTGTTCAAATAGAAAAAAAAATCTGCCTTTGTAGAAGTTCAGTTCTATAGAACACGAATTGTATTTCTGAAAATATACCTGCCTACAAGACAACTTTGGATCTTTACCCTGAGACAGCTGTCTGCTCAGCTTAGGAGAAAACAGCAGCCAGGATATCACGAGAGAAGAAAGTTGTTTGCAGCTTCAATAATACACTAGTACTTCCATTTCAGTTAATACCTATTTATTTTGAACTTTGTAATACATTAATTTGTCTATTTGTTTTTCAAATCACAGATGAGTGAATTTATGATTTTTTTTAAAAAAGATAACTTTAATTCTTTCGTCCCAGATGTCTTGTCTAAACAGAACTGATAAGCATTAAAAGCATCAGCATAACATATTACTCACTTTCACTGTTTTGCTAGAATGCCCCTAGGTATGGAAACAATGCTTACTAATGATAAATGCAGAGCAAAATTCAGGCCCATGAAGAGATACATAATTCATTTGTTAGAATGTTCTTGCGTATATGTGGATTATCTTGACAATCAATTCACAAAAAAAAAAAAAAAGGGAAGCTTGGGACCTGGAGGGTACATTTTCAAAGCTTTATACAGGAGGTAAACTCATTAATCCTATTAATGAATAATAGGATTAGTGTATACACCACTTATATGTGTCTTTCAAAAAGTTCCACATTTAAACGAAACTTAAGGAAGCAGATTAAATAAAAAAAAAAATCCTAGTAACATGTCAACCACTGATTATTCCTTTCTATTCATGTATAAGCTGTGCAACAGTACTTTTATGTCTTTGTTGGAATTACCGCTGCTGGAAAGCAGTAATTCTAAGGGCATATTTTATTGTTTTGGCTACTAA
>NW_009260022.1:2444444-2451120 GCF_000687185.1 Egretta garzetta
CCCTGATATAGAAGATACTACACAGCATAACTGTGTCCTCTACATGAAAGAGGACATACAGGTTAATGAAATGTAGGATCAGCATTTCTCTGGCAGTGTCTGCACATGTTCTGGTTGCCAAGCTACAAAATACATTCAAACTTTTGGGGTTTTCATGCATGAAAACAGCTTTTGGGGAAAGTGTCCAAACATCAGTGGATGAGAGGGTTTTATTTGCTTTTATTTGACACTACATCATGAGGATCAAACTTATCCACTTCATCTCTCACAGGCAAATCTAAAAAACTCCACATGTTTAGTTGCCTGAGGATTTGGCTTTCTTATTTCTTTAATCTTGACAAAAGGACCATTAAAGGCATCAGGTTAAGTCAGTTTTCACAGTTACTATGCTAGACCATCTTATTAGGAAACAAATCAAAACCACAAGCTAATTCCACACAAGCTGCAAAACAATTTCCACATAAAAGTGATTTTGTGTGACACAAAAGATAGATTCTGTTCAAAAATTATAATCAGCTTTTCATCAGCTCAGATATAAACTAGCTGACATTCCTTTCAGGTGTCTTGTGTATCCATCATACCCTGTAGAATATTTTCAGGCTGAGGTATGTTGAACTATTAACTGTTTTCACTTCTAAGACTAAACATCAGAAATACCTGATAAAAGCCTTTGAAGAAAAGTAATTGAAGCAGAAGTTGGACACATGACTCATTTTTCTTTAACTATCTTGGACAAAGTACTATGGTGAAATGAATTGCATAGGACTACTTCTGGTATTAATTTTCAGCAAAGCATGAGCATTTCTACCACCACTGTTAAATATTCTCAAACGCAAACACAGGGACTTTACATGAAAACCAACTATTTCCTAACATACATGATAAAAACCCTATTTACAGAAAATTTATAGAAAATAAAAGAGAGTAAATTTAAACCAATTCAACATTGACAAAGGCATGTTTTAGATTCAGTAATAAGTGCCCGCCCTTCAAGCTTTTCACTTTTATAGATAAGAGTGCAATTTAATATTTTTAATTCTATGCAGATGGTTATTTTTATTCCTGCAAAGCTAGCACACAAATGGTCTAAACTATCACCAAACTAGTATCTTCTGGTTTATTCTATAATTTTTTATGCATTGTAAAGGGACTGAGACCATTGCTTATGAATTCTAGTGAAAGGTATAGAATGAACCTTAATCACAGTGTTCTGAATACCTGCCCAATTACACAACAATCTTTGTGAAATACCACCAAAAGCTATCCCCTCCTCCAGAATATCGAACACTCTGGGAAATGAAAAGTGTCTCATAAAAGAAAAGCATTTAGCAATTCCATTTTTCTGCTCTGTGCATCTGGTGTAGTTCTGAAAGCACAACCTATATATAGCATCACTGGATAAAGTAACCAAAAGGGCAGAACAATGACAAACTCACTGAGTCGCCCAAGCAGAACCCTGCTTTAAGCTCCCACCCAGGCAGCAAGTTGGTATATACAGTGGCCAAGGATGGGTACTACCATTCACTGATAATACCCTCCGTTTCAAGCTCCCTTTAATTAATAATTAAGTAACATCCAAAGCACAAACCTTGCTTATTCCCAGCTTGCTATGAGAGTTACCATGTTGTTTCACAGCACTGAAGCTACCAAGCAGATATGTTGGACCGTATGAGAGCCCTTCTTGCCAAAATATGGAAATGGTTTAAGTTCATATCCCAGTTCTGAATATTTCTGAAGAACAAAACAGAATCTGACATATTAGCAATAAAGGGACAGACTACAACTGTAGAACTAAAATTGCATCAGGGCATGACAGGCAAGGAAGGGAAACATTTCTCATCACAGTTACTGAACATGCTGAGGGTGCTGTTGAGACACTGACCTTTGTGAGGAGGGAGATTAGGGATGGGAAGCATTACACATCTCTCATCTTTTTTTCCCCATAACAGCCAGTCACTGCAAGAAAGCATACACTGCACATATATAGGGTGCCATATTTCTGTTAGGAGGGAGTTTTCTCTTTTTTTTCCCCCCTATGTTCTGTGGTAACTCATTTCTACTTGGCATTCCAGCTATAAACCTTGCCCAGTATGGACTTTCGTACAGCCAGTAAGTAGAACTAGAATAAAAAATAAAAGGGGTATTTTAATGCTCTAATTTAACAAGGATTCACCTAATCAGGTCTGCCCGATTACCCTGTTATAATATTTTCTTTTGGTTGGTATTTTCTAGTAATTTTAAACTTGCAATGCTACTTCATGTTTCCATAGAGCAAATATTCCTGGTTTGTACAGATTATTAATTGTTCAGAGAGGTACTTGGAACCTTAAGGTCTGTACAGGCTCCCTGACTCGAAAAGTTGGGTTAGTATTACATAAGTCACTAATGGAAAAGTGACTCAGAATAAAAATATTGATTAAAAATAGCTTGATAACATTGTGGTTAACCATATTATTAACTATTTATATGTCCTACCCTCAGGGCAAGGAGCCTCTGCCATAAGCTTGGTCATGCTTATTGGAAAAGTTATGATTTTTATATTTTGATGTATTTATATTTTACAAACAGGCTAGGAAAAGAGATGAAGGCAAATTCTTTGTAAATTTAAAGGAACATAAACCAAATAGAATTATATATTCAGAGCAATGTAACCTGCAAGTTACTTAAATGCACGCTAGCCAATACTGGTGATAATAATAATAATTTTTAATTTACTTCACAGATATGTCAATATTAGCTTTTAATTTTAGCACACATGTATTCAATTTAAAATAACAAAATATCTATGAAAGTCTTTGTACATGTTATCAGAGAAAAGGTCTTTCTTTTAATTCCATATGTAGTATCAAGGTATTAATATGAAAGCTCTGTTTGTCTAAAGAGGTCACCTGGAGCTCTGTATTACATTGTCATCACATAGCCCATTTATTGTACCACTAGCTACATATTTGTGCATAAGTAGGTCATGCAAATCAGATAGATGGTTACAAGGATCAAACTTTGCCCATTGCATGTCAGGATTATGTCAATCAAGGTGCTAAGAACAAGACATTATATATCTATTCTATTAAAATACAAACCACACAGAACTTCAAGATCCTGTGTCCGTTTCAGGAGGATCATAGTGTTCAAAAGAATTAAACAGTAAGATAAGAAGTACCCACATGCAACTGACTGGGTGTTTAGGCTACTCTGTGTGCTTTTATTGTTTAGCATTTTCTACTCTTATAGGTCATAAAGATTGTCTAACTGCTCACAGATTAGAAATTTCATTACACAAAAATCCGCTCTAATGCACCACAAGGACATTTGCTTCACTACCAAAGAATGCAGATGGTATTTGAAAAAGACTTTTAGTTGACTTAGCAAGCATGGCAAAGGCATAGTGAGGTTGCACGATAGCTGGTCAAGACTGTCTAACCCCATGTAACAGGATGGATCATAATACAAAGTAATGGTCTGTTCTAACCTCCTTAAGAAGTCCATGAAAAGTACAATTTGGCCTCACACGCTGCAGTTGAGAACCATGACTAGCTATATCTGGGAAACTCTAGCTCAACTATAAATTGAGACTGTCTAGAGGAATGAGTAGCATATCTGATTTATGATGCATAATCAAGAAAAGAAGGAGGAAGAAAAAGGCTATGGACAATTGTTAGCACTGCATAGCCAAAAGACACTCTGTAAACATAAGAAAAATGCATATTAGGACACTCTGGGGTACAAGAGGAAATATGAAAGTACTGTCACACTTTCTTTTCTTCATTTGTGGGTTTCATACCCATAGTAGCTGAGCATCCAGGATGTACATTGCTTTTCAAGGGAGCAGTGAGAGGCATCAAGCAACAGAACAGATGATTCTTTAAAATTCTGGTTTCTGTGACAGCATACGCAGGCAGTGTATACACAGTGAGAAGTGCTCTGGCTTCCTCCTTTTTCCTCCTATTGCCAAGCTACACTAGGTTGTACAAGGCTCCAACTGACTTCTGTTTTTTCAGTTTGGGCCACATTCTTTCTCGAATTCTGTAGCATTTACAGTCCACTGTAAGATATTTACCTTTATTGTTCCTCTTTGTGTTTTTTATTTACAGATGTTTACTTAATTAAATCCAAACATTTAAATGGTCTTTATGACATCAATCTTAAGATAGTAGAACGCTATTTTTGCTATCATTACAAACCAAATTGTCTATTTACTTGGATTTTAAAAATAAATAAAAAAAAGAACATGGAGTTTTCTGGACATCACCCATAATGTAACTCAACTGTCCAATTTTGCAGAAGATTAAAAAAAGCTCAGAAAAATTTCTGATAAGTAGAAAGCTCTGTTAGACATTAGATTAATTCTAGGTTAATAGTTGCATGATAGTTCAATTAAATGCAAAGCTATTTGTCTATAACCACACCATTCAAAAGCTACTAATCATCTAACCTCACCAAAAATAGAAAGGCTCTGGTAAAAGGTATGGAATTTTTACTTCCCACAGAGAACTCCCCATCCTAGGGCACCTCAAACCTCACAACCACACCTATGACAGTAATCTGAAACAATCACTATATTGTTAAAAAGGATTGGGAAATTCTGCCGTATGTCATAACCATATATGTGTAGTAGGATGGAAAGAAAAGGCAGATCATGTCAGTCAAACTTGCATGAACTATGTGCAAAGTAAAATTTGACAAGCAAATATTTCTGTAACCAATGCTACTGCTTAAACATAAGCAGTGCTAAGGCCTGAACAAAAGCAAACGCGTCCTTCAGTTCACTTCCACTTGCAGAAAAAGAAGAGGTAAAGGGCATCTGTGGGAATCACTGAACCAGAAAAAGACGTCCTCTGTGACATCCCATTCTTAGAGAAACTAGAATACTCATTGCATGAATAAATCCAGATTTTAAAAGACCACCGATGGTAATAAAAAGCAAAACTGAGGATCTAATTTTTAGATGCCTGAAGCACTATTCACTCATCTGAAGATAGTAACAATCATGGTACTCTGTAATTAAGCTGTTCTGAAGTTTTTCATACCAGTCACCACAAAATTGGGCCATCAAAAAGTCAGACTTTAATTTTCTAGAAGTCTCCTTCACTAATGGTTGCTTATAGTTGGGAGCAGCTCAGTGTAAAATAAAACTTATGTAGAGCTGGATAGAAAACTACTGCTTATTTTTGAAAAACTGAAAATATTGTCCTAAATAAAATTCAGAATGTTTACTTTGAGCACTTACTCTTTTCATGCTGAGGACTGAATTTTAAAAATCAATTTTAAAAAAGCTGATTTTCTACTGAAAAGATCCAATTTGGAACAGAGAAACGGGAATATCAGGTATGAAGAATTTTAAATCAAAGCCAAATCACTCTAAGAAAAATACATGTTGCATTCATAAATATAACAGAACTTCTTAATTAAATATTTATTCAGTAAAAAAGCTATTTCAGATTGTAGTATTTTCAGTGTGATAAAAGTGATTAAATTTGTGGTAGCTACACACAGCATTCCTTTCTGAATAAAAGGACGGAGAGGTAGTATTGTACGGTGACTGCTTAATGGTAATATCTTTCTATACACCCAGTATTAATATATACCCATATATACTTAGTGTTAATGAATACAAAATATTTCTAAACTTAGTTTGGTGTTTTCCTAGTGCAAATTTTTCAGCACTGATTCAGCATTCCCCAAATTTGTCACCTCGTTTTTTTTCTATAGGACAATTGATGGACAGGATCCTCAAAATCTTAGTAATCCTATTACTAACAAAGCTGTAGCATTCATAGGTTCTTAGTATTTTATACTCCCAGTCAGGTATATAATTGCTGATGATTTGATTGTAATGAAATCACAGAACAACAGATCTTTTTACAGATGTTCAGAGAATTATTCATTCTTAGTAAGAGATTTGCAACATGCACAGACTATGTATTTAGTAATGCTTAGCCTAAAAATAATCAACAAAATATTAATCCATATCTAAATGTCATTGTGAATGTCAGAGAAGCCTTTGAACAGCAAAAGCACAATCTGCCTTATGTACCTGAAATCCCAGGCAGAGTTGAAAAAATGTAACACATGAGTATATTTTTCATCTTCCTGTGAAAGTGCCAGCACATTTAAAACCATCACTCATAACAGTAAATCAAAATCTCTCAGTATTGCTTGTTGAAACTGGCTTTCAAGATAGAGGGTGAACAAAAAGATCTTTTAAAATAAGTTTTAGGGAATATATAAATTGTCTGAACACTGCCACGGACAATCAGTTTTAATAGCATATGTCCAACAGCCTCGTATGGTTACTTGCTGTTCTGGGAGCCTGCCAAAGAAAGAGACTCATCCAGAAATTATGAGGGGAAAAAAAAACCTCAAGAGAAAACTGATAATAACCCATAACTTAGATTCTTCTTTATCTATTCTAAAGCCTTTCATTCAGCATCCATCATCATAAAAATCAGTGTTCCTGACACAGCATGGATTAAATCTTCATTTTAATAGAGAAATACTTTTTTTAAAAGCATGAAATTCCCTATGTATTGACAAACTGTACAGTAACAGATTCAAGACTGATCCTACTGTGTAACTTTCCAGAAGAGCATCTAAGAATTAATGACATAAGTATCACTGAACCATTGAATGATATAAGACCAGCTAAGTTTTGTAGATAGAGAACAGCTAGACAGAG
>NW_009260022.1:2451331-2461331 GCF_000687185.1 Egretta garzetta
AACAGGAAACCTTACAGCACAATTAATATCTGCTATTTTAACTTCTAGGAAATGTTTCACCAGAGGAGAATATTTGTTAAAGCAGCAACTCACTCCCCTTTTCTAAATAATTTAATTGAACATTATTTCTGACAAACACTGGCAACTCTGGTTAGCAAGGGTTTGTTTTACTATTTAATGGAGAGCTTTAGCAAGACCAGCTTAAGCAATACCTACCTGGACTCTTTATAAAAAGAAAGCTGTGTCTGCCCTGAGAAAGCACAGCATGGGTGTGTGCTAACGAGCAGGGCTCTGGTTCAACCCCTAAGAGAAAATCTTCAATAGCTAATAACAACGGGCCATGATGGCATTTCAGATGCTGAGTCCAAAGCCCAAGAATCCAGCACGCGGCTGGCAGACAGCTCAGTTTTAATGGGACTCAAGTTGGTCTCTTCTCCTCCTGCTCCCTCACCTTCACTGCTCATCACATGGCTTTTTACCTTAACTAGCAGCATAAGGAACACTGCTCAGAGCAGAAAAGGGCTGGGTACCATGCCTGAGAGGGGCCAGAGGAGGTGGTAGGCACACTGGCACAGTGTGGCCAGCAGCTATCAGGAACACATGCTGCTGGGCCTGCCCTCCTGACCTCCCCAGTCAGCGCTCTGCCCTGGCCCCATGGCTCAGTCCAGCCCACCAACCTGGGCTTGTTCCAGAAGTGTGCTTTTCCAAAATGAAATGTGGAGGGACCCTAAATCCAGACCTGTATCCAATACTCCATGGTCATGGTGCCCGAACTTTCAACTGGCCAGTTAAAGCTCTTGCACTCTCCAGAGAGATTTATGGATCTGGAAAAAGGCGAGGAGGAGTTTTGCAGCCTAATAGCACTCTCATCTAAAACCAGGGAGCTCTAATTTTACTTCCAGGACTATTTCTTTCTTTTGTATTCAGAATAGCAAGGATCAGGTGAGTACCTTAACTTGGAAGGGCTCAAGCACAAAACAGATACAAGATCCGCAGTTTTCCTTTTGTGCAGCATCTTCTACTTTACCAGTTTGAGACAGGGCCCTGACCAACCACTGTGAAGCACTCAATTCAGTGCACGTGCCTAGAGGTGATGGCTATTTGGCGTGCCACACTGCACAGCAATAGACTGGGACGTTCTTTATTTGTAGCTGCCTACACTCCTTTACTGAATCTACGTGTTTCTCAAAGTTAGGGCTGCAACTAAAGCTGAGACTGAAGAAGCCTTTGAGCTTCTTACAAAAGGGGAATTTGTCAAGGAATTTTAAAACAGATTTTGATGTAGCCTGTGACGTAAAAATCAACTTGCCTCCCACAGGATCTAAACATTTAGGACTCTCTTATTTCTTGGCTTTTGTGCTGAACTTCTGATCTCTCTTTGTCTTTGCAATTTATGTCTATAGGGCAACTTTCAGGAATAATGATGTGAAATTTTCGACTTCTATTTCCTTGTTGTATAACACTTCTTCCATTCTAACCTGTGCTGTTTTTCCACTATAGGTGAACATTCTTTAATTTCTTTTGCACACTTCTTTTCAGATTTTCCAATAGTCAGTGGCTGCAACAGTAGGAAAGGCTCTGCTAGCATGTGCTCTTAGGCAAAAAACATACAGGAATACTGAAGTGTTATTTTAAAATAACATTAGTTTCTGGACAGATGTGAAAGAGCTTACTTTCATATTAGTCCATGTAAGCCTCCATAATCTCCTAACAATCCAGGGTCTAAAATACATGCTTTGTGCATCACTGCATACTCATTTGACAACAAGTTTGATAACATGCTTTGGTTTGCTACGGATGACTGAAATTTTGAAGAAACCATGTACCCCAAGAAGCTCACAGAAATGTATGATTTATGGCAAGATTTGAGAAGCACTCTGTACTTGTCTGACTGCTTTTACAGCACAGTGGATATCAGCATAGTGGATATGAGTGGTAAAATGCCTGTTAATTTTAACAAAGTCTAAGTTACACAGATGATAGATGCATTGAATCTTAACCCTTATTGGGTACCTGTCCTTCTGGGCACTGTCATTTCCTGGTATTCTGTATACTTCCAGCTGTAAAAACCCCATAAAATTACATGTTTATATTTTAGTTTTCATAAATTATGCTTTCACAAGTCCAGCTACTGGAACCTACATTAATTCAGCTCTGTTTTTATGTAGCAGATGGTTCAATGGGACTGACCTTCTCAGTCTGCCTAATGTCTCCCCTTAAGCCAAAGGTTCATTTATAACTGTCCAATATCACATCCTTTAGATGTCAAGCAGACTGAACAGCAGCGTGCTTTTCCTAGAGGACAGAGAGGTGGTAAAACTTCTCAATAAATGAAAGAAATTACTGTGAACTTCCAGGGAATAGCAGACATTTTCTATCAGTTCAAACTACTTATGCTGCTATTTATAGAAGCTGCTTTGATGTTAAGGACTTTTCAAGGCTGATACGGTCTGGTCTGGTAGAAGGGTGTGCACTTTACGGGGAGCTTGCAATCTGGCCCTAACTAACAATGAAGCTGGAATGAGTTGAACCTTCACAATTTATATTTTACAGAACAATAACAGTTTTCAATATTAAAAAAAAATAATCTTAAAATAACATTAGCTTTTTATAACCAACCCCAAAAAAAGCAAAATTCTAGCAAAATAATAGCTAACTCTAAGCCACCTCTGTATCTCTTATTCTTCCTGCCTAGCGAAAATAATACTAAATACAAAATACCTGGTTGAATGCAGCAATATTTCCTTTTTGTTAAAAGCTGAATATAAAATATTTCATTACTTTAACACTCACTTTAGGCTTCAAAAAACAGTGCATTTAGAATAAACCTTTGCTGAAAGCTTTATTCCACGTCTCAGTTGTAACAAAGTCTATTACAATAACATGCATGAGATCTAGATGTTCAGTACAAAGATGAGTGTATCTTTTATATCCACAGCAGGGAGATAGCTATTTCCTCTCCTGTCAGGAAGATTTATTCAATAAAAAGAGAAAATATAAATTTTAAAATGCACCATTTTTTTTCTGCATCTCAAGAAATAGCAGAGATCTCAGGAAATTAAGAAAATGGACTCCACCATAGATATTACAATACTAGGCATTTTGGAACAACAAAATCTCAGGGTGGGGAGATGTACATTGCAAAGACTTCTATACTTCGGGTGGTTAACTCAAGAAAGTCTGTTTTCTATGTTCCCTATGGTTTTGTGTTCCCTCCCCAACCTTTTTTTTTATTTGTCTTCCTCTTAAGGAGAAGTTTATGAAATTTTCTATATAGACATGTATCCACGTATCTTATATCCAAAGACATAAAACTACTTTTCGTGTACTAATTAGAAGATATTATCTACAGGGAATTCTAAAAGCTGAAGTTGAAGTTTTAGTAGGAGGGGTTTGAAAATGTGAAGTACCAGGGATAAAGAAGGAAAAGACAGGGTTAAAAAAAGAATCGGGTCATTCTCTGCGTTATGCTTTTTCATAAGCCATAGTGAATAGTACAAGTAGTTCCAGCAATAGGAAAGGAACTATCTGTAAGGGCTGACACTCTCCTCCATGGGTTCGAGCCAAAATTTTTGTATTTTGTTCCCATCTGACACCTTATCTGAATCACTTTCTCAATCTCTTCCCTTGAGTGTATTTTCCTAAATTATGACAGGAAGACTGGAAGTAGCGTAAAACCCATCATGAAATCTTAAATTTTCCCTAGAAAGTTTTGTCATCTTAATTGCAGGAACAGAAGAGAAAGAAATGGAGCTTGGTCTCTGCCAGCTTTATAGAGCCAACAGTACTGTGGCGACTGACACTATGGATACTTTCAGGAGGTTCTCGTTCACTGCAAAATTTTGCAGCAATACTAGAAAACAGCAAACAACGGTGTCAGGAGAGGTCACAGTAACCACATGCTCTCTAATGAAGTTTTGTTTCATGCTATAAAACCAGAGAGTCTGGCAAAGCAGAACTCACAAAAGACTATGATCACTAACCCTCACTTTCATGTTTACACCTTCTGAATTGGATTTTTAGAAAAGAGACTTTTCCCCCAGAATAATAGCCTTTGGCAGCATTTGGAAGAATGACACTGCAGTGAAATCCATAACACAGGCTGTGAGCAGATGTCATGACAAGATGAGAACAGAGTCTTGCAACAAAGGAAAGTGACCGCACACAGCGATAGCTTGTGAGGATGAAGCAAGCATTGCTAAGAGCAGAGAACAATGAAACCATAAAATTATACTATTTCCTCATCCAAATTTCTCAACAGCTTCATTCAAAGCCCCTTCTTATAAGACAGTAATTAGGAACATTTTAATTATACGATTGTAACATGAAGGCAACCATGATAAAAGGAATCACAAGGCCAAGCTTAGACAACACAGATTCTGCTAACATGGGATATATTTACTTGCTCCTTTCAGACAGACCTCTTTTCACATTACCCTAAAGCAACATGGACTCAAGATCTCTTTAATAACATTTAGCAAGGTATTTATTCAAAGTAATAAGAGCAGTTATTCAGTAGGGTTTCCTAGGCATACAGGACTTCTGGGCAACACTGGTTGCCTTTTTTTTTTGTGTCTAGGTTTACTTTATAGACCTACAAATAAGTACATAAAAATGCGCATTCTCTACATTGTTTGAAAGGCCAGCATACATCCTCAATTTTGCACTCTCTTTACACATACGTGTATCTCGTAATACACGCCCCATGTTTCTACTAAGATAGATGGGTGAATCCAACTGCCTTCCATCAGCTGTATTTCTTCTTGGCCATCAAAAAAGGGGCTTCTAGTCCCTACAAATAACAGCACAGTCCTCAGTCCTCTTCTTCTATTATCACTATTACATGCAGGCAATGGACACATATGTTTAGATACTGATCTGCATAGTTTAGGCATGATCCTAGTGAGTTATAAATACATTCTGGAGAGTCATCAAGAGGAAATCAGAAAGGTGCATTATCCAATAAAGTGAGAACAATTGTAAAACCATACACATTTAGTCACTTAAAGAAATTAATTTATTTCCCCAGACTCCTTTTGTAAAATCCCAATCATCCAAATAAATGACCTGTGAAATAAACCTCTATCTAAATTAGTCCATAACCTTTCAAGTCTTTCCCCCACCAAAATCTCTTGAGTCTTTAACAGGACGACATCTCACTTATAAAGCAACCTTTAAGCTTCAGTTTTATTTCTCAAGGAACATATCACAAAGAAACAGTACAATTTCCCCTTTATTTCCCTTACTTACAGGAAATATATAACAGGAACATCCAAAATACCTCTAGACTGTTGAGAATTGGTTACCATTGGAAAATGCAGCAGTCTGATACCACAAACATTTTCTCAAGAACACGCTTCTCCTACCCTATATTCTTTATGTAAATTCTGTCTGCCTTTTTTCATTGTGTAACTACTGAGTCAGCTTATCCCCAAACTTACCAGACATTATGGAACTGCAGTCAATATCCATGATAACTTACACCACTAAAGGCCTTGGTGTATATTGTTCAGTGTGGAAAACAACATGAAGTGGAAGAAAAAGCACTGCTTCTATACTGCATTTCTCATATGCCATTTCTTTGTAACGTGGTATTGTTATTCCAGATACATATTTAATTACTCATAATAAATTTATCTAGAATTTACATGAATAGGAACCACACTGTGCTAGAATATGTAACATAAATAGCAGTATTTTACTTTTGTACCACAGAAATAAGTCACTTGCTAATTGGATTCTCACATTTGGACATCAGCCTTTAATCTCATGCTTCATTGACCAGGAAACAGTTGCATTTGTTCTGGGCTTCCTAATTGTGATATATCTCTCTGATAGTATAATAGTCAGTCAGACTCACCTGATGCTTAAGGTTTTCCTGTATGAAGCGGGGCCTGAGGAAATTAAAGGCATCCTGTCTGTGAAGTGTCCTTCTCCTGTGTCCTTTAGATGACATTGACAAGAAAAGTGGGAGGTCAATGATCATTGTGTCTCATGACTCCATGTGAGACATGTAGAATTGTTGGTCTGTATTACACCTGAGTGGACAATGAAAAATAAAATGTTAACTTCCTTGAATTTTTGCATGGCAAATAAATATTTATGCAAGAAGCATCAGAAATTTCTAAAATGGGTAGAAGAGTTTTGGTTTAGAAACACTGGGTAAAATCCCACAAGCAGAGCCACCTGTAGGTCTACCCATAAGTCAGCAGAGTTCCAGATCAAAAACGTCCCTGCAGAATCCATTTTCAAGCTGTTGTCAAGCATCACTGCAAGATCCACTGTAACGTGGACCCCCTGCAAAAAAACCAATCATTTTGCTATCTGAAACAACAGATGTAGCAGGGCTGAGGTTATAATAGCCTTTTTAAAAAAAAAAAAAGTCAACTCTAATTTAGTTAAGGATTTGTAATAAAAAAAAAACCACAACAAAAAAACCCACCACAACTGCATTCTACTTCTGCAACTGTTAAATATTTTATTATTCGTGCCGTATTGTGAAGTTGTTCAAGTTTATCAAGGTTGTATCAGAGACTCAACTGCTAAATTAAACAAAAAGGTAAGAATATAAAACCACCCTCTCCTAAAAAGAAGGAAAGTTACCAGACAAGGCAGAGTGTGACGTAGAATCATCCTTGTACTCAACAGAAAATTTATAATCAATTTATAAAATGCATTCACTATGTTGAATTTGTGAGGGTTACAGTAATTAATCCTTTTTTGAATTCACATTTTCTGTATTATATCTCCAGAATTTTTTCACTTTTAATACTATTTAGGAGATGACTTAATAAATGCTCAGTCTCTAGTATTATTTTTATTGCCTTATTTTTCCTCTTAATTCACAAAAAAAAAAAGTACCATTCTTTATTTTAGATTCTAAATCACCTACTCGATTTTCTTCAGACTCCTTCACATTTTCTTTTTCGAATATTCAGGTACTTGAGTTTTGTTGGCACTAACAGAAAACAAATTTCAAAACTGAATGTATGAAGATTTATAGAAACAGAATGGTAAATTCACACACACAAACCTGTTCTAGAAACACCTGCAAACTTATCCAATGAATAAAATAAAGCTCTACTGCTTTGCTTGTCTGAACAGGCACAACTTAGTAGCACAGCATAATTTTTTAAAATTTGCAGTCCTGTTTTGAGAGAAAAGCTCAGAAGACATTTTGGCAAATAAACATGAACACTTAAGAAATCATGATCTAATTATTGATTTCACACAAAATTAATCATATAAATTATTCATTCTACGAGCTATAGGCATAACTAGGATGGTATACATTGATGAATTTCACATCTAGCTACTTTTTAGGCAAACTAAACAGGCAGTTTTTAGTATTTGTATGTAATGGTGTGTAACACTACAACTCACATCTCTTTATACCACTAAAAGTACAGTCGCCACTACTAAAAAAGGAGACTTTACTAGCAGTTAGTACCCCAAAATTATTGAGAACAGGGAGCAAGCCCACTAATAATTTAGCAAATGTCAACTTTTACATGGTATCCAATCTCACTTAAAAAATTGACATGGAAGCAAAAAGAGTGTCTCAACTTAGTTATGAAGTACCCGTAGTAAGAGAGTCTATATACATTAATTAGTTTACTTTTGCTCTTAAATGTTAATTTGTTTCATATATATCAACAGCAGGTTCACAGAATAAACAGAGACAGACACAGAGATCCATTTAAAAAAACAGGCTGCAGCAACACTAACTTCTCAACAAGATGAAGGGTTGTCATTAGCTTTTAGAGGCTTTGGGCAAGTGCATACCACACGTGCGTACATAGGAAGACCAACATATCATTGTTATATGTGTGGGGCAACTAAAGGCTTTCTGCACCCACCAGGCAGCTCTCCCTGCATGTAGACGTGTGCAGGGTGGCACATCTCACAGCTCTCCCTCCATCTCACACATCCAGCAACAGATTGGCTGAGCTGAGCAGGGGGGTGAAAATAGGGAAGGATGCTTTCTTCCCTGTAAATTTATGGTTTGAAAGTGTTGCCCCATTTCTTGTTAAAAATCTAAGTTTTCCTTGCCTTAAAATGGCACTGTGGTCTATCACCTCACCTGCTCTCAAGTACTGGCTCTGAATAGCCTGCGGCTTCAGCACCAGGCATTACACCAGACAGCTGGGTGGGTAGGGGGAGACAGCAGTGCAATATAAGCTGCATTTGTGTGAACCTCTGATGATTTTTTGGTATAGGAATGCAATTTGAAAATACAAATCTTCAGACTTCCACTGTAAATACAGGAGAATTACTTCAGTGGGGCAACAAAAACTTTCTATCAGCTGAAGTCCTGCCCTGTAACTCCTACTGGATTTGCAGGATTAAATTCCTAGTGTCTTTTTAAAGTCTCACTGCTGTATAATTCTTTACTTTTAAGCCTCTTTTCCACCTTCTTTCAATCACAAAAGTTCCTTGAAACCCATGCAAATATATTTTGAAGCACAGATTAGTTCTCTCATGTTTAATAAAAGTCTACTTAAATTATTTTTCAGCTTTGTTATCACTGAATATTGTGAAGTCTTCCAATGAACTGAACATATCTCTATTCTCTTCAAACAAATCCACTTCAATGTTAACATTTTAGGGACTTATTTAGAATATAAACAATACACATACTGAACATCCAGACTTCGTTCCACAGAAGCAAAACGAAACAAGATCCTTTGATAAATTCCCTGTTGTATTGCAAATCAGAAATGCACTTCAGTTCCTTCATTGTGTTTTGCATAATATTATCCATAACACTTTCCCTGTTTACTTTTCATGATTATTACAGTCAGTCCTTACTCAAATCTAGAATCAGCCTGTCTCACAGGACACCAGTTTCTCTGGCTATGGAAACAGCTGAATAACTCAAAGGACCCCAAGCCTCATTTTCATTCCTAAACTTGCATCACAATCCTGGAAACAATTTCACACGCGAGTAACTTTATAAACCTCTATAATTTCATTAAACCTGGCAAGATGGAACCCTCTGTGCTGATGACCAAGTGAGGCCACTTGTGCACCAACACAGTGAGGTGCCAGAGCTTCACCGGGTTCCCAAGATGGCTGCTGCCACCACCAGCACCTCTCAGAGCCACGCCTTCCGCCTCACTGGCCAATGGCCTGACGCAGACCTCCATAGAGGCCGCTGCTGCCCCCTGACTGGCTCTCCAGCTGACGCATAGCCACAAAGCTCCCACCAGATTGGCTGGCAGGGCCCCACCTGCCGGGGGGGACCCTGTGGAGGGAGCAGGGGCTGCTCCGTTCCCCGGCCATTAGCCAAGCTTTTCCAGAGAGCAATTCACCACTGGAAGCTGCCTGAATTCAAGGCAATACCGTTGAGACTAATTTTTTTTTTTTTTTTTTTTTTTTGCACGTGTGTCTTTTGTTCTAGTCTTTCAAGTCTATAGGCTCATGAATATTGTTATGGCCGGGGTTAAAACTACCACTTAGTATTATTTTTTTGTCAGGCACTTGCCATAATAAGGTTTTTTTCTCAATTGTTTCTATCTTTACAAAGCCTTGTTAGGGCTGAAATGTTATACACCAGGTATATGCCCTGGGCTCCTTTTTATTTACTTATTTTACCATCAACCGGTCCCACTTTTTTTGAGCGCTTCAGCTAGGGGAAAACACCCCACCCCGACCCTGTTGGGCTTTTCTGAAACTATCCTAAAGGCTGGGCATTTTGGAAAAGGGACTTCACGTTCTGAAAGGGGGGGATCCTTAGTTTCTTTTGAAAATCTGCTCCACTTGGACAACGTGAAAGCCTGAGTGGGAAAAAAAAAATCACCGTTCAGGTCTCCCCATTTAGTCGTGACAAGGTCGGGGGGATTACCCTTGAGCTGAGCAGACGCAACCCTCCCCATGCTGTGCTGTCCCTGCCCTGCAGGGGACCATGGTCCTGCTCAGCCTGGCAGAGATGGGGCAGGACCATCCCTGCCACCGCTGCAGCCAGCTGTACTGGGAGCACCTGGGGGGGCGGCCCTCA
>NW_009260022.1:2461466-2507434 GCF_000687185.1 Egretta garzetta
CGGGCGGGCCCCCCCCTGCCGGGGGGGACCCTGTGGAGGGAGCAGAGGCTGCTCCGTTCCCCGGCCATTAGCCAAGCTTTTCCAGAGAGCAATTCACCACTGGAAGCTGCCTGAATTCAAGGCAATACCGTTGAGACTAATTTTTTTATTTTATTTTTTTTTTTGCACGTGTGTGCTATGCTATCAGTCTTTCAAATTCTCCCTTAATTCAGTGAAGTGACAGCAATGCCACTCATGTTTTGCATTTAGTCAGCACAGAGGCACAACATTAGACGATTTCTAGTTAATGTCACATTCTAGTTCTGGTTTTATTTCCAGCTCTGTCAGAAAGATCTTAAATTCTAATCAATATGCTGTGATGGGATTTTATTTTAAATTCAGGTATATATTCTTATTTGGTCTTATAAACATTTTTTTTTCTACCTAGAGGGTCTATATTTAGAGCCTTAAATAATTGACTATCATCTTATTAAACCGAACAAATCTATAATCATTTAAAGACAAGTTGAAGAAAAAAAACATCCTCACTGTTCTGGACTGCTAGAACCTGTGTACAGCTACACAACTTCTCTCTGTCTCTCAGAAAATTGATTTTCAGGGCTTTGCCATGAGCCTTTGCAGTGCTTAAGACAAATGAATTGTATTATTGAATCCAGCCCTTGGGAATCTTACTTCAAAATAAATCAAAACCAGAACTATTCTTTCCTGGAGGCCCACTAAAAACCTGGAAGAGGAAAATAATTAAAAGCTTGACAAAAATAAAATAAAGTCTAAATTTTATATGACTAGAGCAATGCATGGAACACTATAATTGTTTATAACAATTACATGGAAAATGCAGATAACAGAAAAACACAAGTAACCCTAAGGTACAAGGACAATCTTCACCAAGTAGGTAAAATTAGCTAATAAATTATTGTGCAAAGTTGTCATTTAATATATAGCTGTCAACTGCTTCAGTTTCATTTTGTCCAAGGTCTGGAAAATGAGGTCAAGATTGGTTTCTGCAGATTAATTCACAGAAAACTGTTGTAACAATCACAGACTTTCTGAAAAGTGAGCATTTTTTTTTTTTGTAGGCTCATTAAAATCCTAGTTAGGAAAAAGAAAAAAATCTATTTCAAAGTTCAAAATAAAGTGGAACATTCGGCCATAGCCAACCCTATGTATTTATATACAGAGTTCTCTATATAGGTACAAACATACACATTCACACTCAAATACATTACACAAGTAATTAAGCATAGGTTTTAGTGACTCATGTTGTCTTCCCACACATACATGTGGGTAATTAACACACATGGGCTAATCCTTTACTCTCTTTTATACTTGTGCAACTACACAAGCTGGGGTCAATGTAGCTGGTTCTTCTCTCCCTTGTGTTACTAATTTATTGCTGTGCAGAGAACCTACCCGGTTTGATGAAATCTGAGGCTGCTGATGCCTTAGGGGCTGACATTGCTGAGGTTTTCTGCAGCTAGACCACTGTTGGGTGGGCCCTGATTTTCCGCCCCATCTCTTGAACACGTTCAAGCCATTTGCTCTAATTTGTTCTAGGTGACTGTGGTCTGCCCACAAGGTCGTAAATTGGGACTATAACTCACCATACACATAACCACCCTGCTCACCTGCCAGTGTCCCATGACCAATACAACTTGTTTACTAGCAACTGCAAGAGGCAGCTGCATCAATTTCTGCCTGCCAGAAGAATCCTATTGGGGACTTGAATCTGAGCACTTGTAGGAAAAGGTATAAACATTAGTATGGGGAGGAGGGACATAAATGGCATGCTTGGTATTATAGACATAGCAACTGATTTTAGATTTTTTTCCTTATATCATCAACAGTATTCTGGGTTGCTCTTAGTGCGTAAAGAATATATTGTTCAGTTAGCTTTGCAGAATGCAGCTGAAAGAATATAAGAGCTTCCCCTGGAAACTGCAACTTCAACCCATGATTTCCTGAATTTCTAATGTATAGGAGAACATGGCTGGTTTTATTGTTGTTGTTACTTCACGTGTCCTCACAAAGTCACGTTCATTTTAAGTAATGATAGCCAACAGATCAGTCAAGGATCTTAATCTGACCTATGAGCCTTCCAGCTTTGGCTGGGTGGAGTGGTCAGCTAGGAAAGCCATCCAGAGAAATAAGAGAATTTGGCTGCATTGAGCAGGGTTTCCTAGAAAAGCTGCTATTCACAGGAAATGTAGCTGTAGTGGTTTGGCCTATCTACCTGCCTGGGAATGAACACAGCCCCCGAGCATATAAAGGTTGGCCCTCCACAGCTTAAGCTATTCACGTTTGCCTCTAACTTCAGTTTCAACTCGCATCTCTGAGGCTCCTGAGTTGTTTTAGCTGTGTTAGATCAGACTTCCTATCTTTGCTGTGAATGCCATTCCATTTTCATCCACGCAGGTGTCCCTGAGCTCCTCTTGACCTGAGCAATTATAGAACTTATTTTTCTCATGACCAAGCTACGTCTTTCCTTTGATCCATTTAACCAGCCCACATTTGCTTTCTGCAAGGTGAAAAGCAGAGCCGTAGCTAGGGGCATTTATTTGCTCTGTGACTCTCTGGAAGAAAAGTTGGCACTATAAAACTGTATTTCTCTAGCATGCATTCAGAAAGGCCCATGCACCTTCCGAGAGTGCAGAAGAAAGCGACTGGAGCCAAAGAGCACCATGTTCCACTTTATGTATATGCAAAACTTGGGGCAATGCTACACACCCACTCACTCATGAAAGGTCCCATAGTGTGGTATTAGCAGTAGTTGCTTATTGGAGGGGTGAGTCAGTGCAGATGATCTGTCCAAGTTTTTTCTATGCATAATATTCACTTCTGCAGAAATATTACACTGCTATTTAAAACTAGATGGGGTTTTATCCTACATAAAACTAAACTCATGCAGAAGAAGAGATAATCATGCCCTTCTGTTGAGAATCAACACTGAACTTTTGGCACACCACCAATCCATCTTCATCTCAGTTTGGTTTATATAAATTTTATATAAAAGTTATACCTTAGACCAAATTCTCTCAGTTTCTGAGATCTGCACAAATTCCTCATCTCACCACTTCCCTCACTTGCTGTAACTCACACATGCCCCAGAGCATGATCTGTCCCTTGGAGGCTGTCAGCTCTACACTACCGCCAAGCACCACTTCTTAGAGGCTTTCTAAGCCATCTTCACTTTATCGTACAGGTATGGTCTCCACTGCTCCAGTGCAGGATGCAGCACCTACCCCACTAAATAAAACTTCGGCAATAGTCTAAGATCCTGCTCTGACTCAGGACAGACAGGTCTAGTGGGTTCAAGAAACTAGTCCCTTTTTTGGAGTGCCTGATAAATCACAAATGCTGCTGGTGCTCTGTGCTTCTGGGGGGAAAAAAAGTATTAGACACCATAGAAGCTGGTCTTTAAAACGTGTATGTAGGTGATTTTTCACACTTGGATAGGGTGTTGGAATCTGAAGATATAATCTTCCTTTTGCTTCAAATTTCAACACTAGTAGCTGCACATTTCTATAATATTCCCAAGTGCTCAAAATTTCCTATTTCAGATCAATGCATAAATTATAATTTAATTTTATTGCGACTTTCACTATGTTCCCAGAAGCACTCAGAGCTGTAATTTGCCATTTTGGTCTAAATGGAAGGAGTACATTTTGCTCTCGCTTAACCACATAACCTCATTGACTTCAGCAAAACAAGGCAGCATGAGACCAAGTCAAGTCTAACTGCAATTACAGTATGTATATAGAACACTGTATTTGCTATTTATGATACTATGACAACATTTTGAAGTGAGAGGTCAAGGCTGATCCTATTATATTAGAGCAATAAAGATAAATTTGTTCAAAGGAGCAGGAATAACACATTGCGTGTAACTGAGTTCTGCTTTAGTGTATTTCATTTGTTAACATTTCCATTTGGTACTCACCAAAATATCAAGTTAACAAAAAAAAAAAAAAAAAATACACTACTATAGTGCTGTGCTTTAGGTTAAAAGATAGCTACAGCATGTTATGGTTCTGCTGTTTAATTTAAAGCAGGTGATGTAAAAAGAAATCTTACAACCTTGTTTAGAAACACTTTCTATAGAGAGAGAACATATAAAGGCACACTATGTAACTGACCAGTAAAGCAGTGGTTCAAAGCAAATGTAAGAATACTAAATAATGAGTGAAGTCTAGGCTTGCTGCAACTCCAGTGAAAGGATAAAACTGCTTCAAGGTCCGCAGGGAATCTTTAGAGGTTGAATTTTCATATCCCCACACCCACATTTTGAAAAGCATGCCCAGAAGCGCAGCCATTTTACCTCTTCCTCACCCAGCCCTCAGTCCTGCTCCAAGAGGCACAACACTGCTTTAACAGCATATCATGGATCACATCCATGTCAAAACATGCACAATACTACAGTTTCATAAAATCACCCAGAATTCACAAGTTCCATCTTTACAAAGTCCCCAACTGACACACAATACTGTAAACCTATAAAAATATTTTGCATTACAACTTGCCAACACAAAGTTACAGTAATTATAAATAATGAAGCCTCTGTCAGGCTTAGGTGATAGGGAATCTGAAAAAAGCGACTCATGGGGAACATCCCTCTCCCTTCCCCACACAGGCATCATTTGGCTGGTGCTCTCCAGCAAGGGCACAGGAGAGCACAGCCTGAGAGCGAGCAGAAGCAAGGAATGAGTCATTCCACCCACGCTTCTCGGTTATTGCAGGGTGAAGACCCCTTTGGGAACCAAACTTTAGGAGGGGCTCAAAGCAAAGGTAATTTCTGCTCAGTGAGCCAATGGCAGCGGTGCAGAGGACAGCTGCAGACTTGACAGCTCCCGCTGCTCCAGCATGCACAAGGCAAGTCCTCTAACTGGGGATCCACTGCTTTTGGGGATTTATCCTTGGCCTATACTACATCACTGATGCAAATCCACATGGAGATTTCGATTACTTTTTTCTCCTCCCTACGCTTTCTATTAAACCATGTTTGCAGAGGATTAAAAACAGCTCATAAGTAAGGCTCCAATGATAACATGGAACAAACATTCAAAGTGCTTTAGATAATACATGCAGAATTTAGACCCATTTTCCTCAGACAGAATCAGAGGAATAAAGTAGGTCACAGTAAGGGTAAGTCAACTGGCAGACACAACCTCAACTGGTTAGGGCAAAAGAGCATTTTGCTAGCAGATGCTGAGCTTTCCCTGCCCACCCTCTGTGTTGGAACCACATGGTTGTGGCTGGCCACAGAGAGGAAACAGAGGAAGTTAGGTCTGCCTAAGAAACACTAAATAAACATACTCCACAACTTTGTCTCCAACTTTACAGCCTTCCCCAAAAACCAAGCACAGTTTTATACTCTGAAAAGCAATTACACTTTCTTACTAGCAAGTTAGAAATTAAAAACAATTAACTACATAGCCATACCCTCCTTTCATAGCCTTACCATCCTGCAAAGTTTCCTGGCCCTGAAGAGGAAGACAAAGATTTTAAAAAAATGCAAACTTCAAAAGTATGAAAAGTTACATCTCAAGCTTGGACTTCAAATAATGTTGTATGCTGAAATGTCATTATTTCTTTATCAGA
Organism: Egretta garzetta; assembly: GCF_000687185.1. Taxonomy (NCBI): domain Eukaryota; kingdom Metazoa; phylum Chordata; class Aves; order Pelecaniformes; family Ardeidae; genus Egretta; species Egretta garzetta. The sequence continues at coordinate 2,467,065 of NW_009260022.1, forward strand.
AGGTCTAAAAGAAACAGGTATCCAGTGGCTTAGTGGCTCGGGCAGAACAGTTGGTGAGGGTTGCTCACTGAATTTTGCTCCAGCATGGAGCTGACTGGTTTGAGGTGCAAAACTAGGTTCGAATTTCATAAAGTAAGACTCCAATTTTGATTACTGAGAAAATTAAACATTGTTCTATCCCCCTTTGACAGAGATAGCAAACATTGCCAGCATAGTTGTGGAAGTGGCCTAGCATCTCTCTTACCAAAGTCATGACCAAATGGTAAAGTGATCCAAAAGACTGTAGAAGGAGGAAATACCTGCCAACTCACTCACTACAACTGATTGCAAGTGCACAATAAATTATATTTTCTGATGTTTTTCCAGACAAGCTTTAAAATCCTGAAGCGACTGGGTGTAATCTATTATTGGAATAACAACATGAGCATCAGTAGAGAAGTGTAGTTCACAAAATTGAAAAGTTTAAAAAGCACAACTCCTGCATATAATTTGTACTTTATTTGGCAATCTGTGTGCAGATTTGTCACTTGTACAGCTGTCCCTAATAGGGTCATTTCTATAGAGAGTGTATGGTGGTTTGTGCTTGAGGATGATACGAAGTTTGCAATAGCACTCCAAAAACATTCCACATTATAAAATCACTCAGCAGAGTGATTTGCTTGCTATGTGAGGTGATTGGATACTCTGCTCTGAAAAGCTCAATTTCACTTCTATTGAAATGCCTTGGCTTTCAAAGTGCTTAATCTTCTTTCTTGTACGGAAGATGTCTCATCTGGTCTGTCATTAATGTTCTGGAGAGGATAGAACTTCTTTTCTCTTTAATCATCATCATAAAGTTCACAAAATCGTTTGTTTCAAACTACTGCAAGTTTGAGATTCTGAACTAAAATTTGATGACAGAAATGTCAGTGCTCTGTTCAGACATGGCAAGGACATCTGGAAGCTAGGGAACATTAAACAAACGTCCTATTACACCTGTCCTATATGGTGGTTCATCAAATTAGTAGCCAGTAGCAACTAAAAATGATCAGCTTGACTTTTAGCTGGTGACACATCTCTCCCTGACCCCCTGGCAGCAGCAGAACTTTCAGTGCTTAACTTCACAGGCTGGATGAGCAAGAGACTAATATAAAGAGAACTTTTAGATCAAAATAGAAAATTTCAAAGAAAATGTTCTAAATAAGTACTGGAGATATATTTGCATTAATAAGCATTTATAGACAATTATTTCTACTATTTATGGCCTGTACTACCTGCTGGCATCTTATCAAATGAGATCCTATTAAATCAAGTTATATCCCTGAACTTAAAAGCTTCCAGCCTAATAAAAAAACCCCAAAGCCAAGAAAAGCAAATTAAATAAACCTATAAGTAGAGAGGGAAATATGCAAGGTAGGAAGGATAATGGGAACTAATTAGTGAATTTTCTAAGGAACACTCAGTTTGTAGACAGAGGTAGCACTTTTTGAGAGACAATATTATATAGCAGACAAAAGAACAGACATGGTTTTAGGCATGCAACACCAGCAAGGCCTGAAAAAGAAACCACAGACTTCAGGCTAAGGCCAGCTTGCAAACAAATCTCCACGTTTTAATTAATTATGGTAATCGTTTATAAAATTTAAAAGAAAAAGCACCTTTGGAGAAGAAGGGAACGTTAGCAAAAAGGGAGGTGATTGGGTCCTGTGGGAAAAGCTTGACAGATAACCAATTAGTTACTGTCCTTGGAACACCAAGGGTGTCTTACACAGAAAACTGCAATGTGCCATAAAAAACAATATCTATCAAATACAGGATTTGTATTCAAGAGTTCTAAGAAATTTTTTTTCCAAGTTCATCTTCCATGCAAGGATGACATTAAAGATGAAGCTTATTCTCACAACTCTACACTTCTGTTTGGTCTCACATATTTAAATGAATTCTTCCAGTGCATAGGGGTTGTTTCATTCACTCACAAGAGTTTTCCCGGGGACATCTGATGCACTGGATGAAGTTTGTTGCACCCTGGAAATCCTATAGTGTATGGGCCACTCTGTGATAAGAAGCATTTATTGTAGCAGCTTTTGCATCTATTTCTTGGCTAATGTCTGCTTTATTTAGTATATTTTAGTCTGTAAGAACTTTTTGATTACAACAGTTGCAAGAAACAGCAGGTTGTTAGAAGGCAGGGAGAGGGATGTCTGGAAAAATTATTTCACCCTACTGCTAGGAGAAATTATAATTTAAATATACTCAGCATCTAGTTAATTTGCCTGCTGTTTTATACCAATGTAAAAGTCAAACGAATTACGTTCTTGTTAATGGACTTGCTTAAAACAGACTGGGTCAAAATACAGATATTTAGACACCACATTCCACCCAGAAGATATCTCATGTTTTATTTTATTGCAGTTTTTAAAGGAACTTTTAAAAGGAATATTCCCCAAGACAGAAATATTAATTTCCTTTGATAGATTTTTTTTCTCCCTCTATTTTTGTTCTCTTAAAAAAGAATGAATAGATAATTAGAACAAAAGAAAACTGGGCAGTGGTTTTGGCATAATAAAGGAGGATTGGAATTGAAGCATTAAAAGTTTAACAATGAGCCTCCTGGAAATCTCAGAATCTCATTCAAACCCTTACTAGTCACAGAAGCAAAGTTCAGGATGATTCCAATGGGAGTTGTGTCTGTATAAGGATAATGAGACCAGAAATGTCTTTGAATAAGAAATACCCCAACTTTTAGATAATTACATGATACCAGAGCTTTTAAGAGTAAAATGAGGCATTTTCTTTGAAGTTTTAAAAGAATTCTAAATCTAAAACTGTATCTATCAACTTAAGCAATGTTCTGTTTATTTTATCTTGAAACTTTGCTATCAAGAAACCAAACAAAGCCACTTTTGGTCAGTATTGCCTGATGACTGAACTTGATTTCACATTTTTGAACATAGATCTTTGAAATCTACATTCAGATTTCCAAGTTTTATTGATATCCCTTTTTGAAAGGTGGGGGAAAAATGATTGCCAGAAAAATAACTTTTCCAAGAGAAATGTAAGACAAGTGATGAGGAGACCTTCATTCTCATTCCAGTGACCACAATCCTCCTTGAATGCTGGCTGAGCAATAAATAATGGAAAGGAGCCCATATTAGTAGTCTTGAATTTTAAGTGTCTGGATATAGCATAAAAAAAAACCCCAAAATCTGTATTCCTCAATTCAGCTGGAAAAATACTAATAGCAATTCAAAGTAATTGAACATATTACATAAAATACAGAAAAAGGATTCTGCATTCATAATTACCATCAAGAAGAAGCTCTTCTGATGGCATCAGAGGTTGAAGGAGACAATGTTCCCTGGTGGTGTGGCTTTGGGGAGGCTGGAAAATGCTAGAAAAGTTGTGCAAACACACCAACTGTTTCACAGCAGAAGCCAACTTCAGTTTGTACCGTGTCCATGGTTTTTCAAACCTGGTATGCAAAAACCCCCATGTGGGAAGCATGTGCAGATATGTCCAAATAATTGCCTGGATTTTACACTCTTACATTAGGCTTCCACATGTATGTGCAGTTTTGAGAATTTTGTCCAGAATAGCCTAGCTAAAATATAAGTCTTCAGTATTTTATTATTTAGCATGGTTATTACTGAAAACAGATAAGCAAAATAAAATAGCTTTTGTAGGCTGGTTTTTTCCAATTTATTTTTCAAGCATATGGAAACAACTGTTAATTCAAAGCTCAGACAAATTGGTCCCTCCAACTACGCTATAGAAATTTGAAAGGGAAACTTTTTGTATAAAAGAGAAGGGCAAGGACTGTGGCTGCAAGACTGACAATATGATCAGGGCTTCTACTTTACATAACGTGTGCCAGCATCATCAGCATTAGATCACCAACACAGGTGATTTTCTGATAGACAAATAGTATCACCATGACCATTAGACAACTGCTGGGTACGTTTCTTTTGATAACTTCAGCAGCATCTTCATCTCAAATCTTACTTTTAAAATCTGGACCTGTCATTTGTCAGAGGGGTATTTAGGCTTCCTTTAAAACTATTACAGTTTTAATGCTAACCTGCTGGCACTAAGAAGCATTTCCACTGCATGTTTTATTCAACAAGACTGAAGAGATAGTTTTGTCAGATGTGCTTTCTGTCATCCTTTATTACACTAGATCTTTTGATATTTGAGCAGAAAAGCTAGAAATAAGGATGAAGGTCAGTGAAATGGGAGGAATATAAAACTTCTTTCACTACTCCTGTTTTCATATTGTCCATCAAAACCATCATTTGAAAATGTCAGATAACAGGAGTTTCATTTTTATTTTAATTGCTTAACTGTATGATACTATAATAACTTAATGGCTATGCAGAAGAAACAGGGATTGTAGTCTGACAATTCTAGATTACTGCTCTTTATATAGGGAATTCGGTGCTAACTATGAAGTTTATGTGATCTGGTATTTTCAAAGGTACGTCCTTGTACATTAGAAGACAAAAGCAAATATTTAAAGGTTTGGAGCTCAGATGAGCATCTTAATTTCTGAGACTGCAATAGTGAGCTATAAATCTCAAGTGAACAGGCACTCTTTCTTCAGCTATTCAGTGTTTACATTTCTAATCATTATAAGAAATCAAAATTAAGATATATTTCAGTATTTCAAAGCTTTTAAAATGTTTAATTTTAAAAATTAAAACAACATTTTCCCATCTAGACATGTTCAAATCTAAATTAATATGACTTCTGGGGTTCCATTCATATAAAAATTCCAATCATTAATTTTCACAACACTTTAAACAATATGCTCATTAAAGGAGACTTTCCCTAAAGCCTGAAAATATGAAGGTTGCACTGATCAACAACTACTGCAGCTATCCAATGAGCCGTTATACTGGACTGTACATGTTTACTCTTACACGTCTCAGCATCCCCACTGCTGACACCATCCATCTTAAAGAGTCATTTCATCAGAAACAGGTTATTTCTCTTCCCACTGCAGACTAGAGGTACCAGCTGACACAGAGGAGCTGTATGTGCAGTGGCTGCTGCAGCTTAGTTGTCAATTAGGAGAATCCAAGAGTTAATCTTGACTACTTTAGGTTCATTTCTGTGCTGCCTGTAAAGCGTTACAGATAACAGAGCACAGAACAGTGGATTTGTATGCAAGAACATCAGAAGTCCATCATCAGGATTTTGTTTGGCTTGTAGTCTGCTTGGGTTTTATATTGTTGTCTTTCTAAGGCAGAGTAAATACTCTAGAGACCTTATTTATTTTGAAAATAATGGTGTTTATATTCAGATGCTTGAGAGCATGAAAATCTTGATCTAGGCACAGCCCAGTTCCTTACTGCCATTTATTGTTAAGTTTAGCTCCCACCATAGTGCCAACAAAAGAATGCAGCATCTTGCTCCTAAAAAAAAGTATTATAGAAGTGATAAGCAGACAAGCTGGACGAGGCTTAGGGTGGTGACAGACCAGAGGTGTTAATGAGAATTTTAAAAGTAGCAACAGAAATGAATGCACAATCATTTGTGAGTTGAAAAGTGCAGGTCCTCTTTGAGGTAGCCACCACTTCTTTGAGTTTTTACTAGGTATGATACAGTATATGGGGAATATAAAATTCCCATCTGGTATTTAAAATCCCAGAAGCCTTACTGGCTCTTTAAAAGTTATCGTATGTTAAAATAGGAAAAGCCAGATGTTACATTTACAAAGTCAGTGTGCTGCATCTTCTTAAAATCCAAGAGCTGCCACTGCTAAATCTAGTCTGTCAGCATTGAACAATTAATCAGTTAAACAGCATAACCTTTAGCAGAGAAATAAAGCATTGCATGTTGTGAGATACAAACAGGCATGTGTTGCCCAGGCCAATTATAGGCACAGGAGACAGAGAACCAGGCATCAGCAGGGCTTTTGAATTACCTTGGTAAATTGCTTTCCTCAGAAGACATACTGGCTTTCTCATGTTTGGAGTCTATGGCCGTGTGGCTGATGCTGATCAGACACTGTTATACATCCCTGGTAGGAAGCTGCAGATGTTCAATAGTTAACTAGCCTTCTGTGAGGCAACATGGGGTCACAGTAAAGAGCTCTATTTCTTAGGAATCTAACATACCAATCTAGGCTCTATTGAAAATGTTTCTTAAAAAAAAAAAAAAAAAAAAAATCAAAACAGGCCTGAAAACATACCAGAAACATACTGTGGAGCCATTTCTGAAGTACTTAATACAATTTTGGGTGCCCTTCAAGAAGAGGCTAAGCAACAAGACCTATCCCAGTAGAGGAGAAACAGAGATGACAGTAGCACAAGAAGCAGCTTGAGACTCATTTATAGATTTAAACGTCAAAACTGTAACTGGAAACTGCAGCCGTATATGCACGTGATCTTGGAGCAGAGAAAAATAGGAGCAGCAGAAAGGAAGAATCTCTCCTCGAGTAACCTCTGACACCACCAGTTGTGTGGGAGGCCCAGGCAGACTGCAATAACCCTCACAAAAGCAAGAGAAAAGACAGCCATGGTCTTGGCCAAACCCCCTTTCATTAGCCACTGCGAAAGCACTGCACTCCAGGCTGCGGGTTCTTCTAGCAGACTTCAGCCAGATACCTGGGCTAGGTTTGCTCCCTGAAGTCTTTGCTTATGCATTGGGATACAAACAAATACATTGTTCAGGCAAACGCTCAGGCAAAGTCTTTGCTATAACATTCAACACAAGATGCATCTGTTCAGGGCAGAAGAAGAAAACTCCAGATGACATTATCAGGCATCCGCTGTAAACCGAAGAACTCCTCCCAGATGCAATGCCTATAATTAAATGCCCCATTTAGACAGAATGCAGAGCAGCAAAATGAGCTGCATGCTCAGTTTTAACCGGCTGAGAGTATTTCTGTAATCACCTTGTTCTTGCTCATCAGGTCATTAAATTGCTTAATATCCAGTGGACATCAAGTTAAAGTTTCCATCAAGCAGGAGAACAGAAAGTGTGTTATTAGGCTGCATATACTCACCACTAATATAAACACCTCACAAGCACCTCTTCTACCACTCATTGCCCTTGAAAGTTTGGGATTATTTCAGACTATGAGAACACACTGAAAAATTTTAACTTACACATATGCATGCCCTACCACTTCTGAAAGTGAGACACAGAACTGGAAGATTTTATTTCATGAAGCATACCAAAATATAATGGCTCTCTGCATTCACATTCATGCTACCCTAAATCTGAAGCAACAAAAATCATTACTGACTTCTGAAATCTTAGCACAATGATTGTGCTATAACTGCTTCCATCGTTATTTAAATACTTCATCCACCATTGAGATCGAGCACACGACCATTCATGTGGGCCTTTAAAGATACCAATCCAGAATAGTTTTACATGACCCATTTGGAAGCAATGGACAAGTTACAGTAAGGAAGAGCAGAGAGGAAAGAATTGCAGTGACACACCTGAAACAAATAGTGCCACATACGGTGTTCTCAGATATCTTCACAGTCTAATGAGACAGACCAACATATTGCATGAAGCAGATGCAAGCTCCAGTGGTCTATTACGCAGCAGGTAAGAGTAAAAGGTGTAGTTTTTTCTGGAATAAGAAGCATTCGAGTCCAATTAGAAAAGCGATAGCACTGGGGAAAATGATAGAAAGAAGCTGTTTTCTGTAAATGCTTTGTTTGATTAAGTTTGTAAAAGCATCTGATCACACAGCAGCAGCATTAAGATACAAAATTAAGTGATTCTTGTCTTCTCCAGAATAGTTTTGATGAAAATTCTTGCATCTAGATGAGTTGAGCTCTAAATTAGTGTTAGACTAACACTAGACTTGCAAATCACTCTGAAGTCTTCACTAAATCCATAATATCAGTAAAGGACAGAGCTAAAGTAATTTGAAATCATACTTCCAGAGAAAGTACCAAGTGTTTAAAGGCAATTCTAGGATGCAATGGATCAGAATATTCTGTCTACAGGCAGTTAAAAATAGAGTTTAGAGGGTTTTACGTTTCCACCAGCTGAAAACATTGAAACATAACAATCTGCGTGGTACATCTCTAGTTTGCTAATAGCTACTAAACCCATTCTGAGCTTTCCATAGACTTTCCCAGATTTTTGGTAGAAAGTAACAGAACTAGGTTCCCAGGCCTTAACACAGATCTGCTGGGATGCTGCTCCAGAGCCCACGTGGGAGGCAGAGCCACCAGGTGCTGGCTCTGAAATAGACCTCCCCATGCAAGGGGGTTGTGCTCACCACCCCTGCTGGCCACATGGAGGGCAGTCCAGGTGGGCACTCTCAGGCCAGCCTCTAAAGCATCCCAGGTCTCTGGCCTCCATCTTTTTCAGACTGAATGAGGAGCAGGTGGATGAGAATACCATGTGTCCAAGCATCATTTTAGCACTGAAAAAATCCTTTACTTTAGTGCTGTAGCACCACGATTCACCACTGCTTTCATAAAGCAGTTATCCTGCTTTGTAGCTTATCAGATGAGAGGAGATAAAGAGAGCACTGCAAACAGGAACAAGATAGTACCAAGCATTCACAGCTCCCATTAAGTTCAATTGTATTAACACTGCCGAATTTTGTATAAACCTTGTAACAAAGGGATGGTAGCTGTGCTAATCAGAGGTAGTTTTCCTAGATAGAAAGAAATGATTGAAATAACACACTGCAGCAGGCTGTTACAATCTTGTGGTCCTGACAAGGTTGTATTGAAACAAAAATTCATAGTCCCTAAAAAAAAAAAAATTCTTTCATTCCCTGCCATTTAATCTCAAATGTCAATAGTAAAGCTATAACAAAATGAGTCAATAGGCTATGTGGGCACTCAAGATCAACTGCCAAATGGAGAAGAAAGGCAGAATTGAAATGCCCTGCTATATTTCTTTTCTGCATGTATCAGGTAAAGTTATGCTAGACAACGTCTGAAAAATACTGCAAAAGTAACTTCACTTCCCCTCAGCAGGTTTTCAGAGACTTAAAAGAGATCTGCCAACAGAGATGATATAATTGTTGTGGTACCTATTTTTCAGACTGGTTTCTTATGACAAGTGTAAAATGCATAATCCATCCTACAGAAGACTGCCCATTCCCTCTGAAGGGCAGTATTTAAAGGGCAGATGCCTAGGGGAAGGGTTACTTGATAGGGGCCTAATTTATGGATGGCAGTCAAGGCAACAGATGTCGGCTGTATAAAGGCAGCTCTCTGCAGTCTCACTCACCCTCCAGAACTCGAGATGCTGGAGCATGCTGAAATTTAAGACCCTCTTCAACATCTCTAGAGGTGTACACAGAGAGGTATATGCCTTAGAATACGTAATCTTGTGCTGCAGTCTCTGGCTCTGTGATAAAAAGCAAACTTTCTTCCATTTTATTTTATCTACAGGGGTGGCTGACAAATGACCTACCTCTCAATTCAATATATCTGCTTTTAGAAACTTGCAGTTTTGTTCTTGTCACTGCTGGTTTCATCATTCCTCAAATTAAAAGATGATACGTCTAAACTTTTAGTTATTTGACCAAGGCAACTGAGAAACCATTTTTCATGTATGATACCGTCTGATGGCTTTTCTTCCATATGTGCCAGATATAGCTATAATTTACCAGTTGTTTCCTGCCAGCCAGGATAATAATCTGGTATTGCTTGAGGCAGAAAATCCTTTTGGTGGTCCAAATACAGCGTATAGGGCACCTAAAGAATGTTTGTAGATTTTCCCTGTTATCATATCACTAAGATGCTGAAAATTGCATCTACACTCCTTCCAAACAACCTAAATTAGCAAGCCTACTCTTATTAACTTGTCAGATCACTCTTAAAAACAGTTCTGGTCTTTTGGAGGATTTTTGCTATGTTTTATAGCTCATGACAAAGTAATCTTCTTACATGTGTTTTTCATACAAGCTGTCACTCTGAAGTATTTAAAAAAAAATATTATATAATACTGAATATCCTGCACTCTCCTGCTACATGACAGACTATTTGTAGTAGTATATTAAAAAGGCAGTGTATCACCATATTAAAATTGCTTTTATTATCAGAAATGTCAGCGAACTAATTTTAAGTCCCTACTACTTTGGCTATCTTGGATTGCTGTGAGATTGAATGAACACAGTCCCTATAACAAAAAGTGTTTATGACAAATAAAGAAGTTAAAGCTGAAAGATGAGAGAGATGATTGACTTCCCCCAGCTGTTTTTGTCCCTAAACCTCTCTATATTGGAAGCTTTCTAGATTACTATGACTAAATTGTGTGTACGTACCACTTTCAGGGGGTAACTTTTTTCCTAGGTGTGTTTAATCACTCAGACACCCAAGAGCCAGAAGGTGGATCATTCTGCCATTTTGTTACCTAGAGAAGGTGCAATTCATATCAGGTTTATTTTGAAGACAATTGTCAACAGGATAAGACTCAGATATCAATCCAGTGAAAAACTACACACCCTTTAGTTAGAAAACTATCCAATCTCATTCTTATCTCTATTTATTATTATAACTTCATATAGATGCAAGAAGTTATTTTTAAAAGTTTCCTGGGAAATCCCAAACTCAAAGTGTGTTTCAAAAGCTGATAAATTACTTAATCACAACCATGGAAGTAAATAATTTGTGACATCAAATACTTCTTGCTTTTACTAGAGAGAAAAAACACAGGCAAACACAAAGCATTATTATTTTTAGCTGACCTGAGGGATTTAGCAATTTAGGTTTGAGGTATAGAAGAAAAAAAAGGATCAGCTGCATTTTGGCTCTTACCATCCTAACAGTGGACACTTTAACCAGCACTTGGCATGAAAACATATCAAATTTTATCACCCTCAAAACATTTGGATGAAACTTGTTAATAGGTTTGGCCTGATGACAGAGGTTTAACCCCACATGCAAGAAGTGCAGGAACCTGATGAGTGACTGATTGATGCTGCTACCTTCAAAACTGCAGTTTGGGGTTGCATTTTGCCATGATATTATACAGCCCTTGGCAAGTAACGAGCAGTCTATCCCTTGTTACACCATCTGGAGAAAAAAAAAACACAGCAGTAAAAAAAGCCCTGACACACACACAAAGGCACGTGTGGGAGAGCAGCCTACCAGAGCCAAGAGCTGTCTTTGGCTTCTAAAAAGAGATCTAAATCTGGCTGATTCAGAGGCTTGTGACAGCCCCTCACTGTGTTTTCATTTTATGTCAAAATCAGAAAATCACATCAATCTTTCAAACAGTGGCACATTCTCAAACATTATACTATTCATGCCCTTTAAAGCTGTGATATGCACGAACAAGTTTCCTGCTAAAATCCAATTAGGTTTCCAGTTTAAGTTCAAAGCAATGTCAGGAGATGACAAAGGATACAAAGAATCATTAGGTATTGTGAAAACAAATGAAAAAAATGAAAAAAAGAGAGGGTTTTTTTTAATTCTCAAGAAGTGCTTGAATTGATTTCCAAAACATTCCAGTCATCACTGAAATTTAAACCTAAATATTTAATAGGCAAGCAAAGGCTTTTTGTTGTATTACTTGTTTGCAATTGATGCAAGAGGAAGAAAGGAGCTGTTTGCTTGGTCTTATTCTGGTAGAAAGTAACCTTGGGGCTACTGCTACCGACTCCAAAGGAAAAAGGGGAGCCCTCAGCACTCTGATGGTAGTTTAAGGCGTGGCCATGAAAAACAAGTCTGCTCTGTTTTGCCCCAGCCTCTTGATTCAGGTTGATGATGCCCCTTAGTTGTGTTGATCCGGGCTTTTGTGTGGCTACGAGGCAAAACTGACTGGGAAACTGATCTGACTAATAATAATCATAAAGTATTACTGGATACTTGGATATATTTATGGCAGTGCCAGCTTCCACACACACCAGGGCTTTAATCCCCAGGTGCAGAGGCAAAGAAATGTTTTCCATCGTGATCTCAGCTGCTGAAGCACCCATCTCAAAAAACAAGGCACAAACAGCCAAGAAAGGGCAAAGTGACCCCTCTCGCTCCCCCTGCCCGTAGGCAGGGACTGTTAATCCCTCTCAGTCACTAAGGGGTTCCTGATGGCAGGGAGGGCCATGTCCTGGCTGGAGGTGCAGCCTGGGCTGACGCAAGGACTGTGCAGCCTTGGCCCTGACATGTGCCCGGCAGCACCCTCCGCCGCTCCCCCGTCTTCTGCAGGAGGCATGCATGGCAAGGAGTAGAGAAGGAGGGGAGATGATCAGGAACAGGGTTTAGGAAAAGTAAAAAAAATATATTTTGACATAAATCATCTCAAAAACTTCCTATTTGGAGTTTAATTGATCCAGCCAGTGGACAGGGGGAGGAATTGAAATGGAGCTCTTTTCCCCAGTTTGTGCATATTTTTCACAGAATGAATTAATGCCTCACTGAAAAGGTGATTTGCAGTTGGCATTTCAGGCAGCCTTGCTGCCTGACTCTGGAATTATTCCCATTGTTGTTCACACAAAGGGAAAATAAACTCAACCACTTGGCTTCCTTTTCCCCGAAATATATGTCTAAGATCACAGTTTAGAAAGGAAACTAAATGGCAGATGGCAGCATCTTTGCAAAGTACGTGCACTCAGACTGGCAAATTAATTTGTTCAAAGAAAAGGAGAGAGACAGAGCTTTTCTTAAGAGTATGAAAGAATAATAAAGCATTGAAGTTCTCTTTAAAAGTATTGGGCAGCTCTTAGTTTCATTGTTATCACATAGCCAAAAGAAACTATCAAGAGATTATTTACATCCCTTTGCTATGGGGCATTATTCTTGATTGCATCAGCAGCAAGAAAGGCTTTTAGGGAATAATTTGAAATTTTGTGCATTAGAGGTTGTTTGTCTTCCGCTCTATCTTGAAGCACACAGTATGGGCAGGCTTCACTCCACACACCCCAGGCCAGATTGCCTGTCCCCCTCTGTGTACCCGGCAGGGTTTAGCCAGCTACCCCCTGCCTCTCCCAGTGGCTCTTACCCTGCTTTGAGTGAGAGTGCCAAGAAGTCAATTATTTTCTCCCAAGCAGCAGGACAAAGCGTTACTGATGTTTGCATTGTCCCTCTTGTTTTCTGACTTCTTCCGTATGAGGAGAGTGAGCCAGAGCACACCTCCTTCCTTGCTAGATAGGAATCGCCAGAGGAGACACTGGCTGTGTCACCTAACGGACTCCCACGTCAAGCATTCGGTCAGACAGCAAAGCAGTGTTCCTCCTATGGCCTGTGTGATCCCACAACAGTTGGCCCGACAGCTGCTTTACTGCATTTCATTTAATTTTTGCTTCATGATGCCTTTGATATCAGAATAGCTAGGAAATAAATGGAACCACAGATTGCAGACTGCTTTAAAATCTCTTTTGTTCAAGAGATCTCTCAGCTTAAAATAATGCTGAAAGGAGACCGCCGAAAGCGAGAGAAGGATTTAGGATGTTGAGGGAGACCTGCACGGAGTTTAAACATGCTCAGGAGAATCCCCATTGTTTCCAGCCATACTATGAGCAAAATACCTTCCTCCAGAGAAGGTCTGAGTTCATGTTATTTATATAGCAATCTCTTCTGATTCTACTCAAAGACTAAGAACCCCCGAAGTTTGGAAAATGATCAAAAGGAAGGTTTGATCTTATGTTGCTTCTATAAGAAAAAAAGAGTCCCCCAGAAGAATGTCTCTTTGTGAAACTGTTCTATTTAATTCTTACAACCCTGAGGTACGTATCAAGATTTGGACCCTTAACTTGCTTTGCAGGTTTTATTACCGTATTACCTGCTTCCTTGGGGTATACAGCTGCTCAGCAAGCTTGTGATTATAAAGCTCTTGAAGGTCCACAGATGGAGAGCTAAGAGAAGCAATCTATATTTTTACACTGTATATTCATATACCCTCTTTCTCTCCTTAAGGCTTGGCCTTGAATACATGGATAACTAAGGTATGATATGATTCTCCTTGGGCACAGTGACAAAACATATTTACTGTTTATTGCTTCACAAAGTTGATTTCTATCAGTAGCGCATTATACTCCTATCCAAGCAGAAGCCAACACATCCCAAAGAAAAGTGGGTAATAAAAAGAGAATTTTGTCTGTTGAGCTGCATCAGAATCAAGGCAGCCAGCCATCCTCAGCGCCAGTGATGCTAACGGTGCAACACACCAAAGTGGAGCAACAGAAAGCACTGAGCAACGCTGCGTACAAGTTGCTGCACAATCTTCGCTGGAGCGGCACTGTAATCACATGCTTTATCCATGCCACAGCAGAGTCTCAGTAAAAGTCAAGCTGGGAGGAGGAGGAAGACTGCTTTCCTGGCTTTTCAATTCTGAATATGCCGGAGGCCATCCTTTACACAATTCTGCTTTGCCTATGTTTTGATAAATCCTTCAATATAGACAATGAGTCTACATTTACACCTACACCAACTCACTAGGGACTGCACAAGTACAGGTGGAGAAGCCAACTGGAGAGTGTCCAATTATCCTGAGGAGTCGCAATTGCAACAGTTACGCTTCCCTAGTCACAATAGGAAAAAGAGAAAGCAAAATGTGCTGGCAGCATAATGAGCCCACAGAAATGGGCCCTGTTGCGGTTAGGGAAATAAAGACAAACACACATGCATGCACATTAGGAAGAAGTTTGCTTAGCTATTTTCCTAGTTACCAGCCACTGCAAATACCCCTAATGAGGAAGACTCACAGACAAAAGATGTAAGAAATCAGAGTTAGTATATTCCTGACTACTCACACAGTTCTTCAGGATTTGAAATTTATGCTCCCTAGTGAAAACTTTAAAAGTACACATGAAGGACATCTCTAATGACATAAGTGATAAAAGTGAGTTGAAAAAGGAATTCAGATTTACTCATTACCAGAATGCAGTTCTTCCTGCAGCTTTATTAGATACCCAAGATTATCAGCCATATTCCGCCCAGCTGGGAGATAAGAGTTATTAACTGAGATATTCTCACGAACTGTTCATCAATAACAGTTTGCAAGAAAACTTCCTCAATTCTTGCCTACAACTCTCATAGGACTTGAGTTAAACTCTGTTCTGAGCACAAATGGAAAAGCTGTTAACTGGCTGCTTTCTCCAGAGACACCCAGGTTTCTTTCACTAAGACTAATAGACAACGCTCACAATTTTTGTAAAGGGAATAAAGTGGAAAAATAAAGAAATCTTCTTTCGGAAAAGAGTGTGGACTAAGTAGGCATAGCTGATAACCCAGAATGGGTTTACAGTTTAGCTAAGGAGGCAGCAACTCATTTATGATCCCAAACAGTATTTTTCAAACTTGTGTCTCGGCTGAAGACACAATTTGCTGCACTTTTGAAATATCTTAGAAGAATGAGGACAAATTTACTCCTGTGGATTCACAAGGATATATATTTACCAATTTACTACAGCATGCACTCCTTTATTTGATTCATCCAAAAAACTCCAGTTACTATGAGCCCATTTTTAAATCCTTGCCACAAGAGACATGGCCTCTTGTGTTGAGCGTATGCTCTATCAATGTGTAAGTGTAACATTGTGCAATGGTCCTTTCAACCGCAAGCTTCAGAAAAATAAATGCTGACAAATTGTCTGGGGTCATGTCTGTGAAATGCTCCATATGTGCTAGTTGAAACAGCCTGACACTGCCTTGCTCTCAAATGTTAATAGCTTTGACAAAAAAAGCCCTCTTCTGCAGCTGAAATTTTTCTTCTTCAATCCCCAGTAAAAGTAGGTTTTCATTTAAATTCGAGCAAAGCCCCATCTACCATTTAGTTATGACAAAGGGAAAAGAAACAAGTTTCCAGTCTTCGTTGTAAAGGCAATTGTAGATAGTTAACAGCCAGAAGCGCTGGCCCTCAGCTGGACTAAGCTGTGCTCTGGTCAGTGGGGCCATGAGCATGTACACCAGCTGCTGGTTACACCAGCCCCCTAGCAGGAAAGCACCACTCCATGCATTTAAGGCAAATGGCCAAGCCAAGAAAATGTCATTCTGGCTCCTTTCAGTGCAAAGAGTAGGCAAACCCCACTTTTCCAAGATGTCTATCCCTTCTCTGTAAAGTAACTTGTTTGGAAAGCCCAGACGGCACTGCAGGCGCCAAGTACTGCAGCTGGAGAGGGGCCGGGGAGCATCCCTGGAACATCCCAGGAACACCAACCAGCTGGAGGGGAGGGGGCGCAGCCAGCTGCCGGCAGCCAACGCCTGGCGTGTTAGAGCTGCAGTTATTTGTCTCTGCCAGATTTAAGGCGATGCTATCAGAAAACCATGCCCAGAAAAGTTCCTGTAAACTGAGGATTCTCAATCTTGACTAACCAATTACCAAAGAAAAAAAGAAAAATGTGTACATCTAGGAAATGTTTTTCACGTATTTGAGAATAAGTCATCTGGCTGAGGTATGGGCCATATTTTCCAGGTTGATGACAAAAGTAATTTGTTTGTTTGGTTGGGTTTTTTTTTTTACATTACAGTTCTGTGAGAGACAGGTGCAATTTTGAAAGCAACAGCTTGCGTTAAATGTATCACAACTACTTCACTAAGGGAATTAGAAACTTGAAGCTTGGCTTATAAATAGCTCACGGTGACAAATGCTTCACAACATAGCTTCACATTAATTACTGTTATGCAAACATGAAAAAAAACTGAACTGCAACCTGTCCCTGGAAGGACAGACCAAGGCTCTGTAACGTCTTCAACATGGGGAATATTTCCAGGGAGAAGAAAAAAAAAAATCCCATGTAGCCACAGTATCACAGCATCCAACAGTTTCCCTGGACATCTGATAATATCAAATATTATTTTCTTAAGTACAAAAAGTTGGAGCTATGCTATGATCACCTAAACTCACTGTTTACAAAATTTTCCAGCCTCATTGCTGCGGAGGAAATGAGAAAATAATGTGAATTCTAGCTGGTTTTTATTTTTTAGCCTTTTAAAAAAATATATCTCCATCATTCACAGCTAACAGATATATAACAATTACAATAAATATATGTATCATACAGATATGCCCAAGATACGGAGGAATCCCTCCAGTAACTTTCTATCAACAAGAGCTATGTTCTGCGATTATAAAAATGTATTTATACATAGTAATAGTCAGTGTTTCCAGTACCCCCAGTTTTGATGAGGTTAAAAGCAAAGTTCCCCAAGCATCATGACAGATACCTTAATGGGCAGGTTCAAAATTATTTTAGAACTTTTCCCAGTAAATCCAAAACTTTTAATTGTTTGTACTTTTCCCCCAATGCCCCTGATACCATGTGAGTAATGAAAAGCAGATTCATTATCCAGTTCAATGAGTTACCGTCACCACAGACACTGTAAGTGTGATTTCAGGTGTTTCAGTCTTCACATAATTGTTGCTCCTCCTTGTTGTGACAAAGATTAATTGAGAACGGCAGTGCCACTAGGGTAGGCATCTATATAATCAAGGCCACTGTCATCTATTTTTGGTGCCATAACCCAAACCACCATTTCACAGGCATTGCTGTGAATACAAAGGAAACGAAATAGCAAAATTTAAGAAGGTTAAGGCAAGAACAGCAGTATATTTGATTTCAAACACTACTACTTGGAGGTAATTTAGCCTATTGACTCTGATAATAAATTATGTAAAATTGTTTCATGAGTAATAAAGATTTTTGTTAAAGCAATTCTAAAGGTTTTCCCCCTGAATTTTTTTTTTAACAACTCAAAGCCTCTTTTTTTTTTGTTCTAGATGCAAAATGTTGTAACCAATTTGGTGGTGACAGGAGTTTAGGAACCTTGCTGTGAGATTTCACAATAGAGCACAGCACAATAGCTAAAGAAAATAATGGTTGTGGCTATGGTAACCCAAAGTGAAATATGTTATTTGCATCAGTTTATAACCATACTGAGATGCAATTTACACATTACTGTTGTAACAGGACATGATTGATGTAATCACAAATGACCTATCACAACATGAAGTCACAGTGTTTTTTAAAAATTTTTCTGAAAAGCATTCACAGGAAAAATGCACATATCTGACACTTGACATCTCCTGGGCAACTTTAAAAGAAAAGAAAGAAAAGAAAAAGAAAAGAAAAATCTTTCTGCTTAAAATGATTCTGCTCTTTCAGTTTATGTTCTTCATTTCTTTTCTCTCCCCTTTAGATAGCTCAAAGAATATATGCTTAAAATGCCTGCTGCTAAAGTCAGCAGCAAAAATCCCATTAACAGCAGCATACACTGGGTCCAGGTAAATCACTTGCAAGAGCAATATAACAAGACAGAGCTGCTGATTGGCACGTCCAAAGCTCTAATATTATTTTGAGTTGAGTAAAATCTAGCTATTAACCATTCTAGATTAATATCTGACTAAGCATGGCCAGTTTGCTAGAACTTTAGAAACTCATCCATCCTACAGACAGTCCTCAGGGTCTGGTCTGTCCTTTCATCCCCTTCTACATGGAGTCAGCTGTGTGGTACCACTGTTGGAGACATTGGAGAAGACTAGGCTGTCACAAACATACAATGACTATGACCAAGGGAACTGATTTTAAAAAAATGACCGAAACAGTAAGCAGGCTACTGAAAATGTAATGTTGAGACATGCCAAATGGGATTTTAAATAAATAAATAAATAGATTCAATTTCCTGTGAATACCAGATTTTAGGAAATCATACTTTTTTTTCTGGTTAACAAACCAACTGTGAATGTTTTGCTCTTATGAAATACCCAAACAGGCACAGCATCCAGTTTGGACAAGCTTGAATCTTGGTCTATCAGCTCTTTGTCCTCCACCACCAGCACAGGGGGTTCTCCACGGCTAGTTGTATTCAGTCAGATTTACCAGGAAGAAAATGCAGCTACAGAAGCCCCATGTAGCCACACCTGGTGCAGACCAGGCTCCTAGACACCACGAGAGAAGGCAGCTACTCCCCAATAGCACTGAGGCCAATGGCTATCACCCAACTCTCTGAGGAGTGCTGTATGAGTATGAAAATCACTGAATGGTGTGTGGCCAACCTAGCAGCTCTCAAGTCTCTGATCAGAGAAAGCAGGAAAATACTTTCTGTGCAGAAATACTTCTTGAGCTGCAAATCCTGGATGGGAATTTATAGCTACAAATCTCCGGACGTACAAATCAAGCCAGAGAGAAAGGTGGCTCAAACCAACACTGAGATCCCACCTCCATACATTGCCAGCCAAGGAATGGTCCTTCATGCCAAGTTCTCATTTCCTAACCAGTACCTTATCCTGGTCCCCTCAGTCATGGTAAACCTGACATTTGTGTTGATCCAAATATTCTGAAATCTTTATTTCAACTGATCTTCTGCAATTGAAAACTGGTACTTCACAGCTTAGTCATGGTGGAAACTGTTTACTTTTTAACTTTCAAACTATTTTGTTGAGAAAAGATAAGTGCATACTTCATTCTTAAGCATGAGGGGGAAAAAGCAATGAAAATAGTTTAATTGTTTTATGTAGGCTGTCTCAGCAGTTCTTGAAAAAGAACAGAAAATCCTGGGTTTATACTTTTTTCAATGAATGTATATCTATAAAGTGAAAAATACAGAGAAGTCACTTGTATGCAGATTTGCTTTCACATATAGTAACTTTTAACC
Organism: Egretta garzetta; assembly: GCF_000687185.1. NCBI lineage: Eukaryota > Metazoa > Chordata > Aves > Pelecaniformes > Ardeidae > Egretta > Egretta garzetta. Next base: position 2,486,567 of record NW_009260022.1, read on the forward strand.
CTTAAAAGACTCCACAGTAGCTCTTTAAAGGCTAGGGAAGTTTTCATAGCATGGGCACATTTACTGGAAATTCTAAAACTTGCATTTTCCTTATATGAGACTTAGAAGCTTTCATAAAATTCTCTAATGCAGCACCATTGTTACTTTTCATTCATGTTAAGAGCAGGTAGTATATATTGAAAAATAATTTATAAATCTGAAATTTATTTCCAGAGATCAATTCTTCAATTCAGTGATGAAATACAGCATACACCATCTGCAATTCAGCATTCATGAAAAGAGAACTACTAGTACAAAAGAATCACTTGTGCAAACATGTGCTTTCACATTCAGTTACTGCCTAGGGTAAAGCTCATCATCAATATTTCTGTGAACAAGGAATGATTCTCTATGTACAAACAGCATATCTTAAAACATAGCCTGATTTTCAGAAAATATTTGTCCTTGTTGCCTTTGAAGGAAGAGAAGGGAAGCCAGCCTCTTTTAACATGATATAGCTGGGACCCCCCAAAGTGGAAGAACTGATTTTTCTAAAAAACATGGACTTGAAATGAATGTTTGTACTTTCCTCCCCTCAACCCAAGGCTGTGGCTCCTACATCTATTACAGTCCATTTGCAGATGTATTCTAGAGAGGAAGGTCTTCCTTTGCAGCACTGATTTGGTTTCAGGTCCGTTATGCCCAGGAACAGCAAAAGCATTTAGAATATTTAAGAAACCTTCAAATGAAGTTGCAAGAGAGGAGCTTGCAATCTCCTGTTAAATCACCTATGCCATCTGTCCAGAATTTCCTTAAGAAATTACTATGAAAACATACAGCCAAGAACATAACAGCATCCCCCAGTTTCTTTGTAGATGTATTCTTAATGTTCAGGATAATTATCTTCTCAACAAGACTCAGTAATAATCAGTCTTTTCCTTAGGTAATTTAAGGACTTCATAAATAGTGAAGACATTTCAGTGTCTTGGCCTATATACAGATGAAAGCCATGATCACAGAAAACTCTTACAAAAACCTTTCTTCACAGAAAATAAGAAGAGTTTGCTACGTTTACTAAATAATTTAGCAGCTGCATTCCCCCCTTTTTTTGCAGAGAAAGGAATAGGTACATTTTGGCAGAGATGCACAATGTTAATTTGACTCAGTCATGCTCTGCCTAACAGGCTCCTGGGTGTCAGGATGAGCAGCTGCAGCCTCCCTTGGCTTCTCACCCGAGGTCATCCCCGGGGCTCAGCATCCTGACTGCCTCCGCTCAGCACCTACGTTATGCCTCAGCAGTAGACAGCAACATGGTATGGATTACAGCAACGTGCCAGGCTTCAAAAGCTGTGGTTTCTATCACGTGCGTCCACCGTGATCTAGTTACACTAATGCAACTGCACTTATATAGGATGGGATTTCTTGAAACAAAAAGAACAACCACCTCTCAGCAGAGACAGCAGCATTCCAAAATATTGGCAAAATATTGCAGTTGGCGAGTAACATTTGCTGAATTCATTTGACATCTGCCTGAAAATTGCCCATGAACAGTTATCAAGATTCTCAAATGTGCTCATTATCTGGAGGATTATTCTTGATGCGCAGTCAGCTCGTAAAAGGTTTGCTCTGAATACTCAAAGTCTCCATCAGGCCAATTACTTACAGAAGTTACACAGTACCGCTTCTGTGCTCTGGCTGGGTGGCTTCTCTGGCTTGCACAGCATGAGCTGCAAATAGCACAATTAAGTGCACAACTTCGAGTCACAATATGGAAACAACGCTAAACATTTGCTTTTTACAATTATCTACCCTAGCAAAGCCTGAGCCTTTGATTACTAATACTATGACAGCCAGGTTAAGAAAAGGGACAAACTAAATTAAAACATTTTTAAAAACAAGGATCCAAGACCTTAACATTGCTCCTGCTCTGCTAAAAAGCTTTGTTTCACCCCACATGACAGAGAAAAGGAGATAACGCTTCCCTTTGTCCATGCCAATGTCCCCAAACATGACACACCCTATCCCAACAGACAAAACCAGAAGCTGATAAAAGCTTTCTACTCCCCCTGTGACAACCCATATCCTGCTGTTAGGTCTTCAAATTTCAACACTTCTTTATAGTGACAACATACTGAATCCACTATCAGGACTAGAAACACAATATAATGAATTTGCTACATGTGTTAATATTTAAGGCAGCTTTTGATGTACGTACCATTGACTAGGTTAAAAACGTTCTGAAGAACATCTTGGGAAACTGCTAAAGATACCACAATAACATGTGGCCACTGAAGTGCTTTCAGTTGTTATTTAGATGAAAGTAATGACCTTAGTTCACATAATTTATTCCTCTTCTTTTCCAAATGAGTAATTAACACCAAATTTTTAATGCATTATCATTTGAGCACATTAATTTTACACTCTGATTTCGTTCCTTGTAATTCACATCCTTGATACACAAGTGCTGCATACTGTGTGGCTGCAGAGTTCAGTTTCGGGTCACAACACAGGACAAGGAAAAGGTTTCCTGTCACAGATTTTGATATTGTGAATAATTTTGCAAGATACCTTCAACATGCAGTAATTCTAGGAATGTCTGCATTAAGCAGACATTAAGTTTTGGTCCTTGATGAATTAGCATCATCCTTAATAACAGAATTTGGCAACCTCTGAAATTCTTGACTGCTAAATCATCACAAAATATGTATTTCACTGACTAGTCCATGTTTCCCTGCCTAATCAAGCTATGTATTTTCTTGCTTGTGCAAGCTAAACATTATTGGAATTACTGTGCAGGAACAACGTTACCAGAAATAATTTGTGGGGGCATTTACCCTATGGCCAAAAAAAATACACATCATCACTATTTATCTAACCCCCTCCTCTGTGATCCTACAAAGAATGAGAAAGATCAATCCTGAAGACGACAATAATCTCAGCTAAAATAGCAGACCAAGACTCCTCAGCAAGTTTTGATTTGTATTTGCACTGTTTGCCAATTCTTTTTGTGCTATTTTCTTCCAGATCTGTTCCCCATATATATATCAAAAAGCTTAGGTAAAGCAGGAACATGAACTTTCATCTTCACCTCACAGCAGAGAAGGAATAGAAGACACACCCCTCACAGGAAAGCAGAGCGCTCTCTTTTTGGTTTTCCCTTCAATCTTCTTAAAAAATAATTAAATCTAAAATTTCACTTGTCAGGAAAACGACAGCCAGTTCACTCTTAATGACTTCACCTGCACTTCCCTCAAAAATTACTGCAGGGATAGTGGAAAACCATCTACTCTTAATTTTCTTTAAAAAATGGCAAAACAAACAAACCTCGAAACAAACACACAACAGAAAAAGATAAACTTAAAGAGACAGCAATCCAAGGACCAATATAAGAAATATTCATCCTGGACAAAGAGCTATCTGTAGATTTCATAACCAAGCAAAAAAAAAAAAATCCCTAAAATAGGTTGGAATCTTTCTTAAAAATGGTGTAAGGCTTTTGTTGCTTCTAATCCTTTCAGAGCACACAAGATTGGACATCACAGCCATAACATTGCTGGACTGAAAAGCTATTTTATGTAATTTTGCAGTTTACAAGAAGCACTGTTTACAATTTTCCTTTCCCTCAGATATCTGCACAGTATTCACGGTAACTAATGCATCTGCCTTTATTAGAAAAGATATAGAAGAACAGATACATTTAGAGAACGCAATATATAGTTTCCTAAAATAGTTCACCATATGCAGAACATTAAAAGTATTTGTGAGACCTTAAAGCTGGAGTCCATTAAATACACTGACCTACATAGCTCTCACTCTACATCTCCAATCCATGACTGCTGTATTTCTTTATTAATGCAGTCTTCTAGACCTTACACTCTTATGTTTTCATTATCTTATCGCATTTCACACTTGGTGTTTTTTCCCCACTGGGCTTTCCAGTGGAGGTGGTTATCGGAGATTCACAAATGAAGACAGAAAAAAAAAAAAAAAAAAAAAAAAAACAACAAACCACCACCCCACAACCGACAACCTAAAAGATCAGGGATGTGTTTTGCCTTTGTCAGAACTGCGTCCCAGTGGGCTGTTACAGCAGGACAGATCCCCTCTCCACACATTACAGTAGCATTTGCGTATATATTTATCACAACTTTATTTATTTACAAGGATGTACATGTGTGCACCAAGACCATTGTGTTCTGCAGCTCTATGGGGCAAGTAAAGGCCTCACTTAAATACACTGCTGCCAAATGTTTACTGCTGATGCTTGGTGGGAAAAGATCACAACCCCCAAGTCCTGTGACAAGTAGCAAAGGAGATCACAGTCACGCTCTACCTCATTAAATTGCCCCAGTTAAAGGGCAAAACCAATTGAAAGGGATAAAGCTCTGAAAGAGATTTCATGTTATCCCATTTCATGGAAGGGGACAGGGGTATGTGGGTTCTGGTCATTAAATAGCTAAAAGTGCACATAATGAAGACTAGCAGGACAGCGCTAGCTATATGCATCTGTAAGGAGACTATAGTCTGTATATGTTTAGCAAATGTTAAGATTGTTTCTCTGCTGTTTATACACCTCAGTGTGATATCGTAACGCAGGATAACAGTCCTCTAACCCTGATAGCCTGCCTGGGGGGCCCTGTCTGCACAAAACCCAAGCATCAGATCACCTGGCAGGGGACCCTGCCTCAGGGTCACATCCAGGGCCACACTCTCATCTGCTTTTGGAGAAAGGAAAAAAGAGACCGTACATATCCAATGCAGGGGAGGAACGGGCTCCTTAAAAATCATTTTGATGCAATACAAGCAATGAGTAAAAGCAGTGTGGAAACAGAAAACACATTTCCAAGACAGGGCTTCTATCTTTTTATCTGAATCCATGTATATTTTGTTCTACCCAAAGTAAATATTAAATATTTCAAAGACTCTTGTGCAAAGCTCACTTGTTGCATGCTTCTACTATCCTTTAGCTCTGAAGCAATAGCAAAACCTAGGAATGTGGTGCTTCACAGGCACTCTCCAGCTACTGGTGGACCTTGGAGGAGTCAGCACTGATCCAGCAAGCTTGATACAGCTTGCCTCATTTCCATGAAATGATGATAGACAGAACTGGTTCCCAGCAAACATGCTAAGAGCAAAGAAAGCTTCAGGGCTGGCACTTTCTCTGGATCCAGGGAAGCCTCAAAGCTCCCTGGTGCCGGAGGGAGGACTGGCACAGTGACGGGGAAGGGCTGCCAGTGCAAGAATCCTGGCCAGGTAGGCAAGTGCCCTGCATGCCAGCCAGCCAAGTGACACCGTTAATAGGCTGCCATCATGGTTTATCTTACATGGTATAGAAATGATGTTTTGCTCATGAAAAGTAAAAGACTGCTTTGTGGGGAGAGGAAAAGAAAGCCAACAAGAATAACTGAACTGTGTTAATTCATTTCTAGACTTTTACGGAGTCTACTTGGGCGCTGATCTTTACATGGGTAAGACGGCACGTGTATCTCTTTCTCTCCTGTACCTTTACCAATCCGATTTTCTGATTTCCACCAAAGCATGCTCTTGTTAGCTGGGCAGACATTAAAAACATTTAGACCAAATGAGATCTGTTAGGTATTCATGTGTATGGTTGCCACCGATGCTATTAATCCTAAAATAAAATAAGTTTTCATTCTTTAAATAATTTTAAAATGTTCCATGGCATATTTTGAAAGATTGTCCAGAAAAAAATGCTAGGAAGCAAGAAAATGCTAGAAACCAGAAAATTATTTTCATATACCTTTAAAATTACCTAAATAGCCAACAAGATATGCATGCTTAACATTTTTTATATATTATCACCTATGAGAATTTGTCAATTATAAAGGCATTACTTCAGTTATACTGCCATATTCTAGTATACCATCTTGCATTGTGGTACTTCATGAGGAAAAAAAAAAAAGGATATCCAAGAAATGCATTAAGACACTTAGCTTACTAATGGCCAGTCATATTTAAGCTCATTTTTCTTGCTTTTATGATCTAGCAATGGAAAAATTTTCTTCATATTTTTCAGAAATAACAGAAAATTCCAAGAAATGGAAGCCGCTGCTAATAAAAGAAGAAAAGCTGAGTATCATCAGGGTTAATAGCTCCTATTTGAGATCCATGAATGATTACAGAGTTACTTTTCTGTATCGAACTTTCAAGTTTCATTATTAATATGCTGCCTCTCTGGGACATAGGTGCACTCATGTTACGAAGGCTACTTATTCATCATATGGAATAGAAGAGCTAGAGGAAAAATGGCTTCAAAGGTCTCATGCTTATATGTTTTGACAGTAGTTTGTTGGGCAAGCGCTCTTTGGTACTTAAGTATAACTCGCCCTACTTCTTCCTACACTGGCCACAGACAGCTCAGTAGCGTATCCATAGCCAGAAAAAATGTTTCCTTTGGCAACATAAGAACTCGACCTATAAATCCACATTCCTTTGACTTTCTTATCAACGAACCCAACAAATGTGAGAAGAGTGTCCCTTTCTTGGTCATTCTTATCAGCACAACTCACAAAGAGTTTGATGCAAGGCAAGCCATTCGAGAAACATGGGGAGATGAAAACAACTTTAAAGGAATTAAAATTGCCACGCTATTTCTTCTTGGAAAAAATGCAGATCCTGTGTTAAATCAAATGGTAGAGCAAGAAAGCCAAATTTTTCATGACATTATTGTGGAAGATTTTATCGACTCTTATCATAACCTCACTCTGAAAACACTGATGGGAATGAGGTGGGTAGCAACGTTCTGTTCAAAAGCTAAGTATGTTATGAAGACAGACAGTGATATTTTTGTAAATATGGATAATCTTATTTATAAGCTGCTCAAACCTAACACTAAGCCAAGGAGAAGGTACTTCACAGGTTACGTTATAAATGGAGGACCAATAAGAGATGTTCGCAGTAAGTGGTACATGCCAAGAGATTTGTATCCCGACAGCAATTATCCACCTTTCTGTTCAGGCACCGGCTACATATTTTCAGCTGACGTAGCGGAACTGATTTACAAAACTTCCCTTCATACCAGACTTCTTCATCTTGAAGATGTGTACGTTGGACTCTGTCTTCGGAAACTGGGCATTCACCCCTTTCAAAACAGTGGCTTCAATCACTGGAAAATGGCTTACAGCTTGTGCAGGTACCGCAGGGTGATCACAGTCCACCAGATAACACCAGAAGAAATGCACAGAATTTGGAATGACATGTCCAGCAAGAAACATCTTAGATGTTAAGATTTTTACCGATGTAAATACCTTTTTTAAAAAATTTTGGTTTAATGTGGTTATTTTTTGACAAAGTGATCTACTGATTTACAGTTTAAACTGTGGGATATTAACTGTGAGAGGATTTTTAATGACTGATTTTTCATTCTCATTTTGACTACTGGTTTACAGACTTCGGGCTGTTTTCATAAGGACATTATACCACCCGAAAGGATCTAGAGTCAAGTCTCAGATTTTGTATTATCTTCTATCACACATATCGGCTCCTATATCTGTATATAAAAGGACAGTAATAAACTATCATGAGCTGCTTAACAGTTCATGCCCCAGCCTCTGAGATAAGACTCAGGCCCTAAGAAACAAAGAATTACAAATATACTTTTATTCTTTTTTTTTTTTCTGACACCCTAGCACCATCTCTATTTAGAGCTTTGTTAATAAATTGACTGGTATACATTTGCACTGACCTTATAGACCTATCTTGACATGTATATTTTGTAGTACAATGCGTGCAATTCCCAAGCAGCTTACTGATAGTATAATAGCAGAATTTAGACAGGTAAGAACAGCAAAGTCTCATAGGCCTTAGAAACAAACCCACACACTAAAGTATATTTTTATCCACCAAATAGTACTCCTTTCAATTAATTCAGAAGATACCCCACCTCTTTCCACTGCCTAAAGTAGCCCCTAAAAGATCTAATACAATTTTAAAAAGAAGTAGAAACCGTAGGTGAAATAAGACAGGAGAGATGTATGAAAAACTATCTTAAAATTACATGCTAAAAGTATGACTAACTTTTAATTTCAAAGCAAGTGCAATGTTTCCCATTAGTATGACTGGATCTCTCTATTAAGTGTCTTGCATAGCAATATATAATTATATTGAATGATAAAAGTGTCAATAAGCAGCATATTTCTTCAACATCAGTCAGTACACTATTTACCTAAAAAAAGTAACACAAAAGCAGCTTTTTAAGGGTAAGCTCTACTTTTTGCTACAGTACTTATATGAATGAGATTCTACCAGATTTTTAATGGTGTTTTGTCAAGTAAAAGAATACTATCAACTTTCTGTTGATTGAGCAACAGAATACATAACAGTTAGGTACAACTTTCACAGCAAAATTGAGGGCTGTTCAGAATGCCCTATTAGAGAAAAACAGATTCTAGTCTTTGTTACAAATCTGCAGCTCCCAGGTTACTCATCACAGAGCCAATACTCACTGAGCTCCCACTCAAGGGAACCCCAGAGCATGCAACAGAAATCCAATATACCAGATCTTATTCAAGTTTCATAATGTGCTTATGTGTTTTGAATATGAATGTTAATGAAATGTCGTGGAAGTTATTTCCTGGAAAATTCTTTGATAAATTCAAGCCATCTCTACTCAGCACCACCTTCTAACAAAGAGCTAAAATATGACATTGCTCAGCTAATAACTTGGAATGAAGAATTCACAGACAAGTTACAAAAATACAAAACTCGCCAAATATATTATTAGCTGTAGATTACTCACACCATCCACAGCACATACAAAAGTCTCATTCACTTTAGCTGCCGTTATGTGTAACATATGAAAAACTGTTAAGTCTGTACATTATTTGGGATGTCTATAAAGTTATCAGAAATTAGCTGAATAAGAATTTGAAGGAAAACTCTGACTTTATTTTGCCATAGGTGTACATAGCACTTTAAAATAGTAACAGAGGAATGAAGATGCGACCCCAAAAGGTTTGCAGGTTCATGACAAATTGTTAGTCTTATTCACAGATGCAGCACCATCATTTTGAAAGGAACTACTTGTAAATAACATAAAGCGTACCTGGTCTTCAAGCCACAAGCAGTAGTAGGCGTCTCTAACAAATCTACTTCAGATTTACTTCAAGGGTAAAGCTACACAACAGATAGCCCAGGAGTTACTGCTAATCAACAGGAGCTTATGCACCTTTCATAAATGAAAATCAGTAATTTTACATAAAAATACTGAATCTCTTACAGCATAATTAACATTTATCCTTCCCCAGTTGACCTAGTCCTTGTTAAAGTTGCTCTTGCTTCCCGTCAAACTCCGAACTCTAGCTAAACAAGGTCCAACTAATTGCATAGATGAATATATAACACACACACTGATTGGGGGAAGTTCAGCTTTCCTTATCCAAGCCTCAGAATATGCAGTTTAGGAAGGGAAACAGCCAAGGGTAAATCAGACAGTATGGATGCCTTCCTACCAAGGACATGCTTTGTAAAAATTTCAACCCACAGGTTGCAATCACTTCTGCTATCCCTCTGCACTGTGCAGTAATTTGGGGGTTCTGAATCCACAGCTGAATGAATTTGGTGGCCTTACTTCTCCTGCAGATGCTTCTGTGGCCTTTGGTTAGTAACCAAGCAGAGAGGAGGGCTCCCAATCCAGATCCCTTCAGGGCTCGAGTAGCATCGTAGACTTGAATTTCTCCTATTACAAGTAGATTGCGTTAATGATTGGAAGGTACACCTTGAAAATAGTATCTGAAAAAATGTATTTCCTGCCATTTATAAATAGATAGATCTTCAACACAAATGTAAATGTTCATCTTGGAACTGATGTACATATTTCTAAGGCATTTTCTTCTGTATTCAGCTGTATATACGCATAGAGTCTGCTTGCTACATAGTATTCTGTTATGCATGGAGCTAAGTTAGGCATTATATTGTCCAGTGTTTCAAGAGCCTTAAGCATGTGTGCCCTAACTTTTGAATGTACAAGGTTTTTTTCTTTTATTGTCAAGTGAATTGAAAAGAACACAACAAAAGCCTAATTTTCTACTTCTATTAATTTTCTGATACTAGAATTCACTAGCTTATTACACTTACCTAACAGATGTATTATTTTCTCTTGTCTCAGAAATTGCAATATTGCAACCTGGAGATAGAAAGGGAGCAATACATCTACTCATAGGGACAGCTTACTGTCCCTTCCACCTGATAGTATTTGTGCCACATGGGGTACTGTTAACAAACAAGTGTTTGCTTTGGGCTTCCTTTAATCAAAAGAAATATTTATGTTACTTAAAGGTTTGTTTTTTTCTTTTTTCCACTAGGCATGGAACAAATAACAACTTGGGTAAGACGTGCTGGCTTCTAGTCACTTTAAAAGCGTGACTATAATCACATTTTGATTCCAAAACATATATGAACAAAGCACATTGAGCAACAAAGCTAGGGGGGAAATGCCTCTCTTGAGGAGGAGTTTTTCACAAAAGCATTTTTTTGCTAAAATCGTGAGAGTATTTAAAAAGAAGTCTCAAGGTTCATTTTCCATCTTTCCTAATAATAATGTTAAGTATCAATTTTGATGCTTTATTGGGATTTTTTTGTTTGCTTTTATAACGTAGTTGGCAATGGCAATTTGTAAATGAAGAGTGTAATTAACTAGAAAAGCTCGTCAACAGTAACCAAACTTTAGGTGTATCATTATATATGACTGGCTGTACTTATGTATTTATTTGTCTAAATTGTATATATTGTTTTATCTATAGTGTCTGTAGGAGTGCATTCTTTTAAAGTATTATTTACAGTTTTGTGGGATTTCCAGCAAAGCTGCTAATCAAGATACTATTTTTTTGTATCAATGTCAAATAATAAAAAAATTAAGAACAAAGTCAAATGAAAAAATCGAAGGTGTCCTGTACAGTTTTCTTCTTCACTTCTTTCTAGAAATGTAAACGGTATTATCTGAAAACACAATACCAGTGAATAGGCTCATTTGTCATAAGGAAGAATGTTGTCATGTAAAAGCAGATTTTTAAAAATAAACACAACTGAAATATTACTTTTTTTTCATTATTTGCACAACAACTTCATCAAGCTGATGCCCACACTGATCAGGTGCTCTATTTCATTTGACTTCAAAGACTTAATCTTAAAACAGCCACAGCAATATCTGGCAAACTAGCAGATGGGTTCATCACCTGCTTTTGCCTTATTCAGGTACTTTGGCATCCCCAGCTAACGAGGTCAAAGTTGGGCAGTTCTAAGGTTGTGAAGCTGTTTGACTCCCTTGGCCCTGCAACATGATTCTTCCACTACCTCAATGGTACCCTAATGCATATGCTTGCAGCCATCAAATGCTACACACAGGAGAAAATGAGAAAGCACAAATGTCCCAAAACCACTTTGAAGTTGCTGTGTGACCTCTGGGAGGGTATCCATACAGAGGGAAAGGGTCCTCCCCTGGCCTCTTAGAGCCACACGCTGACCCTGACAGAGCCTTTTGCTTCCCCAAGTCCCCCAAAAGCACCAGGAAATAAAGAAGCACAATCTGAGTACACCCAGATAATCCAGTTAGTCACATGTAGTGTTCATCTCCCAGTACAAATATATTAAGATCCTGTTTTGTCCAGTAGAATGGCCACATCAAAATAAAAACACAAACCAAAATAATATAAAAGCAGGACAGAATCCCTTTTATTGTAAGAACTAGTCAGAATAATTCCTCTCTCTTCATTCTCCCCTTTGAAGTTTCATATGTAGAACAAAATATCTAACCTCTTTGAGTACTGGTTGCAGAGCTCAGTAACCCAAACTCATTTATGAAATTGGTGGGGAAAATAACACACATCCCTGAGAAGAAGCCTAGCTTTTGCAAACCAAGGTGTATTTTCTTTGGGGCACCTGTTTCAGAAGCAGCTGAAGCCTGCTATAGAGTCCTCAGGCATCCCGGGAGGTCTGCAGCAATGCAGCAGCCTTACAGATCATAACAAGATGCTTTAAAACAACTAAGAGTTTCATGCACGGTAAAAACCCCTCCAATCATTTTCATTTTTCTCTCATGTTCACCATAGCAGCCTGAGTCTAATTGCAACACTTACATGGTGTTTAATTAATATACAGCTTAGAGATATATAGATACTAGCACTAGTAGGATGGATTTCATGTAACTTGATTATCTTAATTACAAGCATTCTATTTTCTCATTTACTTAATTGATTGTCATAGATTTCCAGAGAAATTTGCACTGCCCTAAGTGAAAACAATATGTAAAAAAAACTTAAAACTGCTGAAGCTGGCCTATTCAAGCAGCAAAGTGCTAGAAAAGGAGATTCGTATGACATGAAACATTGTACTGAGTAATATCTGCTTACTTTTCTTTTGTTAAAAATAGGAATTTATTAAATGGAAGAAGAGTCATCATCTGGGAAAAAAAAATGAATATGACTTATTGATTCAACTGCACCTGTAATAGAGTTGTCTCAAGTATCTCCTCTGATGACATGCCTAACACAGGAAAAAAAAAAGATCCATTTTTCTGCTAGGTCTGTCTGTTAGCTGACTCTACGTTATATCTCTGCCTCACCTGAAAGAGCTAAGGAGAGCAAGAGGCAATTTATTCGTCATGCAAGATTTATCCTTGAGCATTTATTCTGCAAAGGCAGTGTTACATACCAAGCTGTGCAGAATTATGTGCAGTGGTTTTGTAATGTAGACAGCTTTTATTTGGGGGAAGCAAATATCCTGAACTCGAGGTGTGCTGGGTAACAACTGCAGCTAAGTCAGGACTATCAAGAATAATTCCAATCTCTACGTCGCTTTTTCATTTAGGAGTTCCTTTCTCTGGCCTGTTTACTTGCATGACCTCTTTCGTCAAAGAGAAAGCAGACCTCTCAGGCACTTTAGTACAGCGGTAAAAGCAAGGTGGAAGCAGAGAGCTCCCTATGGTATCATCAAGGAAGTGCTAGCAGGCCCAGAGTACAAAATTATTTAGCACAATATCCATCCTCTTTGTCAGTAAAGATAGCAGCCATGTAAGCAAGATACACCACAACCAGCACCTGGACTCACCCATCTTGATACTCCAGCCATTGGGCTCTAAGTGCATCATGCTCAGATCACGCATCGATTCTTTCTTAGCATAAGACATTTATAGGAACATCTTGCCAAAGCCTAGCAAGGGCAGAAAGGGATAGAATATTTTGAAACACTGTAAAATTTTTGATTATTTCTTCAACTTCATTAAAATCCCTCCTCAAAAAGACTCTTCTATTGCAAGAAGTTTCAACAGTTATCCATTATCCATCAGATATTATCCTCATACATATTCAGGGGCAATTGATCTCCATTATCTGCTGCACATTCATAGAATCATAGAATCACTTTGGTTGGAAAAGAACTTTAAGATCATCAAGTCCAACCTTTAACCTAACCCTGCCATCCCACCACTAAACCATGTCCCTAAGCACCTCATCTATCTTTCTTTTAAATACCTCCAGGAATGGGAGCTCGACCACCTCCCTGGGCAGCCCATTCCAGAGCCTGACAACCCTTTCTGTGAAGAAGTTGAGCTGTGTGAGGCAAATCAGATTTGATTCAAGTCACAAGCACCATCAGTTTGAATGGGATCTATGCCTGTTTACAAAGGGCTGAATTTCAGTGTCTGTGTCCAACTTGGGTCTTACTCACAGTAAAGTCTACTAGGATATCATCAAGGTGTCTGGGGAAGAACACTGTATTCCAGGCAGTACTTCACTCACCAGAAACTTCAACTCTTATCAAATGCAGGCAGGAAGACAAAGCAAGTAGCAATCTCTCCAATTTCACATTAAGCCTGCTCCTTATGAAGACAAAGCAGAACATGAGACCTACAGGTTTGTAACCTGCACAGTGAAAGGAGGCATATAACACTAACTCTTGACAGGAAAGGGCTCTGTGCTATCACGTGGCTCCCTGCCAGTTCATGAACATGTTATATTCTGCTCATAAAAAGTCTTTGGCAGTCCTAACAAATATATATGCCACTGGCAAGAGCAAGAGCCCCACAGGGCCATACCTACTTCTTGCAATTGCTCCTTTTTCATCCCTACACAGCTTTTATTTTTGCAGTCATTGCATTGGAAAAAAAACTGGTGGTACAATGACGCCTTTCCTAAACTTTCTTCACCTGGAAGAATCCCAACAATCTAATTCAGAATAATTTGCTTGATAATGAGACAACAATAGATGGCCTTTTCAAGCTGGCATCAGGACTTGCTGGTGTCCCTGCAGTTTCTCTCCTCCATTCATCAGACCAGTCACCACACTCAAAGCTTTTGGTGTGGACCCTTTCTGGCTCTAGTCTCTTACCTTAGCAACACTAAATCTCCTCCCTTTTCCCAGTGCTCAGATAGCTCTTCATTTAGTGTAATTCTAGCACCTGAAGAGCTCTCCCTCCACACTCACATGCCCTCACCATCACCACAGCTGCCCCGTCTCACACAGCAGACTCCAGCCATCAGCAGGTCCTTCAGCTGTGTCTTAGCCCTCAACACATTCCTCTTCCCCATCTCTCCTCCTTCCTCAAGCAAGTCCTGAAAAGCTGTCACCTGCCTCCTTTCCTACTATTCTTTCTTCTCCTTGCAGGACTGTTTACTTCTCTCCATTATTACTTTCTTACAAAAACTGAGACTTGCACATGGCTTGCCACTCCCAACTCAAACCCCTCTGTTGTAAGATAGGACCGACACCTTGACTTTCCATCACATCCTTCTCCTTCCTCTCTTTCCCCACTTCAGCTTTTTTCTTGATTTACAAAAAAATCTCTTCAGCCTCACTCCATTCTTCTGCACTTTTAATCTGCTTCAATCTAGTACATTTCCCTGTTGTTTCCATCACTCTTTCAATTTTCCTAACATGCTTTTACATAGCACAGCATCCCCCCACATCTAATGTATCCATCCAAACCAGCCACAAAAATAAGAACATGGCGTTTTATGACAAGATGGTCCCTACCTGATGGGTTTACAGTCCTACACTGTCTAATGCCTGGGAAAGTGAATTCAGTGAGTTTCAGAGAACAAGTAGCCCTTGAAGTAGTTCCTTCAAGAATCTTTTGTTTGGTATTGCCTGGTCTAGTTTTAGGTATATGGAAACAACAGCTCCATCACCTTTCATCTTGCCTCTGCCCACAGAGATCACTGCGCAGCATAACAGATCTCACTATCACACACTTTCTTCATATGTTTTTTTTCTCTATTCCTTTTACTTTCCCTCGCATAACCTTGAATAGTTCATCAGAATTCAAACCAGCATTTTTCCAAATTTCATTTTAACTTCCATTTAATCAAGTATACCTTATTCTATAATTTCAATGTTTTAATCCTTTTATCTGCTTCTGCTTCCTATGTTGCCTCCACTTTCCTCGTATCTTTCTAATAGACATCCGGTGCTGAATCAAAGTGCATTTGCATGAAGGCTGAGCACAGCAGTACTTTTCTCTGTCCCTGTGTCTGAGGTATCAATGACTGCATTATTGGATTAGTTTCACCAGACAGGACAGCTTGTCTTATATTATCACATTTAAAGCAGAAAATTAACTTTTCCTAGCATCTGGAACAGACAACAAGTCTATAGGGCTAGAGTAGCCATCGACATGGCAGGTGTCAACACACCCATATTATTTTTAAAAAGTACCTAGTTAATGAACTTTCTTTAAATAAAACACATTTCCCCCTACAAAGTCCACCAAAAGGTCCAGATCCTTTAGGATAAAGTCATCAAGGTGCACTGGGGCTTGGTATTCTGCTTGCCATCACTTTAGCTTTCTGTTTTATCAAGTTTTGGTTGCAGGATGGTTTATGAAATGAAGTATTGCTTGCCTCTGGAGAGTGGTGTCCTGTATGGACAAGGCTGACTTGGTACTTCCCAAGCACCATTTTATTCTAACCAATTACGGCATATCTGTACTTTGAATTACAAACAGGTGATGCCAAGGTTGATGATAGGCTGCTTTAATTGGTCATTAAAAGCCAGTATTAATTACTGCCTTGTTACTTGGATTCAGCATTTCTACACATGGGGATAAAACTAATGGGCTAGAATACAGAATATATACAGCATGTAATTAAAATTACATTTTTTAATAGAGGAACACACATGCATACAATACAAGTGCTGCCATATACTTAGAAGTCCAGGTTATGGAAGTATACATTTTAATTTGCATTATACAGCAATTTAGCTGTTACTTCAAACAGATGGGTGAGTCGTGCAACATTTTTAAACTGACTTAATTACTTGTAAAGGTATTGGCTTGTGTTAATTAGGTGCAATAAATTACACAGTGGTTCACAAGATTCCTTTAAAAGGGGTTTTGAACATGTAGTATCTGTAGGAAAACAAAATAGTTATTGGCCATTTGTTTAATCAGTACAGAAACAAGATCAAAAAGCCCACCATTCACATAAGCCAAAATGCATCTAAAATTACAGATATTGCTGTATATTTGCACCTCAGAGAAAGAGGATGTCAGGAATAACATGTAGCAATAAATCTATCCATATGCTTAGAAGAATGATCAGACTAAATAAATGTAAACTGATTACCCTTACTCTCCCCCAAAAAAACATTAGTTAAGTGTGCAATTGAGGTAGCCAGTGCAGGGTTAATACTGTTGTCCTTGTTTAGGGCAAAGTCATTTGCTAAAACATGAGTCATGTGGAAGACAGTCCACAGGTTAATCTGAACATGTAGTAGCCTGAGAAATATCTAGACCTCTACACTCTATTCACTTTAAGGTTTAAGCTCCAGATATTGCTTCTTGTCTTGAACTCCAGGGATATCCTGTAACAAAAACCTTCATGCCCAAGAAGCACCAAGTTTATTTTCATAGACTACAAACAAAACCAATGCATCCAATAATAAGTCTAAGTAGACAAGTAGAAAATGTCTTACCCACTAAGTACCACAGAGGAGTACAACCCAATTAGATAGCCAAACAAAAGCTGTAGGTCAACAACGGTTATTAAACACCCTGGTTGCAATATTAGGAAAGCAGCGATTAGCAAGGAAAGCCCTTTCTGACTGATGAGGCTGGCAGGTCCTTCCCACCTCTAAGAGAAAGGGCTGCCCTCATAGCATGGCTACTAAAGAACACAAATGAAATTTATCTCGACCCATTGAGATCCCACAGATCCTACATCCTGAAGACTCACATCAGCCCCAGGTTTTGGTGCTTTCTAGCATAACCAGGCAGAAACCTTGCAGGATCCTTGGTTACACCTTGGCACAAAGCTTCCACTGGGGAATAGCACATTTCACTTTGGAGAATAAATTGTGGTGCCCCCAAACATTTCACCTTAGGATTTCTAGGCTGTAAGGGGAGTGAACCCTAGGCAGATAAGGTTCTCTCATTTGTGATAGATCATCTCTTTCCTGGGCCTTTTAGATTATGAAATGCTTTCTATTTTTTTTTATTGTTTTGAAATTGCTGTGCTGGAAATGTCGTTGAAAACAAGCTTGCACTTTTATCTTCTGCTAAACCCAAGAGAAATACCACTTCAGAGGAGTATATTATATTTCATTTGAATGCTGGGACAGCCACATCAGTAAGTAAACTAAAAACCATATGGATTGTCAGTGTTAATACTACCACCTGCCCATGTTTTCCCCTTCCAGCTCTGATCATCAATCACATTTAATTTTCTTCTTTTTTATGCCCTTCTTTTCAGAAGTACCTAACAGTCTATTATTTTTTATGCATCACAATTTCAGTAAGGCTGCATTTTCTTTCAGGAAAAAAATGCTTAATGTCATGCAAACACTTTTAAAGAAAAATGGAAAAAAATGCACCTGAGAAGTTGTATTTGCACGTGCACACTGGCTGGCAACATGCACATGAAATACAGAAATGAAATGAGAAACATTTTGTTGTTCCTTGACATGTGCTGTGAGGATGGGTGACAGCTCATGAGGAGAGATTAGAGCAAACAGGACTGTCCTTCCCCAGGTTTTACTTCTATTTCTTGTGCTGTTTGGAAGCAAGAAAACCTGATCTAGTTGAAGACTGGGAGGTGGACTAGATGACCTTTAAAGGTCCCTTCCAACCCAAACCATTCTGTGAAAGGAAGTGAAAGCAGCATCACTGCCCATAGGTGAAGAAACTCTGCACAGAAGAAGGAACAAGGCAGCCTTACATATAAGGAGTGGACACAAGAAACTTGGGAGCTGCAGAAATTTTAGGAAGTGATACACTACAGGTGACAAAACTACTTGTATCTTTGAAGCCTATGTCAGATAATAACAAAGCTTTAGAAAGACATACATATTCTGAAATTTCATGTACACTACTGTCTCCAATCTGCAAGTTTATTCTCAGTTTGCTGTAGCGCCAAGACATGTATTTGCTTTAAGCAGTAATTCACAATGGGTGAGACATCATCATCTGTGGGATTTGCAGCTGCCTGGAACACATCAGGCAAGTGGCAACAGATTTGTCTTAACAGTTCTTAAAGTAAATATTTGTGAAACTGTACTTTTAGTCCTATCAATACCCACATGATGATGCAAAGCAACATTTTGAAGGGGAGCAGTATGCACCGTCTTCTTCCCTCATTCTAATGTGCCTTCCAATAATTCAGTTCTAACAGCACACAACTCAAAAATACTTATTTGGGATATCAAATTTAAATTACAACATAGACTTAATTTAACTATAAACTACACATTCAATTTCCTCAACATGCCACCAATAGGTCAAATTCTAAAACTTACTTCAGTTAATTCTTTTTTTTTCCTGGAAAAATTTCTTCCATGTTAGTTTGAAAGAATATCGAAACCAGAAAGAAGTTGGTAACAAACTTAAATGGTATACGCCAAGAACTTACTTAGCCTCACCTGCCTGACTTAAAATGGAACTTATATAGGTACCATTTTGTATCTGGCAAAGCAAGTGCATTTATATCTTTGCTCCTAAATTTGCCAATCTCTGCACTAAGAGGACATTACATACAAATAATCTTGCTCTGTATTAATTTACCATGAATTCAGATAGTAATACAGTTCAGTTTTACAAGAACAGATAATCTTTCAAATCCTCTCCAGAAGGCAATACTTTTGCCTTTAATTATAAAAATTACTTTCACAGATAAGCGATTTCTTTTGTGACTAAGACAAGGATTATGATCTCTGTTAGATAAGCAGTAGAAGCTTTAATTTCCACTATTTGTTATGTATTTATATTAGCTAGTGTTAACATGCGTATTTGTCTCCAACAGAAGCTTTTAAAGGATTCTCATTGAGATCTGAGCATGTAAGCAGTTGAAATGGTTTTGGTTTGGGTTTCTTTTCAAATGCCTTCAAAAGTAGTAACAAATTGTTTAAGTGCACAGATTTATTTTTTCAAGCATTAGTAATGCTCCATTAGCTTAATTTCTGTTGACATACAAACAGAACCCCAGGAATAGTCAGAAAAATGCAAGTTCACAGGTGACAGACAAAGAAAAACATGGTGCATACATACCAAGAGCTCAATATTGTAAGAAAGGGCCAGTTAGGTATACATCTGAAGTACCAGCTACAAAATGGGTTTGGATCCCTCCCCCCCTTTACACATAACTGTGCAGACATCAAAGCTCTGGTTTGATTTTCCTTGCAATTATAGTGATAGCTTTTAAAAACCACAAATGACTGTCGGAGTAAATCAGACCTGGGGGAGTTCGTATTACAGAACATTTAGAAATTGCTCAACAGCGCGGCTGCATCTTGGTCTCCGGTGCTGACTGTCAAGAACTAAATCATGGAAAGCTGCAAGCGAAGTCTGAGCAGAAATGGTTTCCTGGAAGGGGCAGTTTCCAAGCAACTGCGTTTATAACTTCTGAAGTGAGTCCTCACGGACAGCACATGCCTCTGCATGAACCACGACACTACAGCTGTGGGTCCCAGTGATCTCCTCCTTAGACAGCAAGTTGTCCACAGAAAGGACAAGGGGGAAGAAGGAGGAGGGAGGCGGAACAAGGGGCCGGAGAGCACTCCCATTTCTCTCACACCTAGTTAAGCGCTACAATGCTGGGACACACCTGAAAAGATAAATCCTCTTGTAAAAAACCCAAAATTTCAGAACAGAGGGAAAGGAAAATAAATTATTTTGTGAACTGCAAGGTTCATAGAATCATAGAATCACTTTGGTTGGAAAAGACCTTTGAGATCATTGAGTCCAACCTTTAACCTAACCCTGCCACACAACTGTTTTGTATAAATATACCTCTGTGTGTGTGTGTACAAATTGGGAATGAAAAATAAATACTTTGGAGAGCTGAACAGTTACTGATGCAGTTTTTGGAAAAACCAAATACCACTACTAAAATTAAATTGGCATGTGAAGTAGTGGAGTTTTGTTTGTTTAAGAAATCGCTACCACATACTTTCTAGATAGGAAGCAAGGGCAGCTTATAAACAAAGAGCAGCACAAAAGTGTGCATACACCTCCAGGAGGGATTAAATACTTTATCAGGAACTCTGTCCTCATCCTGAATTTTTTATAGTCATGTAGCTCAGTACAAAGCGAGCACTAAAACCACCAAGTGAAAATAATTGAATTTACAAGAGATATGTGCTGGTGCAGGGCAAGAGAACCAGAGCTGAGGCACTTTCTTTCAGGTGCTTACAATCTACAGATACACTACGATATAACAAAATACAGCATATCTACTGGCAATGCTGCACTCGCCATCCTGTTCCACAGAATCTTCTCCTCTTCTCTTTGACTGCCTGATGGGTATAAATAATGAGCACAGCCTGAGCACCGAGACTGCATGCAGGCAATGTTCTGGAGGTCTGTGCACGCTCACCGTGCTCGCACTCTGTGTACAGGCAGGCTTGCTCCCTCTGTGACCGAAGGCTGGGCGGCACAGCACTGAG
>NW_009260022.1:2507452-2577879 GCF_000687185.1 Egretta garzetta
ACCAGCTTCGGGGCTGCCTCGAAGCACAAGAGCTCAACTGCCTCCACAAAACAGAGTAGACCTAGCTGGAGCAGCTCTGGAGAAGGGCTCTGGGAGGAGCGATGGGAGACAGGACAGGGTGGAAGATTGCATCACTTCCCAACTTCCAACATGGCTTAATTTTAAAAAAAAAAAAAAAAAAAAAAAAAAAACCAAAAAAACCCACAACCTTTGTTTTCATGGACTGTTCCTGCAAAAGTTACCTCGTTCTTCCAGTGGCACCTGGGGGGACACGCCAGAGCCACCACAGGGACCAGCGTAATTCCAGGTCCAGCAGCACAATGGAGCACAGGAGAAGCGTGGGGCTGTCCCCAGCCCTCGGCAGCACTCAGATCCCCAGTCCGGGCCGGCCTCTGTGCAGCTCTGTCCATATCCCTGCTAGCCAGCTGGGCTACAGCTGCTCCCCATTTGCCAGGACAGCAGCACTATGCTAAACCGATTCTCTATAAAGCTTCTACAAAACCATGCTGACTTCCAATAGCATTTGGAGCCTCTGTTTTAGATGAGGTTTTTCTGGTAAATACAAGTTAACATAAGGTAACATAGTATCTGGTTAATATAAGTTTACTTCCAGCTGAACAAGAATAATGATGACAGTTCAGCATAGAAAAAAAAACAAACTATGAAAGATAAACATAAGGGGCCATACAGAGTTACAAAGTATTACTGTATAAATAATTTTTTCTATGCATTGCCTTGGCAGTAATTAGCATAAATAAATACATAAAAAGGTATATTTGATAAGTGGTAGCCCCACGGATACCTGGCATATGCAACAAAGCAGGCCTTTTGCAATTATTAACCAGGCAAAATTTTATCTCAGGCTAAAGAACACTTTTTGCCTCAACTGAATTTGAGAATATATTATCTACATGTTCCAGTACTTCAAAGCATATCCCTCATTAAACCAAAACAGTACCAAACATTTTCAGGATGCCAATTTCGCAGCAAGTAAAACACTGTCACTTCTCTGTAACACTGAAAGCATACATCTAACACACAGTAAATTGGAAAACAAATCTGTTTACTCTCCTGGACTGAAACCGAATGTTTAATTCACTTTGTTGTAATTTTTTGCATCCAACAGCTGTCTTCAATTTAAACTGATGTCAATTTGATTTGCCACAAGGTCACTGGAGTACTCTTCCAAAAGGTATTTTTAGGGTTTTGGTTTATACCAGAAAAGGGGAAGAATATTAAATTTATTTCAGTACTGCTACTCTTAGCATAAACTCTTATGTTGCTTAAAACAATTTATAGGGCATACGCAAATGTAACAGCCCCAGTCATCTTTGGGTTTAAACACATACTGCCTTACTATAAGACATTATATGTAATTCCTTTATTAAAAATTAAAATCTTTGCCTATGAAAAAGACCTTGCTCGACTACGCTGACAATGGAATATGGAGATAATGATAAAAAAAGGGAAAGGAGAAACACTCATGTGCTTAAACACAGCCCTGCGTTAATTTCCACAGACCGATCCAAGCTACGCTACCTTCAACCAGGACAGACCTCAGAGATTCAGAACTTCGTTGGCCTTATAAATCCAACAAAGCAGCACTCTTATACAGTACACACAAATCTGTGAATACAAAGTAGTTTTAAACAAGATAGTAATTTATATAACACAAAATTGTAAGTCAATAGCTCTCATCCAAGAGTCTAGATTTATCTTTGTGAAAATCCTTCGGGGGGCGGGGGGGGGCGAGGGGAGGGAAGTATCAAGGAACACATAAGTGCAGGAGTTTCCTCGCCCTGTCGATCTTTTGTGAAGCATCAGGTTTACAGATGACTTGACTGTGCCCTGTCTGACAGACAGATTTACAAGGTTAGCACCGAACCTAATCAGAAACAATCAGAAACCTCTTTTTCTCCGGTGTCATTTTCTGCTTGGGTGGCTCTGCTGTGCTATTATAAATAGGAAAAGCTTGCAGCACAAGCAGGGTGGAAGACCTCAGGGAGATTTTAATCATCTCCTTCCATTCAAATCGCACCTACTCTTTAATCACGATTGGATCCTTCTCCATGTTATAGCCCCAGGAGTAAACTGAGGAGCTCATAATCAACAATCAGGAGTGAAATTTTAGCCCCATTGAAGCTATTGTGAAGTATTATTAATTCATGGGGCCGAGATTTCAATAATGGTCCTTCCCCCTGGATTCTCTGTTCTAATTTAAGGTGGTTTTCTCCACCGCCTTCCTATTTCTCATAATATAGAGTAAATGCTCCAGTGAAGTTAATGTTTGTTTTAATCAAAGATGCTCTAACAAGGAAGAAAGAAAGAAAAAAAAAAAAAAAAAGATCCTGAATCAACAGGATTCTCAGCTGATTCTCTGAGATGCTGGGAATAGTTCCAGATCTAACAACTCAAATCACATCTCTATTACGTTTTTCCTCAATGTGAATACTTACTTCACAAGAAACTTCCCAGAGAACTGAAAAAAATGGTTAGGAGTTTTAATTTCACAAACTGCACATCTTGCACTGTCAGAAAGATACAGCTTTCACCTTTGCTAAAAGCTCTGCAAACAAAGTAACCTAGAAAACCATTAAATGTATTTCTTGGCCCAAGTACGAAGTCCTTTGTCTCTATAGCAAAGAGAGGCATAGGAAGTTTACCTTTAAGAAGGTACTTTTTGCATCAGAATAGAGCACCTATAACGTCTTGCTTGGGCACATTACAGCTCATCGTTCGCTGTGAGAGTGATGAGCAGCCCCACTGGGGTGCCGATGCCCCGTCGTGCTATGGCAGGGGAACTCTGGCCCACCAGACGGGGTAGGAAGGGACCACTGCCCAACAGGACTGAGTTCTCCCTGGTTCTGAACAAGCTCGTGTTTGCTGGCCATTTGATTTTATACTTTGTTCTTTAGTTTAGCATTTTGTTCTTTCTTGGTCAGTAATAGAGTACTGGCACAACGCAGGGCATTAGCAAAAGATATTCATTTGCCTGAGCAAAGCAACCAAACTTTCAGCAACCTTAATAATATAAATACCAACAGGTTAAGGCTAACAATAACAATGTCGTACTCTGGTCCCTCAACCTTCTTTGATGCATTCGAGAGAAGAGTAACTGTTAAGAGACATAAGGAGCTTTCCTGCCAACAGTCTTCAAAATTTTTCCTTGCCCTTTACATTATGAAACAGCACAGGTACAGGCTCTAATATCAAAGTACATCAGCCTCAGGGGGTTGGTTTTTTTGCTTTGCTTCCCCGGCCCCCACTTTCCTTTTTTTTCCCCCTCCCCCCCTCCCAATACCAGAATGCTTCACAAAACCAGTTCCAAGCTTTCAGCAGCAGAGATGCAGGCAGAAATGCGAACCTCTCCCTTAAAGAGGCTTTCCAATTTAGCACTACACAGTCCATCTTCCAGAACAGAGGAGTTTTGCTACAGGGAGGTATACATTTTTTGCCTATTTATATGTTTTTATATGACCTGAGTAGCAGAGTCCACCTCCTCAAAACCACCGGACACATTCCTGTTCTTCTGGTTCATTATTTTACTTGCCTGTTGATGACGGCCACACGCACTACCTTTATGTGAAGAGATAGCTGTGTTGCCAAATAACCTTAAATTCTGTTACATTTGAGATGTCACACCTTGATTATCCTCAAAGGAAACAAAGCTAGAGCTATAGGGTCTACAGATGCACAGTAAACATGACAAAACTAGAAAAGCCTTTTGCTCAAAGTAAACCTAACGAACCCCAGCATTCCTATGCATGAACAGCACCTTTCCTTAATGAATCTGAATTATTACATGGATGAAAAAAGAACCAAATAACCACTTAGTTTCTTTCCAGGAAGGGGGGATGTCCACATTTGAAAGATAGCTGGGTTTCATTAATTCTTAAGATTTGTACCTATGGGGAAAAATAAAAAAGGAGAGGCGTGTATTTTCCATCTACTTCAATTCTATTTCTCATCGCTGTTCCTCTACATAAACGCATCCACTTGCGTAAGTGATTTTCTACACCCCACTGAGACAGTAAACAAGCACAGCCTTTCAAATTCACATTTGAAAATTAGATGACAAAATATTCATGCCCTGAAAAGGGCAAGATTGCCTCCCTATTGGTTTATGCAGTGAAAATTAAATATTTATCCTTCTTACCATACACTCTTCCAAGCCCCTGTAATTGCGCATTGATCCACCATTGCCCATATTCTGAACATTATTAGAAGCAGACAACGTCACAACTACTGAGTTTGGTTCAACATTACCGTGACTATGCAAGCAGCCTGACGCGCATCAATCTAACAATCATAAAGCAGCTATAAAACCACATTTTTATGTGCACTGTAATGTTACTTTTAGTCACTGAGGGAAAATGAATAACTAAAAATGTCACACTGCTCAACTAATACACCCGGATATTTCATCCGACCATTGTGTAATGAAACACAAGTAAAACAGACTTTGTCAGAGTTTTCATGGTTTGAGTAAATCCAGCTGCTCCACCAGCAGATTAGCAGAGCACATACACAGGGAACTCGAAGATGGAGGCTCCTGCTGCTTTTCCAACTCCTCATTTTAAAGTAATTAGCATTCTTAGTGCATCCACAGGCATGAGTACATTGCAAGAGGGTGGAAAGGCTGCCCACTTGATGCAGTGGAAAAACCCACAGCAATTCACTGAATAAAGTTATATCGCAACTGATCCAGAGGAAAAAAAATATACCAACTGCTATTTGTTATCAACAAAATCTCATATTTTTTTGCTGCTTTGAAAAAAACACTGGGGGGAGGGGGCATCCTCTGCTCCCTGCTAAAGAAAAATCAGCATTTTCAATGCACTCAATTAGCAGTGTTTTAGGTCTGTGTCAGATTCATCATCAGAGCTAATTGATTTCAGGCACAGGCCAATCTTACCACCCAACATCATTATGCAGAGGTAGGTGGTGAAAAGGAAAACAAATCTCTGATTAAGAAAAGCATGAGGGGGAGGCACACCATTTACAAGCTGCACACAGCGTTCCCTCTCTGAGAAACAGCAGTGTTTAAAAACATTCTGAAGGGATGCCCCAAAATCAGATTTTATAGGACTGCTCTGGAAGGCCCCAGATTGGAGATTTTAAATTAGACCAATCTGGCTGACAAGGCACACATTCATCTTTATCTCAGGAGAGAACGTGGGGGAGAGAAAATTCAGTGACATTTCCTGGCTTATCTCGCTGCTCCCCCTTCCACCTCCACGCACCAAGCAGAAGGGTGCTCTGGGACAGAGGGGTCTATAGAGGAAATTGTGGTAGCACGTAGGAGGGTATTTCTAGAAAGCAAAAGCGTCACAACTAGCTAGCTGCACTGCAGTTTGAATGCAACTCTCTGTATGTGTCAGTGGGAAAATCTGAAGTCAGCACTTGTCAGAGGAAAAAGACGTGCGCTCCCGCTCTCTTGGCATGAAAAGCATACGTTGCCAGAGCAGGAGGCAGCTCTCCTGGCCCGAAGCCCACGCTGGAGTCCCAGGAGAGAAAAGGCGGGAAACGTCCCTCCTCTCCTTTATTCTCCAGACCTGGTTTTGTGCTGAGCTAAATTTGGTGTTTATATTCATCCTTTTTAGCACTTTGGAAATAATAAATTACAGAGCTGTGTTTCATCCACTGACTTCCATCTCAGTTCACAGCACAGAGCTACTTCCAGCACGCTGAAGCGGAGCACAGTGACAGGGCTGGCTCCACAGACATCAACATTCATCAGCCCACAGAGCCTCAAGTGCCCAGCTGCAAGCACTGGCATATAACATCACTACAGATGACTGTATTTTTAGAACCATATAATTAAGCCCTATTTTCCTGGCTTCAGAGACAGCTATATGGGTAGGTCACCTGTTCCAGCTTCACCTCGTTAATTAGGGACCTCTTCCTAGAGATGCAACCAGGTGCTCCAGCCAGCAACAGGCCTGAGGTATTGTCTAGCAACACCTTTCTAACAGGAACACCACAACCGCTCTGGGGCAAGTCATGTCATACATATGACAACTGTACCCATCTCCTAAATGCTTTTCAATGTAAACATGAATAAATGAATAGCTACCGGTTTCCTCTTTTCCCTTGTTATTCACCAGAGGATGTGAATATAGTATTCAGAAAGCAAATTCCCATTACATTTGGTATCTATTTCTACTCTATCATTGCTTGCACACTACTTTTTACTGCAACCTCCTGTGTATTTTACCTTTCTTTCACCTATATATAGCTGCAAGAATAAACTACTTATAAACTTCATTTTAACAGACGCTAAAGCTTTAGCTACCTTTTCTTTCAGATCATTGTCCTTCTGAACTCATTTCACTCACATTGTATTTATTCACAATACCTCAGCAGCACCCAAAAAACTTTGACAAAACCAACACAGCTGCAATAAGTAACACTGCTGCATGAATTTGCCATCTCAGTGAACCAAGGAAGCTCAGTGAAGCACTGGTATGTTTCTGCATCAGACTGCAAGTGAGCAGCAACTGTTACAGCTTTATCTTGGTACAATACTGCTGACTGCTTCAATTAAAGTATTACATTCTTCTTTATTTAGATACCTCCTGCAGCCCCAACCAACACAGCAGATGAGCACTTTTGACAGTTGCTACTCATACCCCAACACCTTTTTCCCAGCCTTCAGGGAGGCGTATAGCAAGTGGAACACGATTTTCATCCAATTATATATTCCCACTTCTTTTATAGATCTGTGAAAACAACAAGCTTCCCTGAGCCTTCATTTCTTTGCCTGAAAAAGAAAGCTAACCAGCTAACTGCTTTGCAGGTGGATTAGTCAATACCGCTGCAACGTTTTGAGAAGCATACATTAGTGTATGTAACAAAAAATAACTTAACAGCAATGCTCTGAACTTAACTCCTTTGGGTCTCACTCAGCATCCACCCCACTGCAGCATTGCAGATTACCAACTGTTTCCCTTGCAGATGCGTAATTTAAGGTACCTTTCAATTTACTCTTACTCCAACACAAAGGTTGCTAATGGATAACTTGCTGCCGAATTGCAGCCTGCTCCCAAGATCAGACAGAACACAGTGCCCTACGATCTCACCCCCCACAGCCGAGGCGGAGGCTCCCCCCCCCGGGGGGCAGTTGGGGGGGTCCCTCCATGGTGGCGCCGCTGGCACCTGCCGCAGGTCCCCTGCCCGGCTCCCCCTCCGGCTGGCCCCCGGGAGCCAGGCCCGAAGCACGCACAAGCTGACTGAGGCAAAGCCTTAGCCAAGGCAAGGCAAGGGATGGACGGCCGAGTACAGGGCGCTAAGGTAAGACACCCTTAATGGGGAAGAAATACCAAGCAGATTATCAGTAATGCCACACCCACACTTGCAAAGACACCCCAAAGCTAAGGGAAGACACACCATTTTTTGTCACTGAGGAAATTTGGTACTTACCATTTCTGTTTGCTGCCCGCAGCTGGCTGCAGGCCAGGCCCCACAAGAGCACAGGGCCCTTCCACCCCACAGCACAGCACCCAGCCCCTGCCACACTGCCAAAACCCAGGGCCAGGGCTCCCCACGCTAATGGGCCTGAGGGCACCAATTGCCCGAGGAGGGCCTGAACCACCCCAGCGAGCCTCAGCTGTGGCCACCAGCCCCGCACCTGGGGCTGGGGGCAGCAGGTCTCAGCCCCCACCCCACCCCGCCCCGGGCCCCTCTCACCCTCTTCCCCACACAAACCTGCATCCCATGGGCATACAGGTCCTGCCCTGAATAACCTAATGATTTCTTGAAGTGCAAACACCTTAGGAGTCTTAAAAATGGCTTACACAAAGCACTGGAAAGCAAGCAGTCAAGAGCAACTCTCTCCCATGAGCAAGAAAGCAATGTTTTCTCCCCTTCTCCTCCACAAAGCCAGGAATCAGGTCCCTTGCGCAGGTGCCGCTTGTAAATTAAGTAAGGGCAGCAGACACTTACAACATCAACCTGCTGCGCAGCCATTGAAATGCATACAGAGCATGGAAATTCAAAATACAAATCTGTTTGTGCCATACACTTTTATTTTATTTTATTTTTTTTAAACTTTGCAGTCATCTTGGAGTAATCATCATGTAAACAGTAGGATGGGATGGGATTACATTGAGTCGTATGCAAATGGCTCTAGAACACCTCAACGATTATGACAAGGCATTATAAATAACTTCTCTTAATAATATATATTTGCCATTTTTAGTACATTGAAGAGCTGCCGATTATCTAGGATTAGCTAGGAAGTAGTTTAAATTGTAACCTCCAAGAAACATGTCTCCAAATTTGAAAGTCTTTCTAAAGTTTGCTAGCTCCATAACATCTATGTCACAGGTTAAGCATAAGACTACTTGGGTCAGAACTGTTTTCTTTGTAACAGTTTTACTTGATCATTGCACAAAGCCCTATTATTTTCACTCCACCTTGGTAACTTCAAGTAAAGCTTCAGTTCCTTTCTTCAAGTTTTTATCACCTGTATGAAACTGGTTTCTATCATTAAGGATAAGTCAGATCAGAGACGGACACAGTAAGCAGTCTACCTTAACGACAACAGTTCAAAGTAGTTCTAGCTCAGACTCCCCAATTAAGCATAGTCAAAATACTCTAACACCTTTGCTACTGTATATCCCCTCCTTGCCCAGATAACTATATGTATTTATATATATTGTACCATATGTATGGTACTTCTAGAAAATGGAGATTATTTATTTAAGCAGCCTCAGGCACATTCTTAAAACATTAATGTCTGCAAGGCACCTCCCACTCCCTTAACAATCAGTTTGTGGACTGGTTTTTAGACATACAACCAACAAAAGCTTGCTAATGCCTAATTAATTTATTTCAAAAAAACTCTAGAAGTTACCAAATACTTCAAAGATATACCTGAATTTTTTTTGAATAATGGGAGATTAACTGCAAATAGCGCGTAATCAAGTCAAATCATTTTCTTATTACTAGGATGTGTAATGCATAAATATATGAAAAATAAAATTCACAGTTTTAAAACTAGAATTCAAGTTTGGCTAATAATTCTTAACTTTTATATTTATGTTAATCTCTAAGTATAACAGAACAGAGGCAGTATTATCAACCACAAGTACAGGTAAAATAGTATCACTCAAAGTTTATGAAAGAAGTAAGCTTGATAGAAAATTCCTTTTGTAACCAATAAATACAGACACCTGAGTGCATTTCCACAGGCTTTTCACTTAGGGGGAATCCAAATCAACGGCTAAGAGACATTTAGTAGCATTTTGAATGTTAGCAGCAGCGGTGTAGCTGTGGGCTTTGCTTGTTCTGACTTTGTGAATTGCTAGAGAATGAAGCAGAACTCAGTGTGTGGTGCATTAATTTTCCTTTGCATCTAAGCTGGCCTCTTCGCAATCTCGCAATTCGGCTTGGGGTCAAGGGACAGACATCAGCTGACACTTAACTGAGCAAACCCAATCAGTTTCACTTCATCAGGAATCTCAGTGCCATCACAGCCAGAGGCCTGCAAGTACAAACAGAAATATTTAGTATATACATGCTACAAAGGAAGATTTCACAGCCAGGCTATAAATTTTCCCCATATTGCCTAGTCAGCAAACAGCTTACTTGAAGGAAAGTTTTCAGACTGCTTGGCGTATCCTATGTCAGTGTCAGCCACCTGCATCCTCCATGTTAGCAAACTCTTTTAATCAATATTGAAAATGATGAAAAAAATACCAGGAAATGAACACTTACAGACACAAATTCTTTAACCCAGAGTTTCCAGACTGAAACTTTTTCATGTGAGCACACTGTTTTCATTCATGGAGAGCAAATAACCTACATGTATAAAATCCATCTTTAACTGTTGTGCTGTAAGACACCAATTGTCTCATGAGTCCAGCTACCAAGCCTGTCTGGAATACCAATCTACTGAATTTTTAAACAAGAGATTGAAGCAGTCTACAAAGAGTAAATACTAAGATTTGTGAAAGGACAGCTTCTTTCTGACAGTACAATCTAATACTTAAAATTGTATAGTTGAGATTCTTCAGTAAAGTCTGTCACAGTACAAACTGGCACAAGTAATCAGTTCATTTTTCACAAATAACGGTAAGAATATAAAACCACCTTACTCAGGAATGAACTGTCACTTTACGTCTGCTTTAAAAAATTATACATGCTGTGAGCAAAATATTTTTATATTCTGATTTTTAAATGCAAAATTTGCTTCTGTAGGACAGAAGTGACTGCATTTCAAATAAAGTTTTCTTCATTCTTCACCTGTGTGGTAGATAATCAAAATAATAATACAATTGTTTGAACAGTGTGTAATGGTAAATTACTTATGACAGATGCCTTTAGACTCTTTGGCATATTCCCCCCAAAACCATCAGAACAATTGGTTCACCCTATAAAAATGCTCTTGATCCTCTCATTGCATTAGTAGCAGTTGAACCCTTGAGTAGAACTGGTTTGTGTATATGCAATACAAGGAGAAGACCTTTCATGAGTTTTCATGACCAAAAATAAACTCGCTCAATACTTGTGGAAGCATTACATTGGGCTACTCCTTCAAATTTCCTTTGATCAGACACAGAGAACAGAAGTTCTCTCTTCAGAGAGTATTTCACAGGTCTTATTCCACTAAAGTAGCAAGTTAAACTTGTCTGAGATCATCACCATTGGTTACTATTAAGATATCTCAATGTTTTTTGGATTACAAATTTACTAAATAAATGGAGTTTGAATTTTGCACTTAAAATGTGACAAAAACCCCTAATATTAACAACACTGTTCTACACTCTAGCTAACTATCAGTCTCCTCAAAGTCATACTAAGTAACATATCTAGATACCTATAGATTTTTTAAATGCCTTCCTTGTCAAGAAATATTGTCTAATATTTAATGCACCTGGAACTTATATTTTGTGCTTAGCATAAGTACAACTACTATATACATATGGCGACATGAAAGAAAAGTTCTTAGAAGTTGCAATTCACTATTTAATGTCTGAATGCATCCTTTCATTAATGGTTTTTTCCTCCCTTCTTATATGAAAAATCCTTACAAAAAATGCAAACTATGCTGCACAATAATTTGTGTTTCCTTGAGTGTTGTCAAAATTACTTGTGTATTAAAGCAGCCTCCTTCCCAAAGTGTGGACAGCTGGATCCTGCAGGGAAGTCATCATTCTGTTAGCCAAGACAACTAAGGGAGGCTTAATACCATATAAGTTCTGTAGAATAACATCATTGTGAGATCACAGATGCACTGTTAAAAAAATATGCAAGAGGGAGATCCAAATGTAAAGACAGATTCATCCAGACACCTCACTTTAATAACTTTCTTTACCATTTTGGCAATAAAGACAAAACCAGTTAAGACATAAGATGCTGCTCTTTTTTCTCCAAAGATGAAAATGCTTGCCGTTTGAGTAGAAATATATACCAGCAAAATACCAGCAAAAGTGAAGGGATGCAAAAGGGTTAACAAAAGGACCTTTGTGACGCCAACTGTAGATATTTCTTAAATTGCTAGCATTGTGTTTTAGATTAACTTACTAATCATATGAAGTAAACTATAGATAAGAAACTAACACTGTAGGGAATGTGAAAGAGGAGAGATTAGTAGCCAATCGCCCATCTTTGTTGCAGGCCTTGGAAGGCATGTAGGAGAACAAAGCGTCTGGCACTTTGTCGATATGAGGATAGCCAAGGATGGGGAGCCGGCTGGTACCGGCTGTGTTGTTCTGACAGTGGAATAAGGGGGGTAGAAGCTGGAGTTCACCAAAAGGACAAGGTAAAGAAGAGGAGTGGATGAAGTAAACGACCCCTGAAGACCACCAACTCAAATCACTGAGCACGCGCAACTGGGAGGAGAATATGTAAGCGATTTCCAGGAATTAATTTACCTATCCCTGCCTTTTTCGAGGAATGTAATACATATGTATGTGATATGACAATATAACCATGAATTGTTTTACAGTCGGAGCGCACATTAGGAGGAGCAATCCCCTTCACCTCCGCTGCGACAATCAAGAATACGTGCTTGATAGTCTGGCAAATTGACTATTGAGTCCTGATTTTGGCTTTTCACGGCTTCAGTTGGCACCTCAAATGGGACCCTCTCTGCTCAGCTGCAGGATCCGCTGAGAGGGGACTCCCTAGGGTACCCCTGGGATCTTCCCAGATGGACTCCTCGACTCACCTGAATCACTGCGGGAGCAGACAAGGACCATCTTCTGGAAAGGTATTTTTAAACATTTTTATTGGGTAAGGTTAGCCAAGTGGTAAAGACCAGTAGGGGTAGGCAAGCCCAGTGTTAAGCTCGAGCCCCAAAAGGTAGTACTGACTCAGTGGCCGTAAGTTGGTACCTGGTGTGGTAGTCACTTGGTTAAATGAATGATTACCTGGAGTGTGTTAATCGGAATTGGTATTTTGGGAATATTGTTTTTTGTGTGCTATTGTTGTAGTAAGTGTTGTGGGGTTCCACTAGCCGTATGAATATGTGCAAAAAGACTGCTATCTTCTCTGTAACTGGAGGTGTAAGAGATCAGCACATGTTTGTACTACTTGTGGTAGTATTGGTATTGTGATACAGTGTTGATCTATTGCTATTGATCTTGGATATCGTTATAAGGAACTGGGTATTGAAGACTGGTTTAAGTTTGACAAACTGTGTGAGTGAACTGAGTTAACTCTGGTGTGAGTAGTGAATGACTGGAATGCAGCACAGCTGCAGGGCGAGTGCGGAGTTCTGATCTGTGGTTCTGTTATCCAGCCAGGGGTATGGCCAGAGACAAACGAAGTGATTGTAGGGTCTTAGGACCCTTATAACCTTATTGCCTACTCGATTACTGACCAATACTGTGCTATTCTGATTCATTTATATACACAGTAACGTTTGTGTGCGGCATAAAAAAGAAAACAAAATGGGGGGGAAACAGCAGTGAGATTCTAAAGAAAAGTCCTTTAGGGTGCATTTTGGCATACTGGAAGGAGACAGGGGGACCCCCAGGAGGGGTCGTGGACAGGAAAAGTTTGATAAAATATTGCAATCAGTGGTGGCCACTGTATAAATTGGATAATGAGGAAAAATGGCCTTTCAACGGAACTTTAAATTATAACACCTTAATGCTATTTTTAAGGAGAGAGGGAAAATGGGATGAGGTATTGTATGCTGACATGTTCTTTGAATTGAGAGACCACCCTGAGTGGCAGAAGGAGTGTGGTATAAATATTCCCCCACGGGATCCTTTGGTGTTGGCATTAGAGTAGGAGAAGAGAAATAATGAGAAGGAACAGGGCAAGTTGAAGAGGTGTTGTTCGGCTTGTATTGGACAGAGGTGTCTGAAGGTGAAAGAACCTAAGAGAAAGGAGGAGATACACGAGGATTCTTTATTAGATGGACCTGTGTGTCGGCCTAGATCCCCTTCACTGTCTTTGCTTCCTACCCCTAGATCAGGACTATCTTCCCCAGAGTTGGGAGATGAAGAAGAAAGTGGTACGGAGAAAGGGACTGGTATGTCTTCTCCGATCACTTCGAACTAAAGTGATAGCTCCACTGCAGGAAGCAGTAGGACCAGATAGACCAGTTAAAGTTAAAGTACCCTTTAAAGATAGTGATTAGAGTTGCTGGTAATCAAGTGGAGGCACAGATAGCAGGGGACCGTGAATGATCGTGTCCCATTGCAGGGACCACCTGGAGGGTGGGACCTTAATGATGCAGGTCAATATCAGCTATTGAAACAGTATCAGAAGTGGATTAAATATGGAATAGGGAATGCAGTACCAAAAGCGGTGAATTGGTCAGCACTCTATGTGGTAAAACAGGAGTATAACGAGAACCCTACTAACTTTCTGGAATGTTTAAGAGAAGCAATGAGAAAATATACTACCCTAGATCCCTCCTCTGAGGAGGGACAACAGCAGCTAGTCTCCCTGTTCCTAGGACAGTCTTCAGTAGACATTAGAAGAAAACTGCAGCGGGTTAAGGAACCTGATAATAAGAATTTAGAAAGATTGTTTGAAGAGGCTTGAAGAGTTTTTAGGAATCGAGAGGATACAGAAGGTGGAAGGATGACTAAGGTAGCTACAGCCACGGTGGCAGTATTAGAAAAGAAAGGAACGACTGGTAATGGTGGAAGAGGCAAACTGTTCAGGAATAGGCTGTTGGACAGGAATCAGTGTGCAGTTTGTAGGGAGAGAGGACATTGGAAACCAACGAGTGCCCAAAGCGTCAGAGGAGAAACTTGATAGCTGAAGTTTAAGTTGATTGACAGGGACCCGGGACATCTACCCTAGAGGATCCACTGGTTAAAATAAAGCTAGGGAAAACAGAAAGAGAAGTAGAATTTTTGGTAGACACTGGCACTTCATATTCGGTTTTAAATCAGGAATTAACTCCAGTCGGTGAGGATTTTGTCAAGGTAATAGGAGCAACTGGCCAACAAGAGAAGGCATACTTTCTAAAACCACTCAAATTTAAGTTGGGAAAACAGACTGGGGTACATCAGTTCTTGTATTTACCTAAATCACCCAAACCCCCTATTGGGACAAGATTTGTTAGAACAACTAGAAGCTGAGATAACTTTCAAACAGGGAAGTATGGAGTTAAAAGTAAAAGAGGAACAACTGATTCAGCTTCTGAACCTGGCATTAATCTCTCCTAAAGAGGAAGAAGGGACTTCAGGGGAGATAGAAGAGATAGTCAACGAGGTATTTCCGGGGCTATGGGCTACAGGGACCCCAGGAAGAGCAAAAAATGCTACCCCTATAGTAATAGAATTTAAAGAGGGGTTCAACAGAAACAATACCCCCTGAAAACTGAAGATTGTAAAGGGATAGAGAAACCAATAAGCAGTTTGCTGCAAAACAAACTACTTGTTGAATGTGAATCTGAATACAATACTCCTATGCTGCCTGTTAAGAAGCCTGATGGTAGTACAGGATCTGAGAGCAATTAACAAAATAACTAAGGATCTCCACCCTGTGGTGGCTAGCCCATACAATTTATTGACAAAGTTAAAAACGGAACAAGCCTGGTTTACAGTTCTACATTTAAAGGATGCATTTTTCTGCTTGCCCATAGCCAAGGAAAGTCAGAAATTGTTTGCCTTTGAGTGGGAAAGCCCCTCAACAGGACGCAAGACCCAACTATCCTGGACAGTGTTGCTCCAAGGATTCAAGAACAGCCCAACCATTTTGGCAATCAATTAGCCAAAGAACTTGAGTCTTGGAATCCCCCTCTAGTTAATGGAATGCTTTTACAGTATGTGGATGACTTGTTAATAGCCACAGAAACACAGGAAGAGTGTATTCAAAGGACTGTAAGCTTATTAAACCTTTTAGGCTTAAATGGATATTGAGTCTCACAACAGAAAGCCCAGATGGTGCGACAGCAGGTGACTTATCTAGGATATGAACTTTCTGGAGGACAACGGGAACCGGGGACATCATGAAGAGAAGCAATCTGCAAAACCCCTCTTCCCCAAATGATAAAAGAACTCAGAACGTTCCTGAGGATGACCGGTTGGTGTCGCCTGTGGATTGATAACTATGGACTACTGGTAAGGCCTTTATATGAACTTTTGAAGGAAAATCCTAGACAGCTAAAATGGACTAAGTGTGCCAGAGATGCTTTTAAAGCTCTTAAGAAAGCCCTCATGAAAGCTCCAACTTTGGGGCTACAGGATCCTACCAAACCCTTTTGGCTATATTCCCATGAGAGACAGGGAATAGCCTAGGGGTCCTTGCTCAAAAAACAGGACCCTACACAAGAGCTGTGCCCTATTTTTCAAAAAACTCAATGAGACCAGTAAAGGCTGGCCAGGCTGCTTGAGGGCAGTAGCAGCAGTAATCCTGAATATTGAAGAGGCACGAAAATTCACCC
Organism: Egretta garzetta; assembly: GCF_000687185.1. Lineage (NCBI taxonomy): Eukaryota > Metazoa > Chordata > Aves > Pelecaniformes > Ardeidae > Egretta > Egretta garzetta. The sequence goes on from NW_009260022.1 coordinate 2,523,312, forward strand.
TCGGGCAAAAGGTGATGGTGTTGGTGACACACGCAGTTTCAGCAGTACTAGAACAGAAATGGAGCCATTGGCTTTCTCCTTCTAGGTTTCTGAAATACCAGGCCATTCTGGTAGAATCGGATGATATATCACTTGAGACTACTTAAGACTTCTAACACTGTAAACCCAGCTTCTTTCCTGAATGAGCTCACAGCTACAGTAGAACCACTGGGACACAACTGCACAGAGACCATGGAAGTTGTCTACTCCAGCAGACCGGACCTAAAAGATGTACCACTAGAAAACGTGGAGGTTTCATGGTACACTGATGGTGGCAGTTTCATCACAGGAGGTACCCGAATGGCGGGATATGCAGTTACCACCACTGAAAAGGTAATCGAAGCCCAGCCGTTACCGGTTGGAACATTGGCACAGAAAGCAGAAATTATTGCCCTAACTAGGGCCCTAGAACTGGCAAAAGGAAAAAGGGTTAATGTTTGGACGGACTCTAAGTACTCATTTGGAGTAGTCCATGCTCATGGAACCATATGGAAAGAACGGGGACTCCTGACTAGCCAAGGAAAAAAGATAAAACATGCTGAAGAAGTACTCCGGCTGTTGGAAGCAGTCCAACTACTGCTTGAAGTTGCCATCATGCACTGCCGAGGACATTCAAAGGGTAATACTGACTCAGAAAGAGGTAAAAATCTGGCAGATTATGAGGCTAAACGGGCAGCAGAAAAAGCAACTTTAAAGGTAGTCTCAGCTTTATTTCCTGATAATAGGCATGAAAGCCTAACAGAGGTAGAACAACTAAATTATTCTAAGACTGATTTGGAATTAATACAAGAATTAGGAGGAAACATCCCTGATAAGGGATGGGCCCAGTCACCTGATGGGAAAATTATATTACCTTCAAAATTAGTATGGTGTTTAGTAAGGAAAGAACATGAAAGGACTCACTGGGGAGCAGATGCCCTGTATAAATATTTGGGCCAAAGACGGATAGAACAAAACTTATATGCCACTGTGAATCAGGTAACACAACAGTGTGAAATTTGTCTTAAAAATAACTCTAACACAGGGAACCATTTGCAATGGGGTGTGATCGGACAGAGAAACTCCCCTGGAGACCAGTGGCAAATTGATTTTTCTGAACTCCCAATAAAAGGGGGGGCGTCGATACTTATTGGTACTTACAGATACCTTCTCAGGCTGGTCAGAGGCTTTTCCATGTAGAACCAATAAAGCAAGGGAGGTAACCAAAGCATCGTTGAACCAGATTGTACCATGATTTGGGGTACCTCTCACAGTTTCTTCTGATAGGGGGATACATTTCTGTGCACAAGTAGTTCAACAAGTGAGCAAAATCGTGGGTATTGATTGGCAGCCTACATACTCCTTACCGACCACAAGCTAGTGGTCAGGTAGAAAAGATAAATCATTTAATTAAGCAACAGATAGCAAAGATCTGTCAGGATTCTAACCTGTATTGGTATCAGGCCTTACCCATAGCTTTACTCAGGCTACGGGTCAAGCCAAGAGTTAAAGAAAATTTGAGTCCTTTTGAAATATTGTATGGTAGACCGTATCAAGCTAAGTTTGGAAAAGGAGATGTTGGCCAAATTGGAGATATGAGCCTCCAACAAGATCTGATATCATTAGGGAAACAATTGTAACAGGTAAATAAACAAGTTCTGGGAACCAGAGCAAAGGGACTGGATCATCTGGTCCACCCTTTTGAGACTGGAGACTGGGTTTATATTAAGACTTTTTCAGGTGATCCTCTCCGAGAGAGGTGGGATGAACCTTACCAGGTGCTTCTGACCACCTTCACTGCAATCAAAATCAAGGAACAAACGCCCTGGATCCACTACTCTCGAGTGAAGAAAGCTCCAGGACAAGTCTGGACTTCTGAAGCCAAAGGACCTTTAAAACTTAAACTGCGGAGGCAGAATGATGGGTCGAGACATGTCTATTGTAATAATAACCATGAGCCAAATTTTTCGGGTTATAGGATGGAAACAGAATTTATATCTCTCCCTGGTTCAGAATATCACCCAAATTTTCAACAAAAATGACTGTTGGATTTGTACCCAGATGCCTAGAAATTTAAACCATGGGTTGCCCTTAATAGGAATCCCAATTCCAGCTAAAATATCTTGGTCCTCCTTATGGATAAATACCACCCTGAACAACAGCAGGGGACAGGAACAAGAACTGGATATATCCGACCTGACACCACAGGAGCCTTATAGTACCTGCATTCAGAGATGCAACCCCCCGAAAGGGATGGGCAAGATAGACTGTCAGGATAACACAGTGTTTGTAGGAAATTTTACTAATTGTAATCAAATAGAAAATATTGGAACCCACATAGCTAAGGTTACCGAGTGGCCAGTACCTGCTGGAACAGGATGGTACTGGTTGTGTGGGAATAAAGCCCGAAAAATATTGCCATTAGGATGGAGAGGAACTTGCACCCTTGGAGCTGTAGTTCCGAACATTACTATTCTAGATAAAACACATCCACAGACTGGATGGATAAAACCTTACTTCATGAGAATGAAAAGAGCTAGTAATGCTATAGCTGAGAGGCCTACTGCCTTTCATAGTTTTATAAGATGGCTCATTCATTCACTAGGAGTGACTGAGTTAGAGAAAACTATAGTGAATATTTCAGCAGTAATAGAGAATATTGAGAATAAGACCGCTGATGCTTTGCAGGCACTACAAATTGAGGTATCTAGCTTGTCAAAGGTAACAATGCAGAACAGGATGGCCCTCGATTTATTATTAGCTTCCCAAGGTGGTGTCTGTACAATCATAAATACAAGCTGTTGTGTATATATAGATCAAAGTAGCAGGATCTCTACAGATCTAGAGGAAATCCAGCAACAGATTAAAATATTACATGCAGTAGGAAAAGACGATACTTCCTTTGGGTTCCAAGAAGTCTGGGAGAAGTTGACATCATGGTTGCCAAATTTTGGGTGGCTAAAGCAGATCTTTGTATCATTATTCTAATAGTCCTAGGACTCATAGTATGTATTATGCTTAGGTGTTTCTTATGGTGTTGCCAGAGGATGAGAGATCATTATTCTCAATGGAAAAAGAACAACCCCTGAAGACCACCAACTCAAATCACTGAGCATGAACAACTGGGACAAGAATATGTAAACTATTTCCGGGAACTAATTTACCTATCCCTGCCTTTTTCAAGACATGTAATACATATGTATGTGATATGACAATATAACCATGAATTGTTTTACAGTCAAAGCGCACATTAGGAGGAGCGATCCCTGTGCGTCCGCCGCGGCAATAAAGAATACCTGCTTGATAGTCTGGCAAATTGACTATTGAGTCCTGATTTCGGCTTTTCACGGCTTCAAAAGCAATCTGCAAGCAGTAAGATACTAACCAGATTCCTTGTCCACAAACAGTAGTGGACAAATCTTAGACGAAAGAGCACTTTTCAGTTGAATTCTCTAAATGGATATAGGATTAGCTACATTTAGACGCTGAATCCCCATGAAATATTTACCAACAAAACATGTTTTAATCAAGTTGTATACAAGTGCTGCTCTCAAATTTAGTGAGACCTTGCTAAGAGGTAACAAAGAGTTCTCCTAGGCAACAATTAATTTAGCAACTCCACTACACAATACAGAAACAGAACATAAATTAATCCAAGGATAAGAATAAATTAGGATACTTCTTGTGGCTATGTTCTTTTCCCAGGAAGTAGGGAACTAATGCAGTAAACCTATGTTAAAAATATCAGGAAGAAACTTAGGTTAAAAAGTTAACCTCAGGAATTGTTACCTAACCAATGGAACTAACCTTGAGAAGGGACAAATATGTTGATTTTGGATTGTCTGTTAATTCTGATAATTGCAAGGAGTAGGATTGTAACAGCATTCACTCACTGGAATCTGAAATACCATGTGACGTTGACTGCACCCCAGCAACTGAATCACAGAAATACCAACCTAAATTTTCAAGTGGATTTGTTTTCAATGTATATAAACATTAACTGGATACTATGGGGTATTATATTTTGGAGTCTCAAGCCTCTATTTTAAGTGTGTGAACTAGAAACCCAGACTTCTACAGAGCCTCTGGAATATCTATGTATCTAAATGCTCCTGGTGAGATGTCAGTGACTACACCATAAAGGTAAGTTAGATGTTCAGACAGCAACAACACAGATCGGCTGCAAAGAGAGAAGCATTAGCCTTTAAGCTATATTTAGATAGTAAGGTCCATAGAAACAAAACAATTTGAGTTACATGTCCTTATTCCCCCACCCCAAACCCTTCTCAAAAGAAATGTTTAAGTTCTGGTAATTTTACTGGACAGTAGAGGAAAAATGAGTCCAAATGATTTGATCAGTTAAAACTACTCAAATCTGTATTTAAAAAATGACATGGGAAGAACAATCCTGAATTAATACATTACCATCAACTAGGTCACTTACTCTCTAAAAATGGCTCTCTATAGCCCATCTGAAGCAGCTGCTTTTATAAACAAATCTGTGATTCTGGAGACCTACTTATCTAACAGACATTCAGTCTGGTCTTTCATATGCGGCTGAGTCACTCTCAGCAAGGGGTGCTGAAAGCTAATTGGTAAGAGTTTGGTATTTACATAGCTAATCATTCAATACTTTAGGTATGTAAATTTTTCAACTTAATTTTAGCAAGAAATAAAAACAAATACAGCACATCAATTCTGAATTAAGTTTTTGCAATGTAAAGTTATTAATATTAAATGAGATCAGTCACGATAGCATCAAAATTGATCAGGGTGCAAAATGCAGCACAGAAAGCAGCCCCAGGCCCCAAACCAGGGTCTGATGTTGTATATACAGAAGACAGAAAGAGGCGGTGGAGGGAGAAACAGTAATGAAATACGGTGGGAGCAAGATCAGCTTGTGTGGACGGTCAATTGAAAGAAGGTTGAAGGGAATAACTAAGGAGAAGCAAGGAGTGGAGAGGGTGACCTGCATGCAAGAAAAATGTTGGCAGGTGCTGGAAAAAAGGGTTTTGGAACAAAATGTCCATTAGCAGAGGACACGTCAGCCAGGGCAGAGCTGAGGGAGTGGGGGTAGAGGGGAGTTAACCTAACAGCTATAGTTTTCTCTGCTTTCCTTGTTTCTGCAATTCTTCCCAGGGATTTTCTCCCTGCAGTTTCTCACCTAAATCTCAGAATTCACGGAAATTAACCTCCTTCTCCCTGCACAGTTATGGAGCTGTGTGACTGTACGTATCCCTAATGTCCTGTCCAAAATAGGGTTTAGGTTTTTTTCCTCTCACACATAGCAATTTCAATCATCTTATCTGTCAACATGTTTACTCAGCAAAATAGCTGTAAATGAGATAAAATCAAGACACTGTGTAAATACTGTGATAATTAGTTTGTTTCTTCCCTTATTGCTTCTACTTACCAACTTAAAAGTCAATGTTTTCAAGGCTTTTGGATCATCTACTATCTTCTGTAAGTTAGCAGCAACTGTAAAATAAAGTATGAAAAAATACGATTTACAGAAAATTGCATTCAACATGACATCAAGCCTCATGTTGTATCTTCTACTTAATTCTACACATATACATGTCTGTAAATTACCAATTCCATCATTTAATCATTCTCTAGCTGCTGTTTGGAAGTCAGAGGGCAGTTGGGCTGCCATAAATCCCGCCTCCTTTCTTTTGCAGTCACTGATACTTTATGACTATGTGAATCAATTCAGGGGAAAAATCTGCCTGAAAACCAAATGACAGAAAAAAAACAAAACCCTACTAATTTTCAGCTTAGTCTATTCCATAAACAATTAACAGTCACACAAATGCAAGTACAAGGAAAATGGGAGAATCATGCAGCCAAGGATAAGCTGATGGCCGTCATGATTTAGATCATGTTTCTCCTATAGCCAGGGCCACCATCAGCACAAGTTCCTAGGAAAAGGCTGAGCTCGCTGTCCCCTCTAACTTCTGTTTCTCTTGGCTTTACGTGTATGCTTCCGTCCCTTTTTTTGGGCTGGCATTAGTACACATAGACTATTGGTGATCTGTTACAGCTCACTACCAAAAGAAAAATGAGCAAAAATAAGAGAATGATACAAAAGGAGCTGATCTTCAAACTGCTCTGCCAGTAACATGACCAAGATTTGTGATGTAACGGATAAACTATCTAGTTTAACTAGACCTACAAAGCCTGAGTTTCCAGAGCAGGAAGCTGTATGCCCTAACAGAAGTAGGAGGAAGGGAATAATTTACTCCTTGAAAAGAGAGGAGGAGGCAGGAAAACAATAAACCCTTTTTCTATCAAAACACCTAAGTCACACATTTAATTGGTCTATTTTTTACAAAATTGCTACCATTAATCTTGACAAAAAAAATTGGCTGCCTTCAGCTTTGTAGGTTTACTAAACTTACTCCCCAGCTTTGCTCAGTCATAGATCCTCTGCTAACTCAGACCGAACCATTGAGAGACTTTGTTCAAGACTAACTTATGCTCATGCTAACAAGATGTCATCAACAGGACATCAGCATGAGACAAAGACTCCACACTTGGCAGAACTGTTTAGGCAAGATTTTAAAAAGGAAACAAACAGGTATTAAGTAGCAGACATTTCTTAGTACACTGAGTAGGTAAGTACCATAAAACAGAGAAGCAGGAAACCAGATGTTCTCCATAAATAATACTTTCCGCAGACTTCATAAGGTGGAAAATATACAGCAAACATTTGCGTGTTGAATGTCCTACTGCTACAAACTCAGGTTCCTACTTCCTCCATATTCTAACATCACAATGATAAAATTTTCACTCCTACTGTGCATGATCACATATGGTTCGCTGTGTAGTAACATAAGTTGGCCTCACAGGGGGAAGTAGAGTATTTCGCAAAGGAATTTAGAGAAGTAAACAATTAGGCCAATCTACCACTGTTAAAAGCAAATTAATTTTTTGGGGGTCTCATTTTCTTTATACCACTGAGATACATCTGTAACAAATTTGACCAGGGATGAAAGGGTGTTTCAACCTAAAAGGAAGCCTTAAAAGCAAGCACGAGGTATGTTTTGTAGAGAACACTTTTTGGAAAGAAAAAAAAAATTAACCTTCACAGTTAAATGAACTCAACTACAGGCAGGACAATAGGAAGTCTCTCCATTTTTAAAGCCTCATTATTCATAATCTTCTTTATTCTAGTCATTACAAACAGTTTTTATTTTAATCACACAATTCACTTCCACAATCAGTAAGTCAATTCTATTGCAATACCTCCTACCTGATAAAATACATGCAAATATAGATAATGCTTTTCATTACAATTAATACTTCAAACCTCATACGTAGGCAAAAAGGAGTGTTCAGCCTCATAGCTTCTGAAGCCAGGATAGAATAGCTTCAATTTTTTATGTCTTAAAAATCCATAAAATAGGATCATGCACTCAAGAGCAGCTCTGGCTTACCCAAATCCCTGTAAAACAAGTCTTAAAGAAACAAATAAAAAAGCAAGAGCAAATTATCCAGATAGTGTTAGTAGGCTTCACTGAAATGGAGATGCAGTGCTACAAAACCAGATAGGAGTCGAGTCCCGAATCCAAATATTTCTAACTTCACCTACTATAAAATGTTACAAAAAAGATACACTTCAAATGCACTCTCATCTTCAGGAGCGGCAATATTTCATTTAACGTTGAGCAACTGTAGGACTATGGCAAGTCAGCATGCCTGAATGCAAAAGTCCAGCTGCCCTTAGGCAAAGTGACTGGCAAAGTTACTATTCCTGCACTTGCAGACAGCAGCCCATTATCAGCAACTGTTTTAATGAACTATCATACAGTGGGAAAGCAGCACTGAGGACCTCATAAGCAGTATCTAAATCTTAAATCCCCCTACCCTTCCTGCTTATTCTGATTCCAGGGAAGGAATTTAAATTTTCAAAGCAAAAATAGCAAAATATAAACTAGCAATATATGCAAATAGTTAATTCTAATTACCTTTTTTTTTTGTTAATTAAACACCATAACAGAACAGAGTGGTATTTTAGATGGACACCATTCTTCAAGAAAACTGCTTTTCAAAGAACAGTGCTCATTAAAGGGCTACAGGGACACAATTTTATTTGTTCACTTGATTTTACTTTTAATATCAACACAAGGCAAAAACTTTTACATATAAAATGCTAGAGAAACATCTGAAGCAAGCATATGAAACATGCTTTATTTTTGCTTCTCTGATGGCCCATAACTAGAGTTGGACATGTTTAATCAAACAGAAGATTAGGAGGATTTAAGGGAGTAATGCCAGATGTTTTCAGGCTATGCTTGAAAATGAGAAAGCAGACCTGTAAGGAGTCCATAATATTAGAATACAAGTTTACATAAAAAATAGTCACACCTGTAGTTTCCTACAGAGATATCTTTTCAATTTCAATTATATGCACTCAGCACTTTTCAAGTAAAACCAGCATTTTAGCTGTGACTTTCAGTACTCCGTGTTTTACATTTTCTGGTCTTTACAGAATGGCAATAAAAATGATTTTGCCAAAATAACATCATTAATCTCATTCAATCAGGCCACATGAATGCAAATCCCCCCAAAGGCCTGCTCTTTCTGCAATACCTGAAAGCTTTAAGTTAAGAATCAAATATGTGTGCATAATTACCTAGCAAAACCATACAGTCCTCTTGGTATCTTTTTCATTGTTCTAACTCCTTGCTTTTGTTTTGCTAGGTCTTGTCCTTATTTATGGCAAGGCCAACAATGAAAGGCAACTGCCTGAATATGGATCCCTAACTCTGCATTTCAGGAAACTATTTGAAATATGGTTCAGGTTTGGTTTTTTTTTTTTTTTTTTTTTTTTTTTTAAGGGATGAGACAATTATTATCCTTTTCACCTTAGTGCAAGCCAAAGGTTCTGGGACCTCAGTAAGTACATAGCACTGGGCATGTCTCTGCACCTGAACACACTGAAGATCCTGCAGCACAGGCAACAGCAGCCATCCAAGCAGGTGAAGTCCTTCCTGAAAGCCAGCCTGAGGTGCCTTCCAATTATTTCTCCAGAAATTTTGGGGATCCCACCGTAACTACAGCAAAGACATCCTCAAATGGAATACTCATTCTACTTTAATGCAAGTAAATTAAGCCATCAGTTGCATTAAATACAACTGAGTTAGCACTCTTATGAACACACTTCTAAGAATTTAGGACTATCACTAAACCTACACAGTTTGGACCACTAATTATGCAAAGTAACCTGAAATTCACCGAGAAATTCATGCCAGACATACACTCACAACAATAAACAATGTGCTCACATACAAGCAGGTGCTGCCACTGTTCAGCCCTATTCAGAATTACTGATCACATCAGGCAAGAAAGAAAAACAATTACTTTTAAGTGGAACTGCTATTGGGTTTTACTGAAGAACATTTCCCCCAGCCACTAAATTTAGGCTCTTCTCATCAAGGAAAATTATTTACTAGGACAAGACTTACTAAACCCTCCTAGTACTGTTCACGTACAAAGTTTTAATTTGGCTTAAATACAAAAAATGAGCCTGAAGTTTGTAAATGCAGCTGAATCCAACTACATCTGCAAACACTAGGGAAGAAAATAACCATCCCACCCTTATCACCTCTCCCTCCCCACACTCCCAACAATTCTACTGCAAGTCAGTGAACAAAGACAATTTAATACAGTAATGCTCTCCCTCAAGTGAAAAAGAGTTCCACATTAGGATTTTCTAAAGCGGTAGGGGAATTGTTCTCTCCGTTGATACTTAAATTATTTGGAAAAGTGGAGAGCGCTGTAAAATATACGTCTCTGGATTCTACTTTACACCTTATCTCTCAGTTTAAGTATACTATAGTTCCTATTGGCAAAGCCATTCATTTTTCTTCAAAGTACTCTGAAGTCATGCCTTGGATCCTGTACTTCTGAAACTCATAGTAGATTAGTTTGCCTGCAAGCAGCACTAATTGACAATTTCAAATCCTGTTGGGGATTCACTGTTTCTACAAGGCCTGCATATACTAGACTCAACTTTATTTTGCAGAGTGTTTTCTCAAGATGTTATGGCCGTGCTCCTATAAAAGTCAGAAGAAGAAACATGAACAAGATAACTGCAGGAAAAAATTAAGTGGTGATGGAAAAGCCTTTGCCAGCAGTAACCTCAAGTAAATAGAGTATACTTCAAATCATGCCTTGGAGCAAAAGCCCCCTTCAAACGTTAGCAGCAGTTTGCACAATAGGCTTTTTGTTGTTTACAACAATAAATGAGGTGCTGTTCCGCTTCCTTCAGAAGGCTTCTGAAGGACATATAATCAACCCATGTACCACAAATCATTCCAGGTTCTTTTGCAAGTTTTGCTCAGTGATAAATGGTTGTGCCACTCTGTCAAAATAAGTGGCTGCGCTTTTGGAACATGCAGTAAGATAAAAGGTCAAACCCAGCATATAAATATACACAACACAGGCTACTAATTGCAGATGTAAAAAATAATAAAAAAACCCCACATAAATATGCATGCTAGAGGACTGTAGTTATGTAGAATATACTACAAATCACTCTTTGCTATATGACAGTTTTGGCCAACCACATCAGTTATAATTTTTAAATAAGTGATCAAGGTAAGCTGAGGTAACAGAACAAAAAAAGGCCACCTTCAAGATCACAAACAAATGTAAAAGAACAACCATATTTGGGCAGTCTGAAATAGCTGGTTTGCTCCCATAATGTGACAGGACTCTGCCTGGTTATTTAAAATTCTTAACACAGCATGAAACCCAACCCTAATGGCTTCTGAATAGGGAAAACTTCTGGAAAAGTTAAAATTAATGAGACAGTAAATAAAGCTATATGAAGTACAGTAGAACTATTTCCAGTACAATGCTGACCCAGCCAACTGAGCAGGAGCCATCTGGCATAAACACAGACACAAGCAAATTCTAAAGCTTGAGATGATATTTGTGGGGTGATCTCAAAAGAATAACGATTCATCTGCTTTTCCGTTTTGAAAAGAGTGGATGGGGAACCTCTCAGTATGCTTAGGTTCAACAGTTTGCAAAGCTATTGCATATTGTAATCCTGAAATTCAGATGTGAGGAAAGGGAAAACATCATTGAGGCACAAAATTACTGTCACAAAAAACCCTGGAAAATTATAAGCTCTGAGAAAATGAAAAATATTTTTAATAAGTGAAAAGTGAAATCATTTTTATATAGTCCAAAACACAGTCTGTAAGAAATAGCCACCTTCAGCTGCTCCCTACCTCATCAACAGTATTGCTGTTAGAGAGGCCAAACTCAAAGCTCCACAGATTTATTGGCTTTCCTGGTGATTGTTTCAAATATTACCTTTTCCCCAACTGTAGGCAGTTATTTTGCCATTTTCATCTGATACATGGAGTTCTACATAATTAACTGCCTTGGAAGTCTGCTGATCTGAGGATTAATACTGCATTCTCCTGTATGGGTCTTAGGAAGCAGGATGCCTGAGTAACAGGGAATACTTTTCAATGGAATTATCACTCCTGAAAATTCAGCTGCTGCTAGGGCTTTCCTCCAAAGGGCTGAATTTATTATGCACACTCCTGAGGCGGTTTCACATATTGGAAGAGGTTCATTGCAATATATACATTCATTTATATTTCATACTACACAGTGGTTTTCATGCATTTGCAAGGTCATAACAAAATCAAAACTAAGTTTTAAAACCTAGGTAGCACTGGGTTATAGTGTATTATGCAAACAATCAAAGCAATCAACCTTTAGAGCTTTTGGTAACAATTCCTCCAGATCTCTGACTTTCTTATTATTATCTAATATCATCTAATAGCTCATGAACTGTCTGCCTGAAAGATTAAAAGGCTTTTCGAAGCGAGGTCAAAAAGGTCTTTCAAGTGCAGCACAATTCCATTAGTTCACCCACTCAGGATGCTAGCCATAAAATCCCTTTTGTTTATGTTGCTTGAGAACAGTAGCAAAGGAAATATGAAAGCATTTTGAGATCCCTGATAGCTAACTAAGAAGTGTTTTTTGCTAGAGGACTGCAAGGAGCTAGACACGATCCTCCTAAGAAAGAAATAAAAGAAAATAGAAAGATCAGCAGCAAGCCTGGCTTTTCTTCTGAAGAAGCTACTGGACACTGATAAGGCAGAAACATTAAAAACATTTAGAAATGTATTATTTATTAAGAGGCTGTCATTAGGAAATTATCAAAGGGAGATTAAGACTCACAAATTTGTCTGAACTCTCAAAGTACACTGCTAAATCAGTAGATACAGATAAAGACAGTGGAAACTATCTCCATTTCAACATTTGATACTTCATCCATCAGCTTGATTTGCAGCCTCACAATCAGAAAACACAGCTGAAAGGAACACTGGGAGACTGCAGAAAGTCTCCTACAGCATAGTTACGAACAGGATTAAAATTTCAATTCCCACAGCTTAAAGTAATTTTAAAATCACTTGAACCCTGTGGTTCATATGGGTTCTGAGCTTCAATATTGTAAACATGGTAAACCCAGGAATGTACTCTCTTTCATGTGTGTATGAAGTATCAGGCATGAGGAAGAACGGTACCAAATAAAACCATTCTCACCTCCTGAAGAATGGCCCAACATATAGCAATACTAAAGGTAGGAGGCAAGCAGTACTTCAAATTATGCTCATAGGCATAAGTTGTGCTACCCCTAGTGAGTACCGAAATCGGTGCTGATTTAACTTAGGTATTAATTAATTTACTCTATACAGACAACCAAGGTTTAGGCTAGTGCACGGCTTTTTAGACATTTTTAAGGACATTAACTAGTAGTTTGACATCAGGGTATCTTGTTCCAGAAAAGGAGGAGGGGGTGGAAAGGGGTTCCAGAGCTTTGACAAATAACCAGTTACTCTATGTTAGTTAAGAGTGGAACAGGCAAAAGCATGGAAGAGACATCAGGGACATATATTCCTGATTGACCTCTACTGACAAATAAAGACTTTAAGTATTTATCCTTGCTTAAACTGAAAAAAAAAAAAAAAGTTTATGGAATAATAGTAGACCTCGAATGACTTCATATTAAGATCCATTAACATGGGGTATTAATACCCAGGGGTCACAGACAAAAATTGGAAAATCAAGGAATGATAAAATAATCCACAAGATTTCATTTTTCTTTAGGTAGCTGATAGAAAAATTCCCACCCAGCAGAATCAGTATATTTTATGAAACAGGAGCACTGTATCAAAATGGAAAATGAAATAAGTTTCTGCTAGAAATCTACCTATTTCAATTCCTGCAATACATTATTAAACCCCAAATTCTCAGTTATTTAGTATGGATATCTGACCCCCAAGGTAAAGTTTTACACTATACAAACTGTGAGGGGGGAAAAAAAATTGAAGTGGTGATAACTGTTTTTATTGATTAAATTATTAATACAACTGACAAATTGTACCTTTTCCCAGAAACTTATGAAAAAATAGCAGGTTGATATTTCAGATTGATTTTTTTCCCCCCAGAGTATGTGAAGAACACTTAAGCAAACCACTGCACATTTACAACGAAGTGTTATAAAAAGGTAAGCAGAATATATTTGGATACATCTATTTCAGACTTTGATACTGCATGTGTCTAATGGGGTAGATTATCCAGGAAGATCAGGAAGGAGTATATACAGATTTCACAATTTCCCCTTCATTTTGATGATCCTGAGCATTCTAAACCTCAGTCTAGTCTCAAATGAACATTTGAAATAAAAATTCAGACCTGCTGCCCAACATTGCTAGTAGGGATATTTAACAAGCCTGAGCTATTACAGTAAATTGTGCTCATAAATTCTCTATACAAAAGAATGAGTCAGAGTACAAGGTTGAAAAAATCATTTGCCAGTGACTGAGTGTCGAAGCAAGTGCTAGCTTTCAGACAAAGGTTTTGACAACAGTTTGATAGTCATCAGGATACTGAAGGCAGCTCTAACAAATACCTTCATCATACTGGATTAGAGTTGAAATGTAGGTCTATGCAGAAATAAGGCAGGTCACATTCTGCTATGCATATTATTACTTGGTAATCTCCTCTCCCCATCAGATCTTCACAACTCCTCCTGTCCCGAGTTCTGCTATGAATTATAGATATTGTTCTGACAAAACTATTAAGAAGATGAAATAGCAGCCAGGCTACTTCAATACCTTATATCTGAAACTTGAAACAAGGAAAAATATATTTAGAAAAGTCTCCGTGATGTGCAGGAGTTAGGTTCTGATATAGACTACCTCTAGTTTGAAGAACCTCAATAAATCCTTATTTTGACGTACTAACCGCCCGCAGAGAAGTGAATGCCAAGGAAACAAATAGCAGGAACTAAATTACTGCTGAAAAGAGCAGCATTACTTACATGGCTGTCTTTGCAATTTCTGATTCAAATTCACAGCTGGTTTTTTTTTGTTGTTTTTTGGCTTTTGTTTTTTTGTTTGTTTGTTTTTTAACTAGAAAGGAAAGACCTCAAAACTACAATTGACACCTATGAGGGTGGGGAACTCACTTCAGGCCTAAGATTTTATCACCTACTATTATCAGGCGAAACCCAAACTAATCCCACTAATAAAAAATGGTTTTATTCCTCATTTACACAGTTAAGTAAGAACAGGTGGACCGCATGCTGAAAAAAGAACTTTCTTTGAAGGCAACTGCCAATTCCACCTTTTTTTTCCTTAAAGTAACTAAAAATCATTATTTACTTGATCATGGCTGTAAGATAAGCACATTTACCATGACATATGAATACACGTGTGTAGAGAGTAATTTGCACAGTTGGAGAATTTGTTACAAGACGTATTTGTAGTTCTGCCACAACCACCATTAGAGCACTACCTAACACAATATTGTTTTTTTCACCTTGAGCCACTGACATTCAGCAAGACGGGAACTTGCATGAAACCAGCCAGTTTCACACAATATACTTTCTCAAGTGCACCTTTTACGTACAGCACATATAGCTAAAATAACTTTGAAGGCTCAATTAGATGCAAAGCTTGATTACCTGCGGGTGTACCTCAAGCTTCCAGAACTCCTGGCAGTCTAGTCATTATGAGTCACCCTTCAATGCATTAGCTCTAAATGAGCCAGATGTGTTGAAATATTTAAGTCCTTAGTTAAACCCTAGGGATTTTAGAGATATTCTCTTATCTGTAATGTATGTGCATATCTTGCTAAAGAGATACGGAGTTATGTGCACACATTGAAGACATGAGAGTTTCTACAAAATGCCTTAAAATACAGTCAGGTTTTCATTAAAACTGTAAGTTTCCTTTCTGGATAATACATTAAAAAGTAAACACAAAGTATTTAGTCTATCGTTTGAAATTAATTGTCAGGGTCTATAAAGGCATTTTCTCATTAGAAAGTGTATGTTCCAAAGCTCAATATACCCATAAAAAAAACATTACACGCTTAAATAAAAATTCAGTTATTTCACTCAGTTTGAACCACAAGAACAAACACAAGAAAAACAAGACTTCTAACAAATTCCCTCAAATATTACAAAACCCAGTGCATCCAAAACATTACTGATATTAAATGATAAACCTAGTCTGCCTTCAAATGGTCATGCTATCCAAGTCACCTACTCACAGCAACATTACTGCTCTTTGAGGACATAAATTAATGCAATGTTTTCTACTCGTACAGCACTATCCTGTTTTCCGATTACAGGAAGACGATAAGCCGGAATTAGTTGAACAAAAGGTATCACTTCATTCAGTTTCAAAGATGATTAATCTAACAAGACAGCAAAGTAAACTACATATAAGCAGAAGCAGAGCAAAACTAAGGAAAGTGAAAGGATATTCTCTGTGTAACTGTGCTTTTTTCTATGAATTGGATTATCAGTGCCACTATGAGTTAAAAAGTTGTTACAGACAGTATTCTAACAAACTGGGCTTCTGCTTTTTCATCTTTCCATTTTCGTATTAAAGTACCTTCAGCATCAGCAGACATGATACTGTAAGACAGTCAGCTGTTCCAATTTCAAATGCTTTAATACTGTGATTAATTTGGAACCATACATATTACTGGTTTTAATACTGTGCTTAATTGGGAACCATACATATTACTTACTGTTTAACATCCCCTGAAATAATGTCATTCTAGATTTGGTCATATACATGTTCTCCGCACTCGTGGCCAAAAAACCCATCCACAGCCATAACTTCTTTTTATTCTCAATGCCAACTTAAGTCCTGTCCAGTTACCATATTAACTGCATCAAATAAAAAGGCTATTTCGTCATCCCCATCCCTGTCCAAAATAATCCAACCACCCCAAAACCCTTAGTCAAACTATAATGGCATCTATTGTATTCACACTTCTAAGAAAATATTCAAGATGTTGATGAACAAGCTTGCTACTTTCAAAAGAAGAGCCCACTTTAAAATATGATCTATTGGGTTTTCAGCTGGTTCTTCTAAACACATCAGGTGTTTCTGCAGGAAGCTTTTGTTCTGACTAAAAGCTGTTCCTCTGGTTACTAAGTGGATAGCAGGGTCTGGCTCCAACATCACAGACAGATACCCATTTACCAGTAGTTAATGTCTGGTGTATTTAAAAGTGAAGGTACATCTTCCATGATGCTCAAGGTATTCATAGATACTTTTTAACAAAAATACCTAAAATAAAGGTACATTAATACAGTGAAGGGCAACTGCACATTTCTTGATGGCATGGATATCAAGGCTTTTATTTAAGCAGTATTCTGGAAGGAAAGTAATTATATATATATATATATGTATACACACCGCAATTTAATAACTGTAAATACATCTTTAGGTTCTGAAATTTAAGCAAGGCCTCTAGAAGATTAACTGTAGCCTAAGGCTTTGCTGAAATTACATGCACATTGTATATACCAGTGAAGTAGGATTGCAGCTATGTGATTTTCAACAGAACTGGCTGTTGATATGATTTGAGTTTCCTTTGTGGTATCAAAATGTAATAAAGCATTACTAGATGAATGTTTACTAGCTAATATACATATATTGCATATACACACAGAGATGTATTTCATCTCAAAATGTGTTTTGAAAATATTCCAGATCTTTCATATGATTTAACATAGCTATTTCAGTGCTGCATAAAAATACCTCATCAGCTAGATACCAATGCCTACGTATAAGCTGCAAGACTCATCCCCCTCTGCAAATGCAATCTCTATCCTGCTTTTAAACAAAATTCTCTGCACTGATTCCCTTGATCTGTGAAACAATGCTACTGTCAGTAAGAACAGAAACCGGTCAATCGTAGCCAGAACTGAACATGCAAGATGGGATTTTTGCTTCTCTGCAGAACAGGTAGCTGAACTTATTGCTTATCAGAATGGAAATCTTTCTGGGAAGCCTGTGTTCAGTGAAGCAAATCCAGCAAGACTCAAAAGGTGAAGCATGTTGATGCTTAGCAGCAAATTGTAAAGAGCTTACACATTGGATGGTCCCTACTAACAGCTTCAGCTCACGTATGCCATGGCCATACTTTCCACGACAGCTTTTGCTGACTCCTATTCAAGTGTCCTTTCAGAAAACCAGCTGTTACGCCAACAAATCATTGAGTTCAACATAAGCACAGGTATTTTCACCTTTATTTTTTCTCCCAGCCTCCACACATTCTGACATCCATTAAAAGAAACTACAGGAACAACTTTTATGAGACTATCTCAGAACTCAGTTTTCATTCATGTTATAGAGGTTGAATTTCTGCATGCTTCAGCTGAAAAGTGAAAGGTAATTTATCAGCTGCTTTCAATCTGGAAGCTAATGGAGTCAGTTCTTCTGGTGAAGAAGGTTAACCAAGCTCTTCTATAGTATTCCTCTCCACCTATACATAAAGAATTTAAACCTTTTAATTTTGAGTGAACAAGGTGGCAAAATCAATTTACACAGAAAATTAGTTTTGTAAGCAGATTTATATTTTCAGCATCATCTGCTCTCTTATATGACCTATTGCTTTAAACTAAGGGACTGAAATACTTCCTAGGACTGCATTGCTACAGTGAAATTCTGAAATTTGCAATAATCTGCCTACACGCAAGTTGTTTTAGTCCATACAACTTTTGGCCAGTTTTCCCAAAGCAAATCACAAACTTATTCTAACTTAAGTCCAACTTCAATTTTTTTAATTAAAATTGAATTTGGCAGAACTTGTCTTTCAGTAAAACATGAAATCTAAAGTAATTTTCTAGGAAGATAACTATGTTGAAAACTTGAACAACTTCATGGGTGCAGCAGACACAAATGAAAATTATAGTACAAACTCATGCAAGAATTTGTGCCTGTGGAACTTGAGGTAAGTTATGACATCACAGAAAAATAAACATATAAACTGATCATAATTAATGAAATTAAATTTAAGCTGAATGCTCTCATTATATACAAGAAATCTGATCTCCTTGCTTTTTTTTAATACCACAATAAAAAGATAAACAGGGAAGAACAGAAAGGACCATGATAATAGTGCTAGAAATCAAAGTCTGATGCAATTCAAAGCAGGAACTAAGCAAGGAAATAAACTTTTATTATTCACTAGACAGTGTCTCTAACCCTGCTAGGGAGAACCTTACTATTTGAAGGCCCAACACTAAAGCCATAAGGGCTATTTATCTTCATTTGCCTTTCCCCATGACTCCCCCGAAAGATGGTAACAAATGCCATTCATAGTGCCATTTCCATAGAAGTACTGGCACTTTGTATTGGAAGAGAACTTAGCAGCAAAGAGAAAAGGGAAGCGTGAAGAAGGGAAAAGGGGTCTCACTAGGTCCCAGCAGGACTTGCACTGCAGCATCACCAGCTGTGACTCTGACTTTTGTGCAAGAGCACCAGCTGGTTGCCCGGGCAGGTAGGATAGCTGACAGAGAACAATTCTTCTCATAGCCAGAAAAAAAACATTAGTTATTATTTCTAAATGAAGTAAGGTATCTTGTGGCAACAAAAATTCTAACAAAAACATCATCAGCGGTATGGTAGTGACATTTTTCACACTGGATGTTTAAAAGGCAACAAACTAAGGCCCAGCTACCCCTCTCCCCTGAACCCTTAGAGTAACAGCACAGTTACTATAGTAGTGCCTGCTAGCCTGTACCATCTGTAAACCTCCCCTAAATACTTTTTCTTCAGAAATTGAAGTAAAAGCATAGGTAAGGCTTTTGTTTCTTAGATCAGCTAGAATCAACCTGTATTCTGAACATACCAAAGCAAAAAGGATTGGCTTCTCCCTGAAATATTTTAACTACCATACAAACATACTGAGAATGTATTCAGATAATCTTGTGGGCAAGTCACATGAACTTGCAGATTTGTAGAACACTCTTCATATCATTGAGGAGTTTGGTAACTATCTCCGAACCAATTGATATGAATTTCTTTCATATCAAACACAAAGATTAATTTGCTAGTATTCCTCAATTCAGCTCTCACACATTTAGCATCTGCTAGCCCCCTTCTGATCTTGGTAACTATAGATCTACTGGTCTTGAGCAACCAGAAGATGACAAGGAACTGCAGCAAAATAAGCACTTACAAATTAACCATATTTGCCAGGAAATTAATTTTGGTATTAAAAAAAAAATAATACTGAAGCACACACTAGAAAAATAGAGAAGTATCTTTCCTCTCAGCAGCCAGAAAACATTTCTGATTATCTTTTTTTTTTTACCATAGAAATATCTCTAGGTGCAATTTCCACAGATCCTGAACTCTGGCTTGCTTCTGCTTCCATGAACTCAAGCAGAATACTTACTAACTTCAGAGCTGCCAAAGCACACTTTGCAAAATCCTACCGAAAAATGATTTTATTGTTAAACAAAACAAAAGTTAGTACAAAAATGATCAATCACTGAATTGTAAATAATCCTGCAGGAGATCTATATTATATCATCCCTCTCAAACCACTAAAGAGTTCTGACTTCCAAAAGCAATCCTTGGACTGGTATCAAAATTGGCTTGTTGACTGAACTATGCATACATGAAAGCAAAATTAGGACAAAAAGGATTTTGTGAAAACCAGCATTAGAGAAAACATTTTTCACATCTATTTAACACAAACTTGTCACAAGAGCGTAATTGCAAACAAAAATGTAATTTACCTATAACTACATCATGGCCATCAACCAGGCCTGCAGAGAACAGCTCCTGCGAAACGCCATCTGCTGTGTCTGTCCAAAAGGTGAAATGAATAAGTATGAGAGCCCACAAAAACAACAAAAACTATCAGTCATCCAATGCAATTTAACAAAAATATACTTTAGTTCCAAAACACCCATGGAGGCAGGCTTGAATTCAAAATTATCTTTAATTAGGAGGAAAAAAGACAATTATCTTATCAGCCTCTGCACAGCAAATCACATGAGGTGATGATTTGATTCATTGCAAACCCCCTACAGACCTTTCCTGGCCACTAGAATTTTCCTCTATTATCTAACGACATACTCCTACACAGTTTACAAGTTCGGTATCTTTATAACCATGGGCTATTTATCTTCATTTGCTTTTCCCCATGACTCCCCCGAAAGATGGTAACAAATGCCATTCATAGTGCCATTTCCATAGAAGTACTGGCACTTTGTATTGGAAGAGAACTTAGCAGCAAAGAGAAAAGGGAAGCGTGAAGAAGGGAAAAGGGGTCTCACTAGGTCCCAGCAGGACTTGCACTGCAGCATCACCAGCTGTGACTCTGACTTTTGTGCAAGAGCACCAGCTGGTTGCCCGGGCAGGTAGGATAGCTGACAGAGAACAATTCTTCTCATAGCCAGAAAAAAAACATTAGTTATTATTTCTAAATGAAGTAAGGTATCTTGTGGCAACAAAAATTCTAACAAAAACATCATCAGCGGTATGGTAGTGACATTTTTCACACTGGATGTTTAAAAGGCAACAAACTAAGGCCCAGCTACCCCTCTCCCCTGAACCCTTAGAGTAACAGCACAGTTACTATAGTAGTGCCTGCTAGCCTGTACCATCTGTAAACCTCCCCTAAATACTTTTTCTTCAGAAATTGAAGTAAAAGCATAGGTAAGGCTTCGGCTCTAACCTTTTATTTTCTTTCCGATTCTCTCCCCCATCCCCCTGAGGGAGGGGGGGGGGGTGAGCGAGCGGCTGCGGGGGGCAGAGTTGCCAGCCGGGTTAAACCACGACACTACCATACAAACATACTGAGAATGTATTCAGATAATCTTGTGGGCAAGTCACATGAACTTGCAGATTTGTAGAACACTCTTCATATCATTGAGGAGTTTGGTAACTATCTCCGAACCAATTGATATGAATTTCTTTCATATCAAACACAAAGATTAATTTGCTAGTATTCCTCAATTCAGCTCTCACACATTTAGCATCTGCTAGCCCCCTTCTGATCTTGGTAACTATAGATCTACTGGTCTTGAGCAACCAGAAGATGACAAGGAACTGCAGCAAAATAAGCACTTACAAATTAACCATATTTGCCAGGAAATTAATTTTGGTATTAAAAAAAAAATAATACTGAAGCACACACTAGAAAAATAGAGAAGTATCTTTCCTCTCAGCAGCCAGAAAACATTTCTGATTATCTTTTTTTTTTTACCATAGAAATATCTCTAGGTGCAATTTCCACAGATCCTGAACTCTGGCTTGCTTCTGCTTCCATGAACTCAAGCAGAATACTTACTAACTTCAGAGCTGCCAAAGCACACTTTGCAAAATCCTACCGAAAAATGATTTTATTGTTAAACAAAACAAAAGTTAGTACAAAAATGATCAATCACTGAATTGTAAATAATCCTGCAGGAGATCTATATTATATCATCCCTCTCAAACCACTAAAGAGTTCTGACTTCCAAAAGCAATCCTTGGACTGGTATCAAAATTGGCTTGTTGACTGAACTATGCATACATGAAAGCAAAATTAGGACAAAAAGGATTTTGTGAAAACCAGCATTAGAGAAAACATTTTTCACATCTATTTAACACAAACTTGTCACAAGAGCGTAATTGCAAACAAAAATGTAATTTACCTATAACTACATCATGGCCATCAACCAGGCCTGCAGAGAACAGCTCCTGCGAAACGCCATCTGCTGTGTCTGTCCAAAAGGTGAAATGAATAAGTATGAGAGCCCACAAAAACAACAAAAACTATCAGTCATCCAATGCAATTTAACAAAAATATACTTTAGTTCCAAAACACCCATGGAGGCAGGCTTGAATTCAAAATTATCTTTAATTAGGAGGAAAAAAGACAATTATCTTATCAGCCTCTGCACAGCAAATCACATGAGGTGATGATTTGATTCATTGCAAACCCCCTACAGACCTTTCCTGGCCACTAGAATTTTCCTCTATTATCTAACGACATACTCCTACACAGTTTACAAGTTCGGTATCTTTATAACCATGAAAATAAACTATGTTTTGGTGTTGTTTTCACGGTTTTCTTTATCCCCTCCATTGTTCCGCATATGTAGATGGAGACATGCTATATAGGTTTTCCTGTTTGTTAGCAGTGGGGCAAAGGAGTTAGACGAACAGTCATTATTTTGAGCTTTAGGCTTAAAACAGCTTTTTAAGTACTGTGACCCAGGAAATTCAGAGCTTTGGATTGATTTTGCATCAATTGCTGCACCTGAGTGGGTTAATTCCTAAGTCTCTATGACTAGTACGTGCTCCTGGATAAAGAGTTCAGAAGGCTTAGAAGTAAGTAGGAGGAAAGAGCAGGAACAAGCCTAAATTCCAGTCAAGTCTCAACTGTAATATGGCCTTGACACCAAATATCTGCATGGAGAGCATGCTTCAAGGCAGTTACACAGCTGGATCATTTCCTCAAGAAAACACACACAGGTGACAAACTAGAGCTGAGCTAGCTGCAATTTCTGGAGAGCGCTGAAGATGAGAATCACAGCCGCCTTCTGGCTGCCTCAGTGACTGACTACTGGGAACAGTCCTGGTGTACTTTACTATGCTGTATCCTCTATTTTTTGACCAAGTAAGAATTCTCAAATGGTTTATGCAACTGCTTAGAGAGTGTTTCAGTAATTGTTTTGACAAGCGACCAAGTAACCAGGATGCTCTGTGCCCAATTAAGCAAGAGATCTCTTTCGTTATTACCCATTGCCAAAATCAATGAGAAATGCAGGTAGACAACAGAGAGTATATCCATGCACAGAACTACTGCACATGAAAGATACTATGATTTACAGGAAGAGAGACACTTTTCCAATCTGGATCCATTTTTAGGTGGAAGCTCTTTGAAGGCTATTCTAAATATAGTGCATACTGACTTCTGAGAAATATGAAATGTGTTCATAGTTCAAAGGGTTGCTATGTAACAAGGATGATACCTTCTTACTCAACATATCAGCCTCCTGTGCATTTTATCCCAGTAATACTTCGTTTTCTTCAAACAAAAGTAAGTTTTACAAGTTCTTACAAGTCTCAGCACTGGAAAGCCAATACAGTTCTACAAGCATGCAGAAGAGTTTAAAGTTTCAATGCCAGAATTTCTTTCTGGTGATGACACCAAAGCTAGAGATGCAACTCAACTTTCAGTTGAAGACAGCATTTGAAAAATGGTGTGCACTTCATACTTGTTAACAGAACAAGGGAGAAAGGAATTCAAGTATTACCACCATCACCACACACACCTTTATGGCTACTATATTCCGTTTCCTGTGGCGTTTTCCAAATATGAAAATGGAAATTCCGAAGCTGTAAATTTTCTATGCAAGATCTTATATACCGCATAGACCATTTCAGTAAGACATGAAATTGGTAAAGTATACTGTGGATCAAGCCTTCTAATATATACTATGTATTATGCAACCTTGCCACTAGAGTTTACATACATCTGCTATTCCTGTTCAAGTTCAATATAAAGCTCTGCCCTGTAGGAAACATTCCAGAGAAGTAGTTTATATTAACCATAAGCAGCAATCAATTTCTGAAATACCTTTTTGAACAATAAGAGAATAATTCAATTGAAGGAGCCTTACCTCTGCCTGGAGTAAACTCAAACCGTATGTCATTAAGTTCTTTCCTGGAGTTCCTGAAAAAAATTCAGTGTATACATTAAAATGTAATGAAGAACAGAACAACTCTTCAGTTCCTACACCCAAAGAATACCTATGGCACTGACAACCAATTTTTTGTAGCGTGAATTTCCAACACTTGAAAAACACTGCTCTCCCAAAGTGCCCAGACTGGAGAGACTCCACTGCATTTTCATGGCAGTATTTTGGGGAAAAACAACAGAAAGATATGCTTAAGCTGAAAAATGCCTTAGGTAACCCAGAGGATAAAATAAGGTCCTGTGATAAATATTTTCCTTTTCATCTTCAAAAGACAGTCTGCCGTACTGACTCTACTAGTTCAACATAGTCTGAATCATATGTATTACACTTCTCCTCCAAGAGTAACAAAATATTCACTCAGACTTAAAGCTCCCTATCTGAAATAACATTTATACAGAGATGCTCATTTAAGAGACAAAATACCTAGCAAACATTAAATGCTGAAAAGCAGCGTTTGATGCACAGTGTTTACAAAGCTGTTTTGAAATGAGTAACTTCTTTCACTGACCACCATTACCTCAGCAGTGAGGTTCTATCCACACACAGAATAAGCAGCAGAGTGTGAAAGCCAAAGGTTTTCTGCCTTCCCATTTGCCACAAAGAGTGATTTAACCAGTTCAGTATGACACCATCATAATGGACTTAATACCTGCATTAAAGAATTCCTTTACAGTCTATTCATAGTGTGCTCCAAACCTCCATTCCTTGCACATTTTCAGCTTCAGTTTTAGTTAATAATTTCTACCATCAATAAGACATTAGCCTCTTCACAAAATAGATGTCCATCTCATTTTTGGAAATGGCAAGCCGACTGAGCATAGGGATGAACTTAATTGCTGTAGCACACTCTTTTTCCAATGAATAGCTCAGTCCCCTTGAAAAGCTAATAGCAACAGAATGTGTTTTGCAGTCCATTATTCTTCTCCCCAGCAAGGAAACTGTACGCAAGCTCATATTTCAGCATGCCAGGCCATGAAGTCTTGCTGCGGGAAAGCTAAATCCAATAGGCAGGCATACTCAGCTGTGACTTACAGCTATTATCACTCGCTAAATACTTATAAAAATATTACAGAGTCAAAAACCAGCAACATGCAGGAACACACACACACAAAAAAAGATTGGCAACACAGACAAAAGCAAGATAGCAAACCCTGAAAAATAAGTATGCCCCATGCAGTGCTTAAAATGAAAAAAGTACTCATTTACTGAATATAGTGAATGCTTCAAAGCTGAAGGAGTCTCAGGTTCCCAAAATTCTACTCCAAATAAAAAAAACTATGGGAGTTTAAGACCATTAATACAAAGCTGCAGGTAATGCAGCTTAGCCAGGTACAGATTTACGAGGCTCATTTACTTTTGTTGTAGAAATCTGCTGCCATGATATGGAATATTACACTCTCTATTTGTATTCAACAGAGAATTAGTATGAATCTCGGTTATTTCCTGATGGAAACCTGGACGGCTTTCTGTTTAAAAAAAAAAAAAAAAAGCACAAAAGAAAAAACAAAAAACAAATTAAAAACAACATATGACCCATCTTTGAGTTCCCTTTCGACAATCCACCTCCCTTAGCTGGAATGTATTATACCTAATAAGCTTGTTAAAGCTGCTGCTTTCCAAAGAAGGGAAGTTGCACAGAAATTCAGCACTGTTCTTAAATAAGCTATGTTTTGACTGAATGTGGGATGCAGCTCAGACTTAGGTACTCATTTCCTGCACACACTTTTGAAGAAGAAAATCAAGGGAATAAAAACATTATCTCATACCTTTGCAGAGGTAAACCAGAAAGTTTTGCTTCTTATTAGCACCTATCCTGCATTGCTCCAGCCTGCATATCTTTTTCCACAGAGTCAAACACTAAAACCAGAAGTAATTCTGTAGATTTCGCACTCTTACAGTTATCTATTTAGAAACCAATACATTACGGTCTCAGGTGATATCTTCCCACACACCTCCCATAAGTAGGGCACTCACCACGTAAAAAGGCACTAAGTAATTATGAACTCTCATGAAAATTACCAGCTTTCTAACAGACTGATACAGCTACGTGAAAGACCAGCTGCTCTTTCCTTGAGCAGGATGCAAATGGGTGTATTTTACTTTGTCTCCAAATTGCAGAATGTCCCAAATAGAAAATTAATGAGTCAAATCTGATTATTTAAGTGAAGGTGAACATTCAAGAAAGGTTGATATGTATTTAGCCATCCAACTTTGCTATCTGGAATTGTTACACTCTGAACTATTTTGAACTTAAGACACTGCTGCTTTCTCTTTAATGGTACACTACTATTCAGGAAAGCAAAACAAAGGAAGTTCGGCAAGATTAATTTGCTAGAAGCCTGAAGTGCTTTTGCTTACGGTTCCATTACCTTCCAGACATTTATTGATTTCCATAAATTATTTATTCCATTATATATTCCACCAAATAGAAGATGCACTCGACTTCTCCCCTAAAAGCCGTTCATGCTCTTCTCCAGTCTTCAGACACTTCTCTGGTTCTAGTTAGTGTCACTGTTACTGCAAATTAGTTTGCTAGTTCCCTTGATACACTTTGGTGACAACTGTTTGGACTTGTTGATTTATCTGTAGGCAGAGTTTCCAAGCAGTGTTTCATTTGTTCCACTGGAGTTCTCTTTTTACTTACATCCATTACACTCTTATCATGCAGCAGCAAACACAGACTTTATTTCTGCTAAATAGAAATAGGATTTGAAGAAAGGCACTTAGTATCTTTGTGATTAATAATTTTATCTTCTTCATCATTTCTTAATGGTCCCTAGTTTCTCTAATGCATTTGTGAAAAAGTTATTTCTATTTTAAAATGCAAACTCAGACCTTTTTGCCATCTCTTATAAAACCTCTTATTTGCTTCTTGCTCTGTGCCATTACAGACTAATATACCTTGATTATAATGGATAAAACCAGCCCATCTCTTTTAAAAAGTAGTAAATTTTAAATATTTGTGTGCAGTTTAGCACACTGCAGTTTATTAATTTCCTGCAGGTGACTTCTCATTATGCAGTCACCTCCAGCAGTAGGAATTCTACAGAGCTGCTTTGAATAAGGGTGACACCAAAGCACACCATGCTAAGACATTTCAGCAGCCATCTTTCTTGCAAAGTAATTTCAGAATTTAAAACTTTACACTTTATGAAAGCATATTTTGCAAATCTTCATTATTTTGCTTTCATCGGGACCATGTGACGTGCACACTAAGATTGCTAGATCTGATTTTCTAGGGAAAAACGCTTCCTCGAAGAACCAGAAAAAGTGCATGGGCCAACTTCATCACTTAGCACCTTGCCCAGGAACTTGCCCATATCCTAATGACCGTCCTGTCATTAGGATATGAAACAAAGATGCTCTGTTTTGAAGGAAATTATTTGCAGAACAATGCTGGTATTCACAAAAATCAGGGTTAGAGAATAAACAAATTATGCAGCTATTCAGATTGACACGGATCTACTGAAAAAATCCAAAAACATGAAAGAGATTTCAGGCATTTGCATTTAAAGACAAAGCCTTTCAAAGAATTACTTAATGATAGCGTAATTCCGGCTGTAGTCAATTAAGTATGTTCCACATGCTTGATAAAAGAACTACATTGCTGAATTAAAATAGGAAACCATGTTTGTGTAATGATGCAACTGTAAATTGGAGACATTAAATGTCATTATTGCTTTTGTCCTTAAACACAGAATGTCTATTATTTAAGTGAGAGTCAAGAAAATTATATGTCTTGAAATTAAACTTAAGGTCTAAATCATGCTGGGACAGCTTCATTATGTATCAAGCAGCAAATTTTCATTCTTTTTTACTACTACATTTTCCCCACACACACAAATTTATCCACCACTTCTTACGCAGGGTTAACTGAAACATCAGCTTCAATTTCCCACAAGCTTCAGCATATTCCAGACAGCCCTTTGGGAGAGTATTCCTGGATGAGATGCATCTTACCATAGCTAAGCAACTGCATATTCTTCCTTCCCAAAATAATAAAATAAAAGTCTCAAATAAGGTAAGCCAAAAGAAGGGTGTGTACATGCATGTAAGAACTCACAAGTTTTGTCTCTGATGAATTTTCAGACTTCAGCTACTCAATAATCAGACATGGTTTACAAAGACTGATATACAGAGCTGAGTGTCCAAGAACGCAGGTGATAACAGAATGGTAATCAACAAAGCTGACTTGTGAGACAGTACAGAGTACATATGCATTGCATGGAAATGGCATCATTTTATGGCTTTTGATTAGTTACAGCAGAAGCAAGATTCCCTGATTTTTTTCATTCTCTTCTTTCAGATGGGAGTCAGAAACCATAAATCGCAGGCACTCCATCATCACCACCTCTTCCATCACTATGTCATGTAGACAGTGAGCACTGTCTAGACTACACTATAGGCACTGCAGACATTCACGCTTTCAATCAATGGTCACTTACTTCTGCTGGCATTTCACAAATACAACCCCTTCCATGAAACTATTTATTTTCTTAATCAAATGCTTCTTTTTAATTCAACTGTTTAATCATCTTTTCCCATCCCTCCAATGGAAAACTAATCCAAAAATCTTAGTTCTCATCATCCCCATTCTTGTCCACTTGCATATGTAAAAGTACATTGCTCTACACCAACGTTACCTATCCTGGATGCTAACCATTCTTTTCATCAGTATATAATTTTTCTGTATTATGGTTATTCAGTCCTAACAAGGCATAGGAATATTCTCTACTATTTCTATGGACTGACAAGCAGAAGCAGCAAAAGACAGAGCTCTCCTGGAGCAACAAGTATTCCCTTTTATTAGCCCATTTCCTCACCACTGAACCCATCTTAACAGACCCCAACACACAGATACTGCAGCTCTGGCCTGGGGCACATTCTACCTTCTCTTTCACTTATTTTTCCATATTTCTGCATGATTAAAATTAAATATACATCTCTCTATATATATGAAAGAAGATAGATATCTATATACATCTTTCTCTCTATATATATCTCTTCTAACTGTGTGTGTATATATATATATATATATGTGTGTGTACCTTCTTTCTTTCATGCTCTTTTTCCTGAGCTCCAGTTGAACATGGAGGGCATTACCAGTCAAGGAGAAGTAAGTGAAAATATTTAAAAAAACCAAAAAACCACCAAAAGTTATGCATTATGGTATGGTCAATAAAATAAAAGCTCTGCCCAGGAAAGGGTCCTTGGTTTGCCTATATGGGGAGGTAGTTAAGAGGTCAGAGTGCCTGCACCGTCTGGAAAGAACAGGTCACCTGGTAAAAGGGACACTCGCTGCACTTTTAGGGCCTGACCAGCATTGAGGGGGGCCATGGTCCAATTAAACAAATCATAATCAAGAAGACATTCTCACACGTCAGAAGAGCATGTATTTCTTCCACCCACTTTTCAGATCATGACCAGTTATAACTCAACACAGAACTGATCTACATGTTAAAAAAAGAAAAAAAATCTGCATCAAGTATGTGCTTCCCAAATGGAAAAGTTTGGCTGTGGCTAGTTTTGTCAAACCCTAACAAGTTTGGCTAATGGAAGAGACAACAGCAGAATACATATTCTTCTCTGACACCAGAAATAAACTAGTCTTCAATTAAAACTGTAGAAACTTCATTATGAATGGCACCATAGCACATGGTGCCACATGGCACGAACCAGCCTTTCCCCTCTCCATACTGCTACAAGCCCTATTCCCACCAGAACAGAATCTTCCCCACCATCAGGGACTGCTGACACTGGCCAAGTCTAAGTCAGTGTGCTTTAAAAATCAACATACACTGAAAATGAACATTACACTTATCACACTTGTACAAAATTTAGGTCCGAGATGGCCTTCCCCTCTAAAATTTGAACTGTATTGAAGCAGCAAACTAAGGTAGAATGGAAAAAACAAAGACAGCATAGCTTAAGAAGCAAGGGCAAGCAGTATGGTATTTGCACCGCCTCATTGCAGTTGCTGGTGTAATTAAAACCACAGAAGCATTTAAATGACTTGTTCATTTAGACTGCAGGGAAAGCAGAAGTTCACATCAAAATGGAGTGGACTAATCGGAGTGATAGGCAGGTTGTACATCCTAGAGCTGTACTCATGCAACTTTCATTCTACATCTCTTGGGCAAGATCTTTTTGTGTACAATGCAAGAAATATAATTGAGGGGAAAACAGAGAAGACCTCAGTTTGTATGGTTTTTTTAAAGAAATTTTGCTTACTTGCTATTCAAATGCTGGAGGGTCAAATGTTATTTGACCACACCACATGTTATTCAAACTCAAAAGGTCATCTTCCCTCTCACAATAGCTGTCACCCACTTCTCACTTTCACATGCTTAAGGCATCACGCACAAGTTAAACGTGGTTCCTTTTGTAACCTAGCTTTCATAGCGTTAGTTTATTCCACAAGTGTTGTATTTTTCAGTCAATGCCCTGTATTACACATGGAGAAAAACTGCTCACAGTAGCAATGAAAGAGATGGAGACAGCACCACTCCATGAAAACAACTGTGAGTTTACTTTCTCAGTGGGCAATAATTTACTCATTTTTTTTTCCTTACAGCAGAATTTACTTTGTGGCAAGCTACAGAGCTTGATTAAAGGAAATCCTGACTAAGTGACCCCTTTTCAAATAGCCTGTACTGAAGATACATAGCAACTGTCTCCAATCTCAGTTTCGATTAATTAAAACTGTTTCAACTGTACTTACAGAACACAATACACACAAAACAGTGAAATGCAAAATGGCACTTCACTTTCAGGATTGCAAAGAGGACATGGGAGAAGAATCTTTGGAAGTGCATGTATCCACTGTCCAAAATTCAAGGTTTTGCCTGGTATCTAAATCTTCTGACCCTTTACTTCCCTTGCTTTGCAGTTTTCTTATGCTTCAGCTGTGAGAATTTATCCATTCGGCTAGGGCAGGGAAAGCAAGAACCCTCTCCTACCACTACAAAAATCACAGCTCACTTCTTCTCTTCCCCGCCCCCCCGCCTTTTTTTTTATTTCTGAAGTCATGGTACCTTGCACGAAGCAGAACCAAAACAGTAATAAGAGAAAGTCTGTTTATTGAAGTAGTTTTGTGAATCAGAATGTTAAAGCTCCTGTGGGATCACATAAACACAACAGAAGAGAGCATTTACTGTAAAGAAGCATTAGCCTCCTGAGGATTTACAACATGTTTATGCAAATCCCCTTCTCTCTAACACTTCCACGCTCAGTTGTCATTTACTAATCAATATCCAGGCTCCTCCATTACACGTTACCCTACTGTCAAGAGCAGATCATGTCTGTTCAGCATTGTTGGAGAGAGATGGTTGTTCTCAACTTATTTTTAATTCTTTCAGATCAATTCTAGATTAAATGGAAGGGCATTTCTGTTAACTTTTGGTAGGAGCAGAATAGATGTTTGAAGTCCTGCTTCCAGATTGCCACTGTCATTTGGCTGTTAAGCTGTTCAAATGAGACAGCAGTTACCTGATAAAGATTTACCACCTGTATGCCAGCCACTATATAGAACAGGCAAATGTATATTACAAAAAGCAGCCACCAAGTGAATTGTTACGGTCACAGTTAGATCAGCTGAGAACATTGTCCACAGCTCCAGGGTAGCCAACAGCTCCTCCAGCAGGAAAGGACTTTATGACAGTTCTATCTGTAGTCCCAAGTCACTTAAGACTTAAAAGAAATTAAGAGTGCTTTCTATCTAGACTGCTTTCAATCTAGTAAAAATGGATAGGATATGACAGTAAAATAAGAAAATGCATAATCTGTGCAACAGAACACAAGAAAACTAGCTGATACATGCAAGTACCACCAGGCAAGTATGCAAAACTGTGTTTATAGTTTCAGAAGTGGCATATGAACATCAAGTCCTTCTTCTCTATCCACTGCTTTACAGCCCCAAGTCTTTACTCCCTGACATGGAAGTGTTAGAACTAGAAACATTTTAGATATATCTATACCTAAACATGCATTTAAATAGGGTATTCTCTCTTTCTGCAACTGCTGATGCCAGAAGTTAAATCAAAATAACATAAGCCCTTCAATTTTTTCCCTTGTTATATTAATTCCCAGCTAAGTCAAACAGCAAACTCTGGAACAAACAATATTTTTTACCTCAGTTCTCGGTGACCCATTTCTCTGCATAGGCAGTGAAAAGCCGTATTCATTTGCATCATCTTTTCTGAGGCTTATACTTCCTACCTGCTCTCATGTATCAGCCCATGGAAACAACTTAGACAAAGAGCTATCAGTTCTGTTGCTGCAGAGACGGCAATATTAAGTTTTTCCCCTAAAATTATTCCTGAATTAGCAAAAAATTTCTTTACAAAGCAGTCACAAAGATTTAACTTGGGAAAAGCATCGCTATTTCTAACATGTACTAGAAATACAATGAAGGGCAGTACACAGTTATACTGAGAATTTATTAATGTGGTAAAATCTCAATGCTTGGTCAAAACCAGAAGTGATCTAAAACTGACTTGATCCTAGAAAGAACTGGTTAAGTACAGGTGACATCAATAATGTTAAAAAACAAGCACTCTGAACTATTCAGTGGGAGCATTTCAGTAACAGAGAGGACAACTGCCATGCACATAATTTGATCACTTTGTTAAACGTTACAGCACACTGTGGTTATAGTTGCCTTTCTTGGATTTGCCAATAGTTTAAATTACCCCTCTGAGGGATCCCTGAAAGATCTCTGTATTTCTTGATACCAAACATTACTGATCAGTGCAGTTTAACCTGTATTAGCTGCATGACTGAAGCGATACACCATCTGCCTGACTGATAAGAGATATCACAGGAACTAAAAGACTAAACACGCAAAGGCTTACTTTGTATGCTTCTACATTCCTGGTACACAAGAAGAGATATTATAACCCGCTAGTCCAGTGACAAATTCTCCAAGTACAGCATTGTAAAATGGCCAAAATGCTTGAAGCAGAATTTGTTCTTTAAATCAGAAAGTGTGAAAGGCAGATCATTGCCAGCAGGCTAGGGGTATTTCAGAATGTAGCTGTAGAAAAGTGATTTCATTTGTAAAACCAAGACAAAAGACTTGCAACATGTTCTACAGGAATATGTATTTTTTTTAATAGAGACATGTAAGTCCCCAGGCGCACAAAACAGGCTTTGAGGAAAGGCTCAGAGAAACCTTTTGCCTTATCCAAAGCAAAGAATGTTTTAAATATGCTGAATCAAAAACTCCCTGGATGTGTGAATCCTTTCAGTGCCATTGGCTCAGAGTTTTTCACTCCTAATGATCTATCAGTATATTACCATCACAACCAAAGGAGACTTGTATGTAAACCAGAAAGACATCTGACCCACCATAAAATTATAACAATCTGCGTAACTTCAGTCCGAAATTCACAGATCCCAACTAGCTTATCAAGAAGAGTGGGAAGCATGGCAAAAAGTCTAAGCTTTGTTTTAAAATCTTCAAATGTTTCCTCAAGTTTTGCTGTCATGGGCCAAACTTTCTCAAAAGTAGCTTTACAATGAACAGGCTTCACCAGCAAAGGCTGCTCTTATGTTAAGTTCTTGTCCCACCTGTGCCCCAGTGCACCTCTTGTGGCCATTCGCTGGCCCCACTACAGCAGCAATGACAACTGCTTTGTGGAGCAAAACAGGATCAATGAAGTAAGTTGATTTAAAATTTTGCCTTCCCCTCAAAAATACCAGAAGTCACAAACCAACCACCGAAATCCTGACTGCTTTATAGTGATCCTCCACAGTCCCAGAAACACTCCTACCAGGGCAAAGTGGAAAGACAGAGAACCACAATACTAAGTGAGAACAAGCAGCGCGAACAAATTTAAAATTTTTTCAACCCTGCCAAATGTACTACATTGCCACATTCACAGGCAACTCTAAAGCAGATGGATGAAGATGAAAAAGCATGGCCTCTCAAGGTAAATGGGATGTCTTTAAAACTATTAGAAAAATATCTAATTAGAATTAACTTTAAAATAATCAAAATGTAAGCCATGTTACAGTTGACTATTAACATAGGCGCCGTTAATAATACTAATAAAATTACTTTTAACACTGAGGCAAATTCAACCTTTAAACTATTTCCTTTAACATAAACAAGGTTGGGGGTGGTGCTTGGGTTTCTTTGTTGGGTTTTTTTCCCCGTTTTTTTTTTTTTTTTTTTTTTCTTTCTTCTGTAAATAATACAATAAAAAGTCAGAATGAAATAAAACAGTTCTAGTGATTTTAAAATTTCAGTATCAGCAACATCCCCAAATGCAATTGCCTGCATAATTTACAAACACAGCTGTGCAGGTTAAATGCGTAATTCCTTGCCATCTAAATATTTAGACATGCAAATCTTCTTGATAACCTACATTTAATAAGCAGAAACAATATATTGATTCCTTGGCTCAATAATTATCAATTTTACATAGAGAAGTTGTTTTGATAAACAAATAAACCAGCTCTCTATTAAATAAGTGACGGTATAGCAATTGCATCCAGGATTATTTAGGTCATAATTAAAATAAATTTTTAAATGTTTAATTTATTTTCAATAAAAATACAGCAAGGCATAAAAGCACCCTTAAGTACTGAATAAGAAATGCATAATTTACCATTTTTAAAGATCAAGCTTTGAAGGAAATAATAGAGGTACAAACGGAAAGCAGGATTAAAATCAATAGTTTAATCAAGGGTTCCTGCTTACTGATTTCAGTCATGATTTAATCATGATTAAACAGGTTATTTAAATGAAGTCTCCATGCTGTGAAAGTAAAATTCAGTTCAGTAACCATGTCCCCACACCTCCCCAATTTCCAGGGCAAAGCCTTAGAGGTGATGGCAATATAAAATATGGGGCAGTGCTCAATACTGTAATCACAGGCACATTTATTTCAAGAATTCTACAAATGGTTTTGTTTATGATGTTTGTTACTGGATCAATTGCCAGCCTATAGAGGAGTTCTGTTACTTTCCAGTTGTAAATCTACCACACAGCTTATGGATTTTTTCATTAAATACATTGGAGAACAGAAGCCATTCTAAATAGCAAAAATGATGAGAAATACCTGCCCTTGGTGAAGGATACACATCAGTCCTGCTTCTTACAAAAGAGAATGGAATTACAAAAGTTTTTTAAGATACCAAAAATCTAGAAGGAAAAAAACCAAAAGAGAATCGAGAACTCTGAGTTACGGTACTGAGCCAATTATCAAGCTCATTCCTCCTCTAGCCAGAACAAATTTTAGGGTTTGCTTGTTTATAAGGGTTTTGTTTCTCCTAAAAATCTAAGCCTCAAACTTTAAAATTAACAACGTAAGAGTACATTTTTTTCCTGTAACTTTACATGTAATGAATTTTGTAAGAAAGAAGTCAAAAAAACAGCCTATATGAAAGCAGGAAGATTAGCACTTGAGCTGCAGCTCAGAGCAGCGAGTGATATCTCTTCGTCTATGTTCTGGCACGCAGAGGAAATCACATTTCACTCAAGTCCTAACAAGTCACCTGCTATAGCGTGGCATAGGCAACTGCCTGCTACTAGCTACTCCTTGGACTTGTCATTCTGAATTGTATCTGTTTGTCCAGCTCCCCAGAGGATATATTCCTCAGAAAGGATCAAGTGATGCCCAAAGTGTGATAAACCAGCTATAATAGCTGAAGAAATGTTTTTGTAAGAAATACAGACATGCACAAACATTTATCTGTAAATAACAGTGCCATTACACACAATTCTGCCTTAGCATTTTCTCTACATGCTATTTTTGGTAAGATATGCAAAAATGTAACAGAAGCACCCCGCTTGCCAGTGCATCAAGTAAAAATTTTCCATTTGTGCCTTTTGTTCTTCCACAAGCTTAATTCATCCAGTGCACAGGAACTGTATTAAATTAGGTCCTGGGACATTTCAAATTACCGTCAGTAAATTATCTTCCTGTCATAGGAGCTAATTTAACCATCTTAGATTGCTTCAGATAATTTGCAATTCTTAACTATTAACCATTAACAAGTCTCCAAATTTAACATGAAATGTCTCTGTTATTAACCTAAACATTCAAACCCTCTGACAGCGACCTTCCTAAATCTGTAACTAACAGCTCGGTGGCTAGACTGGAAATTTCAAATCAAGGGTGATAATTCCTCCCCACCCCCTTTCCCTCATGGTATGAACAGTCCCGGAGGAGGACTAAATCCCAGGCAATTGCCTTAAACCTCTCTTTGCAGAGTTCCTGCGAGGGTCCACTGCCAAGACACACGGTGTGCACAGCCTCAGAGGAGAAAGTTTGGATTACAGATTTCATTCCTTCCAACTCTCAAATTCCCCTTCCTCTGTGAGGCTGAGGATACAGAGGCATCAGCACTTCAACATAACGATCGCTCAGACGGTCTGGGTCATTGTTACAAGCCATGGCAATGGACCAAGCAACAACTGAGAACCAGTATCTTCACTTCATTGCAAAATTCAAGCACAGCCTCTTAACTAAACTTGAGCTTCAAAATACTAATGGTCTGTGTTAATTATTTAATACTAGAGCCTTTCAAAAGCTTTGCATGGAATTACCTAAAACACACCACTGCTAATTTAACTTATGGGGCAACACAACACAACAGCGCAAAGGATAGGAAATTAAGGGGAAATGCTGTCTCCAACTGAAGAAGCAGCTCTGACAATAAAGAATATTTTTACAAGTTGGTCCTACTGAGAAAACCACTAAAACAAAAAGGTATTAAATACAAGTTAAGGATGGAAAAATTGGATACTCAAGTTGGAAACCATCCAGACTCACAGAGTTAAATACCAGCACTTGTATAAAGAGTGCCATGGGATTCTTTACAGATTATTTCAGAATGTGGATTGTACTTCTCATCCACAACAAGGCATTTGCACTAAACAGAGGCTGGTGTTAATTTGGCATTCCCTACTCAATTACTGAGTGAGTCCAACCCTGCTCTGCTTGGGAAAACTAACAGAACCTGACCATCCAGTAAAAAGATTACCAAAATGCATTGACTCTTCTGCCAGAATTCCTCTTTTGGGAAGGTAATTTTTAATTTTTATGGGTACTATTAACCTTTTTTGGAACATACTACTAGGAAAAAAAATGCAAAACTATCATCTAAAATTTGATGGGTTTTGGTGTTGCATAGCCTCATTGCAAAAGAGGGAAAAAACAATCCAGAGGCACTTTTTGCTCCTGTTGAAAGCTGCCCATCTCCCTAGGCTTTGCTCTGTCCCAAATCTCCAGGCACTACTCTTCAAACCTTTTGGCCCCCATTCCCAAGCCTTATATTAATTTGTTTCTGCCCATCAGGCTCTAAATGTTTGTCATGGAAGTTGATGCAAACTCTCTGAAACCAAGGTAGTTCTCCAGCCAAAGACTCAGCAGTACCACAAGTGCCATCAGAGTTTTCTCTCCACCATCCCTTCTTGCCTGAGGACCCTGGGGAAATACCTTCTCCCTTCAGGTCCCAGCCCAGCCAGTCTCCATCACACATGAAGGGCTCCTTCCCATCTGAGATGCTCACCTTTTGCTGCCCCCTTACCCCATGCCCCCTTCTCTGGGGAAGCAAAAGGAAATCAATGAAGAGATGAGACCTTCCTGAGCCATCTCTTGACATGTTTACTTCCCTTCCCCTCTCACCCCATCAGCCAATTCATTCCTCTCATATTTTGCCGGTATTTACATTTTTACCCACATCGCTATTGAACTATTTTTTTTAAACAGCGATTCTCAGCATCTAAAACCAGTGTGCTCTGAACTCATCAAGCTACTGCAGTTTATATAATTTGATTGCCTCAACTTAACTATTTTAAAAGAAAAAAGCTTTCAACGTTTTGGATGATATACTGAGCTTTGAGTCTGGTATCTACTGTTCACAATGTTTATCTGAATACCAAGCCATACTTTAAAAGCTATATAATAGTAGTAGATGAAGCATCACAGGAAATTGTTTCTATCCTCACACTGTAGCTATCTTGCTCCATAATAATATGGTTCACAACTTATGGTTCATTTTAACAAATCCCATAAAAATCCTCTGATGTGCTTGAGTCTCTATCAGCTATATGACTTAATGATCAATTCACCAAAAGACATCAAGAGAATACTTAAGATCTGCAGTGGAGGTGGATAAATGCAGAAATCCCTGAGAGGATATTAGCTGTTTACTACCTTACAATCCCAAGGGAATGCTGCATGACACAAAGCAAGTCATCTGCACTGCTTTTATTCACTACAAATGCCAAAAACTAGCAGTGTTTTTGCTTTCAGGCGCTCAAAAAGTGTTTACTTAAGTTAATTATAACAGAAGAGAGCAGTTAGGGGCCAGAGGATCTTTCTTCATATACAGCTGCCCTACGTGTAAGCTAATTCACCCTGCAATGATCCCAGGTAACCCAGGACTGACGGTGAGTGACTGAGGGCCTCCAGGTTTACGTCCTATGATACAGGAAATTTGTTTTTCAGACTTCTATGAAGAAAGCCCATACAACTGCCCTTCTGCTAACAAAACAGAAAAAACAGATTACAGAACAGTTCAAGCACTAACACTTTAATATTCTGAACACTACTGTGTTCCCAAACCAGCATCTCTGTAGCTTGTCACTTACATTACCCACTGTGGTACAAGCTTGTCAATACTTCACTGGAATGCCAGCCTCAAATCTACTCTGGCCTTTTTGTAAGCAGAGTGGTAAGGTCCAAGTATTGAGGCTCTTTGGGGCTGGGGAGGAAGACTTCTAATCCTATGCCCATAAAGCAGCTCTATACTGTTACCACAGTCGCTATTTCACCAGAGCTGGCTTTTCCAAATCTGCTCACTGACAGGCAAATGAACCAAGATAACTCCCTGCAGGTAATCCAATAATGGCAGAAACATAACTATTTTGTAAGAGTTGACAAATAATCATCAGCTCCTTTCCCCAAATAAGGTTTCTGTTAATTTACTGAAGAACAAGACATTCAAACATAATTCCTGCCACGTGTTCAGCAGATTGCACAGCCCTGCCATGCTCACAGCAGCCTCAGTTGTTCCCCTCCTGGGGTCAACAGTGAAGAGGAAGCACAACTATTCAAATGCCATCAGAGGTACCTTGCCAAACACAACATACATAGCAGCCAGCCAGCAGCTGCCCTGAATTTCTCTGGATGTTCCATAAACAAAATAACTCTTGCCTTTAAAGTAGAAAATATATAAAAAAAAACCGCTTAAGTCCTGACTCTGATTCAACACCACTGGGCAGAGGTATAGGGAGCTTGTAGCCCTTGTTCTCAGGTATGCATTTCGCAAAGTCCCAACTAAAGGGGAAGAGTGTTGCTTAGTATACCCTGAACTCCTATATTCCCTCCAACCATACAAATACACACACTGATTATGTGCTAGCTCTGACCCTACTGACATGCTCAGGTTTCCATCCGAAGGAAACCCAGACACACAGTGCAAAGATGTAACTCAGCCCACCTCCTACCACTGAGTCAGGATACAGCCAGAGTTTACATGGGGCCACGAGTTTGCACCACAGAGC
The DNA here is from genome assembly GCF_000687185.1 of Egretta garzetta. Lineage (NCBI taxonomy): Eukaryota > Metazoa > Chordata > Aves > Pelecaniformes > Ardeidae > Egretta > Egretta garzetta. Next base: position 2,562,899 of record NW_009260022.1, read on the forward strand.
ATTCTTCCCTCCAAAGTAGGTCAGCTTAAATTAACAAAATTCACCCTGCAAAATTCTGCATCAGATTTTTTTTTTCCAAGACACTGCCAAGAGTCTTCCCAAGCCCCAGAGTGTATCTGCTGTTCAAGACTATTTTGTTTTGCTTAAAAGAAACTTTCTGGTTCCTAAAATTGAAATTATTGTTTCTTCCCTCTCTACCAATAACCATCTCAACCTTCATAATAGTAACACATTAACCTAGTTACTACAGACTTGCTTTTAGGGAGGGTAAGGGGAGGGAATTTCTTCACCCATGAATTAAGAGGATCCTTAACAAGAACAAAAGTTCATCATGCAAATAAGAGTTTGGAAACTCAAGTCTCCTAGGATCAATCTTCCTTCACTTCTGGCTTAAGAGCTGCAGAAAACTGAAAGCATAATCCCTGACATTTCAATGTACTTAAAGGACTAAAATTTTTGCCCTGTGGATATGCCAACACCTCAAGTAACTGGGTAGAAGCTAATCACTCTATAAGTTTCATCGTAATTTAAAAATACCCAAAGCACCTCACTAGTACATCCACATAGGAGTATAAATGGGTCTATTTTGTAAATGGTTTCATCCACCTGTCTGTCAGCAGAGAGATGAAAAAGAATATTGATAGCATAACTGGGCAGTTATGTAAATTGGACAACTAAACCGATTCCAAATAATCTCCAAGTCTTTTCTCTCCCCACAATAAAATTTATTACTCCTCCCTTCAGTAAACAACCTTTGGCAGCCATGCAATTTTCTGCAGCTGTCACTAGAGAAGTAGTCAAAGAAAAGGAAAGAGAATAGATTTTGGAACCTGGCACTCATTCTGTGTAGATTTTTTTTTTTCTGATTACTAACAGGTTTTGATTTTACTGTTTTAAAGCTACTTCTTAAGCATAAGTCTGCTATTTGTTTCTAACATGCTGCTTGTAATTTTGTGAATATTTATCTATTTGACTTTTTATCTTTTCGTTAGCATAAAACCCCTGTAACATTTAACTTTTCTGCATAGCAATAATTGTTTACAACCTTGCACAGATATCCTGTGCTGGATGTAAACAAGTTTTAAAGTGAATGGCAGCAAGTTTTTTAACTAAGCTAGTGACTTCAGGAAAATGGCTGTAAACACATAAAAAGTTATCAAAGCTTCTTAAGAAAAAATACTTTTATCCAAGAAGTAGCCCATACAAATCAAACAATTCAAATCTTAGTTATAAACTGATTTTAATTAAAGGTAATCTGACTCATTTTAACTATGTATAAATTTAAGTGAGACAACATATTTGTATCCATTTTCTAAAATATCTGTTACTTCTCCACAGCGGCTGCTCAAACTTGCCAGTGAAAAACGTTTTGAGTAGACAACTTGTAATACAGCTATGGTTTATTTCTGTCAGAGGCTGACTGCTGAAGTGTGAAAGAAACTCATTAAAAATCTCTCCCTGTGATACTGCATTGCAAGGAAAAAAAGAAAGAAAATACTTAATGAAGGGTACACCTAGCCTGAAGCCACATTCATATTCTGTTTTTCATTTTACGCTATTTCAGTAAGCAATTAAAAGACAGCAATTAGTCACAGAAACACTATTCATACTGGTCATACTGGGAGATTAAAGAGGTTAACACTTATTTTATGTTAATATTATGAAAGTAATGAGGGAGATCAAGAATAATGCAGCCAACTAAAAAAGAAAGCTCAAATAAATAGAAGAATCTCTTACCTTAATCTTAAGACAAGATTCACTGCACATGGAACTTCACTATATTCGTCACTAACAGCTGGCTGAGACTATTAAAGAAAAAAAGAAAGAAGTCTTATAAAGGATGCCAAAGGAGAAAAAATATTGCAAAATACTTGCCATTCTGGCACAGAATATTTTACACATCCTCTAACTCTCAAAAACCTTTTAAACACTTTCAGTAACACTGTCCAAAATATAGCTGATACCAGTGAAACCGCTGTATTTCAATTACGGAGATACAAATGACAAGGCCTGCATTAAAGCACTGAGTCTAACAGCTTTTAATCCACCTTGCATCAAAGCTTCAATAACCTATTAAATAATATGCACACAGTGAGAATACCAAGCTACCACTCACATCATTTTTGTGTAACAGTTTTGGTTGTTAAGGAAGTCTTGCATCTACCCATCTGCAAAGACCTAGCAGCATATCAAAGTGGGCATCACAGCTCAGAGAATGTCTTTCACAGAGAAAAATCAGGAATATGCATATCTTTCACACTGTCACACCTCCCTCACACAATGATACTCTCCCCAGCCCTCAAGTAACATTTATATGAAGCCTCAAGCAAAAGTGTATCCTACGTACAGAGTACCTCAGGGTCCTCTACTCTACTATGATTTCATACCCAACGTGGCATATTGTCACCACTCACAGAAGCCTATTCAATGGTTATAGCCATGTCCTCCCAAAATAAATAGTCACATCCCAAATGTTATTTGATAATTTTCCAAGTTTTCCACATTAAAGCTACTTGAAAAAAAAAAAAGTGCTACAGAGGATCTATATTTTATTAACTGTGTATTTTAAAAATAAGTTAATGAATAGTTGGAAAATTATTTAATCACTAAAAGGGAAGTAGATTTTTTTTCCTACTTCAGTGAAGTTCCTTCCATTCATATAAACTACTACTATATCTACATCTTCAACAGACCTGTTATTTCAGTGCAGCCCAAAGACCAACAGGCACACACCAACAGAGACAAGCTGCACTAGTCTCAGTTCCAAGTCATCTTCTGGAGTATTTAGGAAAACAAAAATCAACAGAAGACTTCAAGCAGAGGATTTTTTTCTCCCTCAAACTAAACAACTCATAATAAAAGTTACCTGTATAAACTCAGTCATAAACTGCAGAACTCTCAATTTCTAAGACATAAAAAGACTGGTGAAAGTCCTTTTTTTTTTTTTTCATACTCGGCTCACGCAAGACATCTCAGATGCTGAAGTGCTGTGTAAACTAGCCCTGCAGCGGAAAGACTGGGGTCATCACAGGAGCTAACAGGACCAAACCTGGCAGGAAGCTGTTAGTCTTTTAGAGGATTTATATGACACCAGTGAAAATCAGAGAATCTAAAATTGCAGGTGAAGTGGCAAGTGTCACCCACCCAAGGAACAGACATTTTTAAAAGAGTACTTTGGCTGTAAGCCAGTAATCCTATTAAGCAATTATTTATAGCAGCAACACTTCCCACACTCTCAGCACACGGCCATGAAACTCAATATGGTATTTTATTCCTCTGAATTAATCTACTATGCCACAGTACTGAACTACTTTACTGTATATGGGATAAAGCATTTTAATTACAAGATACATGTCGTGATATAAATCCTAAAGAATGAAAAATTATTTGCAGATCTTCTGGCTACTCTGAAACAGCCATCGTTACTCTGACAAGTAAGACAGCAATTAGTGTGATCCAGTTATGAAGATTCATTGAAACAGCCAAATTACCTATCTTAACCAATTCTCCTGGGCACGAACATAACATGACTTTAAGTTTCCTATCTATTTTATCCATTGTGTGCCCAAATTAATCGTTACAGGCCCAACTGCATACAGCTCTAGCCTCACAAGCACTTACCATACAAGGCTGCGGAACAACACTCCCACCTCAGTTCGCATTTAACAACAGAAATGAAAAAGAAGTCCCCTCACTCAAAGACTTGGAAGAAAAAAAAAATTGATAAAGACATTTTTACCTCCGTGTTCTCCTCTTCTTTCACTCTTCGTGACTGGAAAACAAATGCAGTGAGATATGAGCTATGCAGCATCATGCATTATAAAGAATCCAGAAATACTAACAAGATAGAGTATGTTGCAGAGCGTATGTGTCTTGGCACAAACAAAAGTTACCTTTTCCTGAGAAACAGCAGCTTTGCCTTCCTCGCTCTTCTCATCCATTTCATCATCACTCCATTCCCAGTCCCCATCTTCTGTTTTATGGAGGTGACCACTTGAACCCGGAACTCGTCTGACCTACCAAAATATTAAGTGTTCACCATTACAGAGAGATCTTTAGTCTTTATTGGTGTTCTGGTTAATCAGCACATCTTTATTATTTTTATTCTATATGCTTTCATTAGTTTGTTGGTGGAGTCACCGGCATATTGGAATAATATCTGACCTCAGAGGTGATCCTTTAGCCAGTGGGAACAGCTAAGCTATGCAAAATTCATATAGGAAAACAGGGTTTGGATATATTTTATAACTGCTTAGGAACAAGCTCAAGCAGATGACAACTGCTTACAATGAACCAACCCTTGAAATGAAAGGAAGCTATTCAAGGAAGCAGAAGTTACACAGAGAAGGTTGTTCTTGGGACACAAGTATTAAAAACTTTAACTGTTCGCTAAAAAGCTTTAAAATGTGTAAAGGTGTTAAGGATATTTTAAAAGCAAAATTATCCTTTAAAAAAAAAAAAAAATGCAGCTGTGTGCAGACTGAGAAGGTAGGCAGGCATGCACCACACCAAACTAATTGGCCAAACTCCTGTAGATCAAACAGTCTAACAAGGCTTAATAGGAGTATCCAGCAGCTAAATCCGAAAATCAAATACTCTTCTGATGCCATCCTGCTCTTTTTCAGAGCCTGACAACACGCTTGTTTTCCCCGGATCATGTTTAGCCTATTTGAGCAAAACAAAAGAACATCCAACAATTCTTCCCACATCTTGGCATGCATTTCTGAGACTTGTGAGATGGCTGGAAGCACAGCACAATAAGCAGCAGCCCCACAGGTGTTTAGATTAGAATCAGTTTCTCTAATTATTTCACATTACTGAACCAAAATAGAGTTCCCACTGCACAACTTCAAATGCTCGTACAGGTAAGCTCCCCAGCACTACAAATTTGTAAGGCTTAAAAGCGTATCCTTTTGAATTATAAAAAAGGAAAAAGTTATTCAGGAAAACAGCCTGTACATCGGTAACAGAACGAAAGGAACAAAGCATTAAGTGTTCTCAGCACACAAAAGGGAGAACTAACTTGGCAGAAAAGCAGTTTCAGGCGAAGAACAACTGCTGGAGAAGACATCTAATAAAACTAACTTTTTAAAAAAATTATGAAATAGATGGTCTTAGCTCAAAATTGTATGTTACTGTGGATACCGGCAAACAGGATATACAACAGCCTGGTTCAACTTTGGTTTCACAGATTCCTATCTGTGGTATTTTGATGTCTTGCACTGAAGTACACCGAGCACTGATTAGCTTGGTTCTACCATTCTGGGTGGTTGGTACCATTCTGTCAGCAGAGCCACCTCACAAAAGAGGAAGATGGGGAAAAAAAAAAAATAAATCTGACTTCTGACTACAAAAAACCTGTTTTTTCAATATAATGAAACTTATGTAAAGACTAAACTGGTATTAACCTTGCTCTAAACCCCTCCACTTGCTGCAGACCACAATGTGGGGAGGGATGCAGCATGTGACAGATTCCAGCTGCTTCTAATCCCATCAAGTTGTACTTCACCAAAATATGTCTGGCATGAAAACACAGCATAGGACACTAGAAGTCTGAGCTCATGAGCTTCTAGAAAACTGTGTGATGCAGATATTAATACAATTTTTCCAAAGCGGCTTTTCATAGAGAGCTGGGCACTTAGGCTATTTCTCTACTGGATTTGGACCAAGCACAATTTGGAGCTGGCTGGCTTGACACCACAACAGCAAGAGCTGAACTTGGAAGCCTTCTTTCAAAACCATGCACATACACAAGCAGGCACCTTGGTGTCTGTCTTCACTCTTCACCCCTCTTCCTCCCTTCACTCCCCAAACACCCATCTGCTCCTCTCCCTTCTGCACATATAAGACTTAACTAAAAGGAAGGGTGAAGGTTCCAGAAGCTCAGCACATTTCTGTACCTTCTTCAGTCCTTATGATATTCCTCCCTTACATTTCTTCCCTGCACAACTGAGTAAGAGCGTCCTACTCAGTTTCTCTGCAGTTTGTCCTCCTTTGAAACTGAGAAGGGGAAACCTGCGCAGGACACCTAGGGAATATCCTACTCCATCACTTGAGGCACAGATTCTGTACTATTTTCCCTGTTTCCTATACTAGGCTCTTAATGCACCAATTTTAGCTCTAGCTGCCTCAAAGCTGGGTAAAAGCAGCTCGTGTGTTCAGGAGGGAGGACCAAGCAAAAGTCAACATAAGCAGTAGCACAGCACTTTCTTACTCGGCTGCAATCAGCCCAACACAATCAGTGGGCTCTTACTGTCTACATCATCAGGGATTAGCACATACAAGGTAACCTAGCAGGCAATTTGCCTGGTGTTTGTGGATATAATTTATTATCCTTCAAGGAAGAGTCCTGACATAGGTCTTTGTTTAACAGCACAAGCATTTTCCCAACAGCTATACACAAACCTGTGAGAGGAGATCAACCCCAACCAAAAGCATGCTTTTCAAACAGAATAGAATACAGTAAGAATGGTTTACACACACATTCACACACTGCATCATGCACTAATCAAAATCTCTTCTGCATCCATTTTCAGTTGTTCTGATGACTTACTCTAACTAGAATGATTTTAATGGAGCTTAATGATGCTGACAGAGTTATGGGCAAAAGCTTTACTGATGAAGATGGAGTGCATTTCAAATTTTTTAATAGATTGCCTTTTAATAAGCAATAAACAAATGTCTCAAGGAAAAGAAAATAAGTTACTGCAAAATAAAGTAACATGTTAAATTAAATTATTTTCTTGAAAGGTCTCTGAAGGCTGAAAACCAAAAGTTCAGACTTGTATCCTGCTTGAATCAGGCTGATTCCTACCAGCACACATATTTAAAGGAAGAAACAGTAATTTCAGCCACAGCAAAGTACCCAACCTATTCAGCCTTCAAAAATGTGAAGCTGTTGTCTATGACTTGCTTAACACTTGCATTACTTAGCAAATTAATTTGAACAATTTTTGTTCAAATTAGGCTTTGCTTAGGCTCAGTTCTGGTTAAAGCCACAAAGACTCAGTTGCATAGGGAGGGCCTGTACTCTAGGTGCAGGACAGCAAGTGCGGCACACCATGTATGCAAATAAACTAATTGTCACTTCATTCATCGTAAACCTGTACAACTCTAATATCACATATTGGATGGAAACATATTACCTTACATTTCTGTTGTAATAGAAACTTATCATAACAGACTTGATACTAGTATAGCACTGCTTCTTTTCAGACTGTCTAGAGTCTTTTCCAGACCACATTCACCGAAACGCATATAGGGTAGTAACACATGCAAAGTATTTCAGGAGACAGCTAACATTTCACTATATTCAACTCACATTAATAAAAAGAAAATAATACACCAGAAGAGGTAAAGGAATAAAACCTACATTACACAGCTAAAGGTTTTTAGGCTTTGAATTTGGCATAGCCAGAGAACCACTTTAAAGGGCTAGGATAAGACAACTGAGACAATCTAATAGTTCACTACCATGGGAAGAGACAATCCCCAAGATGTCCATTAGAGCTGCACCAAGACCTACCGGGTTGTACAGTGAGCAGGTTCAACCCACCAGCCTGGGAGAAAAACTAGGCTTTTTTTTTTTATTTTCTGAACAAGTTTTTTTTGCAAGATTTGGGGGTTAAATCAGCCCATCTTGAGGTCAAATAGCAAAGACTGTAAGCAAAGAGGCAGAAACAAAAGGGGCAGTGAAAAGGAAGTCAGATCATCTTGTTTTGGCAGCAGAAATCCCTCAGGATCCTCAAAATCACGTACTCCAAAACCCTTACAATGCAGCATCATGACTGGAGTGCACAATCTGCCACACCAAGTCTTCTCAAGCTTTCATTTGTGCTCCTACAGCTGTGCAGACAACCCAATTGAAAAATTAACATGGAACACAGTTAGCTTGCAGCCAAATCAGCTTTTTAATTTAGCTGATCGTGAGCTAGCACAAGCACCAGAGCCTGTACGAGAGGAGGAGCTGTAATATAATTTTCAGTAGTGCCCCAATCATCTGTGGTAAGAAAGCATTGTAAATTCCCCCAAAGTGATACAGACATATATATGAACAGGGAGCAAATATATCCAGACACAGCATACATTTGTCTTCATTCCCTTTCGCAGGCACGCTAGCTTAAGTTCTTTAAATCTGTCACACAACGTTTTGTCATTCCTTCTTGTTTTATTCAGCCCAAATACTAGGCTTTCAGTATTAGGCTCAGTATTTTTTTTCCCCTCCTACATGCAAACACTATAAACATACTGTTGGCTTTTCAGCATAAAGAAAACCCTTTGCCTAAGTAACTTTGCAGCTTTTTCATCATGAATTAATTTATACAATCAATATTATACACCAGCACACATTTTCGGGGGGAAGTCAAACTATCTGCTTCCAATACCTTTTTTTTTTATACTCAACTTTCTCATATAAATCTCTCTTTTTGTCATGAAAAAAACATAAATAGCATAGTGATGTTATTTTATGTTCTGCAACAGAAACAGTAGTGTAGAAAAACATTTTATCATGTGAATACACACTTCATTGGTATCAAATATTTAACTGAAAAGGACAATTTTACTTCAGGAAAAACTGATTTGGTATTATATCATCATTTTATTTGTACTTTCAGAAGGGATGCATCTAGGATAAGCATTCAAGCATTGTAGTGACAACTGCAGTTTGGAGACCAAAATAGCACCACATTAGATATGAATCAGCTGTAAGGGTTGGCACGCACTGCAGTGTTCATACAGTTTATTGGACTATGGTTATCTGTAAGTTTAAGAACGGTTGTAATCAATCCAACCAATATACTCCAGCATTGATTGGTTGTGTCTTTGCTTAGGAAAGAAAAAGTAGGCATGAAGGCAACCCTTCAGCATTTTACGTATTCCCCCAGTTTTTAACAATCCTCTTTTCATATTATATTTGCTTTATCAAGACAAAGACACTTTAAGTAAGGTTAAAAGTCCTAAGACCTTTTGATAATCATATGATAAAATTAAAGCAGTTTTGTCCCTCAAAGAAACAAATTCTTCTTAAACCCTTGTCTTTGGCCATGAAACCCTTGTCTTTTGTGCTACCCCATATCCTTGTTTGCTAGGATGCAACATATCTTCTGCTGTAACTTTTTCCCCCCCATCTCACAAAACACCACAGAAGTGAGCACATTTTTAGAAAGGTATGCCAAGGCGCTACACTAAAATCTTCAGAAGATCTTCATTTCATCACAAGTCTTTCTGACCTTTTGGATTACTCTTGAAGTGTTCATCACAGAGTATAGTAAAGCTCTATATCCCTTTTGTCCTTACGGGCCTAAACAACCTTCAACACAGGAAAAACCTTCCTCCAGCAGATACACTAAGGGCCATTACAGCAGGCCTGTGAGGAGAGGAAGAGAAAAAAGGAAAAAAAGGAACAAAGATAAGCAATCACTGAATGGCATGGGGTTGCCAGAATTGTTCTGTTAAAAATGCATCATCATCAGGGTGGAAACAAAGGGAGTGTTTCTCTAGATGACATTCTCGCATACTTTACCATTTTGATTGTTTCCTTTCAATTTACAAGAACAGGTGTGCAATACACAGAAGTATTTTGCTGAAGAATAGTTACATACATACATGTACTGAACTGCACCCTGTTAAGCACTCACTTTGCACAATACAGCAAGAAGAATCTGTTCCTCAGGTGTCGAGCATTTGTAGCAAAAACATTATGATACGCCCATCAGGGAAGAGGGAGGGAAATGATTATCCCATTTTCTTTCATCAAACCATAGTCCCCCATGGCAAAGCTTAGAATTTCTTTCCTTTGGCGGTGGGCAGCTTAAGCTACTCTTTGAAATGCTGCAGCTTGTAAAAGTTAATGAAAAAGCTGCCACGAGCCAACACAAAAATCACTACATAGAAATTATGGAAGAGTTCATGGGGACTTGATAGCCTATGTAACATTTAAGTGTTATCTAAAAAATAAACGAGATGGCTACTGATGGAAGGTTACAGAAAGCTGTGTTCACCACTGCACAAAGTATTCATCTGTGCTTTGCCAATAATCTCAGCCTCACTGGGTCACTGCAGGAACCCGTGGGAAAACTGATAGGAACAGCAGCAGATCTGAAGAGATCACATAAACAGACAGTAATAACATCATCAAGATATTTTCAAACAGCAAAGATATTCCTACCCAAATTCAGAGAGACAATGCAACATGATGAATGCCTCAGAGGGCCTCTCAAGTCCCACTTAAAAGAATTTCTTGTATTTCTGACAGAGTTCAACTCCCAGCTCTGCTCAACAAAAGTGCTTTTGAAATGTGTGTTGAAGATACACTTCACAAATATGGACATTAAGAGTTTTTCTACCCTCAAAATAAAGTGCTAAAGGAAACTAGTGTGAATGAACAATGTCAAGTATATGCAAGAGAGACCGTTCATCCCAACTTCTAGTGTTACCCTGGGAGGGAAAAAAATTACCTGAAGACAAGAAGGAAGTTCAAACCATGCTTATCTTGGAGACTTGAAGACATAACTTAGGAATGAGTACTGCATAGCTCTCAAAGGATGCCATACAATCAAGAAACAAAGCCCAGACTTCATGCTCCGTTTATCAACTTTCAGTGAGATTCAATGACACTTTACCCTTGAGAGAACAGATAAACCTCTCTTCTGATTTTCTTTTATAATCAAGTATAGCATTTCCCTCATATGAGCTGCCCTTCAAAGAATGCACTATGTTCTTCCTGATTCATGCTATCTCAAACTCCTGTTGTTTACATATAGACAGTTAAAAGTGTCTTCTTTCTATGTCCCCCTTTTCTTTCTATGGGGGGATTTTTAAGATGGTAAACGTTATTTGGTAACTATGTCCATGGCTTCTATCATGACATATTGATTGCAAATTCATGATTCAACCTTCTGGAGAGAAGGCATCTCTGCAGACCTCCATATACAAGCCTAAAATTGCCAGTGGACTTCAGTCCAATTTCTCAGTCTCTCTTGTGTCATTGCTGAAATTGGCAGAAAAGTCTGGCAAGAAGAGAACAGATGCTCATCCTCAATTGACATTAGCACTTAGCGCTATAGGTAGTTTGAATTCTGTATTAAGATCCAGTTTGCTTCAGATTGATTTGTTCCAACCAAATGACCTTTCACTAGTTTTCTTACAAGCTAGCGTAAGAAGGGTTGTCTTGAGTGGTATTAGCCTAGGACCAAAATTAATTTCTGAAGCGCCAGATGACTTGGGAAGAAAAAGCAAATGGAAGGTAAGAACAACAGCCTTAACACTGTTATTAACAAGAATACACTACAGGGCTTGTATTTGAAATACTGTAAATATTTGGAATTTCATTACTGGTTATCATTTGAGACACTACAAGAAGACTGATATCAAATGCAGCATGCTTGCATTTCACCCCAATGATTACAGCATTACAGCAGTTGAGAATATTCTATATTTCTCCCAATACCCTGCTACAGGCCTCCCATTTTACAGAAGGAAATAAAGAGGCAGACAAATGAAGTGATTTATCCAAAGCCACAAAGCAAATATGAGACACAGCATGGAACTGAAACAAACTTCTTGTATCTCTACAAAAATAAGGAGGAAGATCTTTTATATTGCATGCAGTAGCTATACAAATGTAATTTCTCCATCAGCTTTAGTCAAAATACACAGCATCACTAGTTCTTTATGCTAGGATTGTATCTCTCTCAGTAAATATTTCAGAGGGAAAGGGAAACAAGTTAAAACATGCTCAATTCTAATTTGGGTTTTATTGTTTTACAAACCTAAATGCTCCTTCCAAAATAGGACCTAAACTGAATCATAACTTTAGCTAATAAAGAAAACAATGAAAGCCTTCAGCCTTGCAAAGACAAATTAGCACATATTAGAAAACATATTTCACATAAAACAGAAGAGCCCACAGGGAATAAAAAATGAATTTGAATGACTGGCATTTAAACTGCACCCAATACAAAAGCAGCTCAGAACATTGTAATCTACAACCAAAAGCAGTTTGTAGGAGGAAAAACTTAACAAGCCACTGACAACATTACCACAGCTGTGGAAGAAAGACATTATGAACATCAGCTGCAACAGAGAACACTTGGACAATTTAGCGAGTGAAAAAATCATGACTACCACAAAAATATTAGGCATCTTACTGTTATTATTATTGTTGCACATGTGCTGGTTAAAACCTATTCCTACATATCCCAGAGTCACAAAGATTTAAGAATAAATTAAGCTGCTGACAGAACTGTTTGTCCTCACCCTTTTGAAGTAGGATACAGAGAAGTTAACACTCCCAGCCAACAATAGCATGCATCAGCTTTCCAGGCAAATATCTGCTTAACCAGATGAACAGGGCAACTGTAAATCCCCTCCATCGAAGGTTAGCCCCAACCAGCCTGACAGAGAACTCCAGCATCAGAAAGCAGAAGCTGCCCACATTTCTCAAACCTTGATGAAAAGCAGGCTACAGCATAAGGAAGCAAAACATAAATTGTTGTCTTCTAGGCACCGATGTGCTTGCTACATGTAGAGTTAGAGACTGGGGAAAGAAGAATCTATTATTCATCACTGATTCTTCTGCTTCCACAGTCTCTTTACAAGTTTATTTTTGTAGGGTGACAAGGAAGAGAATGAACATTTTCTGAATATTAAGATCTTTCTACTTCTATATTCACAGCTACACAAAGAACTGGGCCCACTTACTGATCTAGTGTTTTATTTCAGCATCTAATTTAAAAAAAAAAAAACAAACCATAAAAAGGACACACTGTGGGATACCAAAGCATACACGCATAAAACATTACTGCAATTCATACATGGTACAGCACATGATTGAGACCACATTAAAAATCCATTCTTTCAGTAAGGGTAATATTATGCATCTATTGTCTTTTTCCTCATTCTACAGTGTTATAAATTGAGACTACAATGGATCATAATCCAATTAAAATTTTATTAATTATAGCAAGTAGAATATGAGCAAAAGCAGCGCTGGACGACAGGGGAGTCTCTGCTCCGCCAACTGCCGTACTGAGCAGTTCAAACAGTCTCTCTTTATAGTTTAGTAGTCCCTGGTCTACGTGGCATATTCTGGTATCGTTCTGGTGGTCGTGAGGATAAAGGTCACAGTCTTCCTTCACGTTGTAAATCAGTTTCTTTCCTTATCTGGCCATGTTGGCCCCGCCTGAGGCAGGAAGGATTCATGCTTGTCTACTTAGCAGGATGTCGCCACTCAGGAATTTGTAATTTATCAATGTATCAGAAAGTGGTCTCAGGAATTTTGCATAACAGTGACTTTAAACAAAGGATGTAACAAAAACACAAGGAGTAAGGGGGGACCTCCCCCCCTTTTAGTTTTTACCATTTGGTTCTTCAAGCTGGACAGTCTCTTGGGCTAGGGAGAGAATTAGAGTCTCTCCCTTACTGGTTTTATCATCCTCTAGGTGTTCGTATCGCCTTTTTAACAAAACCAGGGAGGATGATTAAACCACGATTCATACCATCCTTGTTGGGCTTAACATACATCTTAATAAACAATATTATAGTCCACAGTTTGTCACACCATCAGTTGCAAAAACATAGCCATCTAAAAGAGGATGAAGGGGTATTTCATATTTAAAGGGACTTTTGAAGATCCCAAGTGGAATTTTTGATGTTTGGATCATATTGTTTCTGTTTCTTAACATCTTTTGGATATACTTTGGATCTTCTTTTGTGTTGCTGATACCTTTCACTCCACTGATACAATGTCCAAGTGTTAAACTGTTAGAGAGTGGATTTATTTGTTAATGTTTGGAAGGGGTATATAGATCATGGTTTCCACACAAAGCCCAGTTGTTTTCACTGTAAGAAATGGAGGTAGTAAATACATGTGTCATGTCCTGGGGAATTACAGAGGGGATCGTTCTGGTGGTCGTGAGGATAAAGGTCACAGTCTTCCTTCACGTTGTAAATCAGTTTCTTTCCTTATCTGGCCATGTTGGCCCCGCCTGAGGCAGGAAGGATTCATGCTTGTCTACTTAGCAGGATGTCGCCACTCAGGAATTTGTAATTTATCAATGTATCAGAAAGTGGTCTCAGGAATTTTGCATAACAGTGACTTTAAACAAAGGATGTAACAAAAACACAAGGAGTAAGGGGGGACCTCCCCCCCTTTTAGTTTTTTTTTTACCATTTGGTTCTTCAAGCTGGACGACAGTTTCTCGGGCTAGGGAGAGAATTAGAGTCTCTCCCTTACTGGTTTTATCATCCTCTAGGTGTTCGTATCGCCTTTTTAACAGAACCAGGGAGGATGATTAAACCACGATTCATACCATCCTTGTTGGGCTTAACATACATCTTAATAAACAATATTATAGTCCACAGTTTTTCACATACAGGAAGATGACTGGGCTAGTTATCTTGATTTTCCCACTATCTCAATTATTTAAGCTATTCCTATTAAAGTCTCCAGCAAATGAATATTTGGGATGGAGTCCTGGGTAGATTTAAACCACCATTTTTTACTCTGCTCCCTGAAAGAGTATGGAGAACTGAAAGTATGGTAAATAAGATGCATTTGTGTAAGAAAAATTGATGACATTAATGAACATTTCAGTAACATGGAAGGTGCCTTGCCGCCCTCTGTATATAGGTAGCTTAGAGCCCAAATGTAGTTTGTTCCCGAATTCCTGGCGAGAGACAAATGTGTAGACCCCACCAATTTAAAATGCACCTGCAAAAGTCTTTGTGGAACCCTGACACAGCTCCCTATTAATTTCTAACTAGAGAACAGTCAGTGCTGTTCTCCATTTTTTACACTTGCAGAAAATGGAGAAGGCAATCCTTTTTTTTTTTTTTTTAAAAAAAAAAAACACATCCTTCTGGAAATACTGCAGTCCAACAAATCAACTAGCTTAGCTTTTTCTGGAGATAAAATCGTCTTTTATTTTACCACTGATGCCCTTCAGCTACATCTGCTAGTACAGTATTCAAGATACACA
>NW_009260022.1:2577946-2600641 GCF_000687185.1 Egretta garzetta
GCAGTCTGTCCTAGTAAGAGCCCAGATTTGACTTTCAGACAGAAAAGAGAAAGACCAGTCAACTGATGCTTTATATCTTCACCTTTCCCTTAGACTGTGGTAATGGTTCTTCTTATAGGACACAGGACTGCCCTGTTACACAGATTCCAGAAGTTCTTATAGAATATATATGCTGAATTATTCTTTAAAGTGCTTGGTATTTGGTAAGGTGAGGGGGTTTGCATCCCCACTTTTTTTTTTTTTTTTTTAAATCAGAAGTCCCAAGAGCTTTCCTTCTCATACAATTTCATGAGAAGTATTTACAATTCCAGCTACCATGCCAGTTATTTTATAGGAAGAATAATGATGAAAAATAGGACAGTACTGAACAGAGTTTTGGTTTTAGCACAACATTTTGCTCTGTGTATTTATCTCAAAAAAAAAAAAACCCCAGACTAGTTCCTTCCATACACATCTTGAACCTGTCAAGCAATCAGGTTTTATAATTTTTACCTTTAGTCCTCTCACCAACCTTTTCTAAATATTCCCTAAGATAAAAAAGCAAATTCCAATCCCCACACCTATGCATTTATTTGCATTCCAATGCAACGAAGGAAATCAGCACATCATCACATCTCTCCAATCATGGCACAAGCCTTTTGCTTAAAACAGTTACACATTTAATCACAGCTTAGCACTTGAGACAGACCACAGAGGAATCACTTTCTATAATGTATTTTCATGCAAAAGAACATCAGTCCTTTTGTGTAAGAACACCTACACAGTAAACACATTTTTGAAAAGAAAAACTAAAATAAAAATCTGAGGTCCAAGACAGACCATGAATTCCCACATGTACACATCACCGTTTGTTCAAGAGTTGAAGCACTTCCTTGGGAGAAGGCTAGTCCCATACAACCCAGTCTCACAGGTCAGGGGAACATCCTAATCCCTTCACTGCTGGCTATTCTTAAATTCCCCTGAGTTCGCTACAATGCAAAGTCTCATTTTTATTCTGATGCAAGCCACACGAATCCTGCAAACCTGAATGTACTTTTATGCAATTGGGAACCTTGTTTTTTCCTCACCGTGACTTATACAGACTATCATTATTAATGGGACGTACCACTACCTTTCTAAAATAACACCCTGGCATTTCTGCTCTGTAGAGCTCAAAAGGTGTTAAGTAATTTTGGTGTTAGAGTCCCCTCCTCTTAAGCCAGTCTGCATACAGCAAATACAATGGGAAAAAAAGCCTTCCTCTTAGTCTTTCTTTGTTTTTATCCTACTTGAAAAAGAAGTTAGACTGGAACATTGACAGGTTGGCTTCTTTGGTTTTGTTGGGGTTTTTTTTGGGGGGGTGGGGTGGGGAGGAGTGTGTTTTGGTTTTTTTGTTTTTGTTTTCTAAAGCGCAGGCAGGGCTAGCACACTGTTTTGACAGCAAGAATTTAATCGGGCACAGAAACTAATTCTGGGATAACTGCAACTGGCCTTTCAGGACCAGACAGTAATCTTAAACCATCATCTCAGAATAAAAATTGAGAAGTACAAGCCATCACTCAGGACAATATAAGCCCCTTCCCTTTGCAAGAACTGTGGAGATTTGTTGCATTATGCTTTCTGTGGCATGAAGAGATCCAAGTCCTCTACTTCACTGCCCACAACTGCATACCACAAACTTTCTGGGGGGAAAAAATTCTTGCATGCAGAAAAGGATAGGTAAGGCTGGTCCGGAACCCTGAAAATTTGCAAAAATTACCATTCAAGGTCCACATCAAATTAACTGTTACTGCTTCTCCATATTGCACAAGCATGCTTAGGTTTTGTCCAAATTGCTGACTGAAAGGACACAGATGATTTAAAGCTTTGTAGTTCGTGAAAAATGTCTTTAGACATTTCTGGTACATGTATTCCCTATGTGAAACAACAGAACTGTTTGACTGAAGAACACAGGGAAGCTCCTAGGAAGCAAACGGGTTATTTGGTGTACACATCTCCCATGCCCTAAAGTCTCAGTCTTCCATTACCTTCAATGAAATAAGTCAATATGGAAAATCCAAGTCACTGATACAAACTTGCAAATACTTGTTTATTCCTTAGTGCAGCACAAAATATTGCAAAAACTGAAAAGGCACCTAAGTCATCTAAGAATTGGAAATACAGCAATCTTCACCATTTTTGTGTAAATTACCACTTCTACTCACTAATGGAATCAATTACACTGGCAACTTAAAGTCAAGAAATGTAAGATCATTACATTTTCCTTCATGAAAGCATATTGGAGATTGATAATTCTGCACTGAATAGGACTTCTTCAGCTCTCTGTACCAGTTCTTGAAGAGCACCCTTTTTTAAGGGATAACACAGCACAAGTCAATAAAGAATAGAAATCTCTTTAAAAAACCCAAAATACCATTTGCTTTAAATATTTATGATCTTGGTTTGTTTTTATAGTCAAATACAAACAGTATCATGCTCACATGATGATAAGTGTGACACCTGAGGGCAGGGCCATCAATTGAGAGGACTGCCATGAAATCTTACCTATTCTCGCAGTTTAGAAATGGAATACAGTGGAGCGATCAGTGAGAGGAAAACAGCCGTTAAAAGCTGAAGGGAGAGGGAAGGAGGGAGCACATTCCTGCATCTCTAGAGAAAATGATGAAAAATGGGTACAGATGCTCAGTGTACCAACTCCCCGCCCACTCTGGGGGATTCCCTGTCCAAAGCTGCCCTCCTTTCACGCTTTCACAGAGTGTTCTCTTGCTGGGATAATGCTGCTGAGAGACAGCAAAATGTAGCAGCTCAAGGTAGAGATGCTATTTTGTCAAATAAACATCTTGTAAACAAGTGCAGGTAATTCCCTGCACTCCTAATTCTGCTTTCCAAAACCACGAAGTTTTACATAAATGCTGCAACCTACTTATTATCTCTGCTCCAATATTTGAACCTGATTTTGAGAAACTGCAGTGTTTTGCTGAAATCCCAGTAACATGGTAAATGCGCAAGTTTAGTAATTCAGTATGATTTTTGGTTTTCAGACATTATTTCTCCATTTATTAGTTCCACTACATAAATTTCATTACTGAATGTTATTAACTGCAAATAATTCTTTAATTCACATTTTAACAATAGTCCTTTCAGGCATGAACGTGTGCCTGTGCTGAGGAGGATCTTTCAAATTAATTGTGCAGAGGAGTTGCATTGTTTCTCAAAAGTAACACTTCACCTCAAAAGCAAGGAATCCCAAACGGGCTATCAGGCATGACCTGATGGCTAATTCATACATGCAAAGAGAGGCTCTTTTCTATCCTTTCTTTTCCCTGCCTGGTCCCCTCCTCCCTCCCAATCAAATTATGGTCCTAAGGCCAAGAAGGTACCTGCAAGAATCAAAAGGAAGCCAATCAAAAATACAGCAAATTGGCAAAGGAAGTTGATACTCTGAAAGATGAAGAACAACAATAAAAGATCCAGATCTTTAGACCTTCTTGTTATCTTTCTTGGCTGTTCAGATGAACGGGCATCATGGTGAATCGCTACTAAATGGCTTTGTTAAAGGGATCACTGTATCCTCCTTTTATAATTAGCATTTTCCAGTTCCACCAACCTTTTGTACCATCTGAGCTGTTTACTTGCTTAAAATGACTGGAGTGGAAAAGAAAAGACAAAAAATATAGCCTCATGTAGAACTTTCATTACGCATTAGTAGAAGACTCATTATAAGGTGAGTTTCACTGCCAGCAATGTGGTTACATTAAAGAATATTTAGGAAAACAGTCTACTACTGTAGAATTCAAAGTAGAATTTACTACAATTTCACTTACTTTCAAGTTCCAAGGCTTGAAAATACCATTTCAAGGTGAAATTCTAATTTCTTCCCTTTTCTATTTTATACAAGGTTTCCACTTATTTATGCACATAAGAGAAGCTACTGTAAAATATACTCTGCATTCCACATAGATTTTTAAGAGACCTAAGCTTATTCAAGACATTTAAAAAGAAAAAAAGGCCATCAAAATGAAAATGTGAGTGCGGTTCTACAAAAAGTTACAAATGAACATGAAAATAACGAACATGAATCTGCAATTTTTATAAAATCCAGTTTTATAAAGCCCCAGTGTTTATATTTTAGTTAGATATCAAGAAGCAGCATGCATTCAACCAGGCTATAGCATTTAAAAATCACAGACCTAGAGCTGCTCCTAACTGAGCAATGCTCTCCCAGCCTGGGTGACTACAGTTCAGGGAGGACTGAACCCCGCTCGCTGCACCGGGCGTTAGATGCGGCTGCCCTCTGCTGTCTGCCACTCCCACACAGCACAGCTGGGATGAGCACATCTCTCATCCCGTTGACTTTTTCCCACTTTCACTTCATATACTATGTAACTTTACATTTACCTGCAGGCGCACAGTTTGAATAATCTTCTCGTGGAGCTGCTTTTTGGTGCTAAACAGACTGGAGCCTGCATATGAACAATTACTAATCCAGTTCATCCTTCCGCTCTACTAGCCTTAAACTACTTGTTCTGACCAAAACCTTGAAGTTTTCGGCTCCAGCCACAATTTTTAACTTCTTGAGTCAAGAGCACTTTGCAGCTAAATTAAGTCCCCCATAATACCACTGGCTGGCACAGTCTGAAGGATGTCCTGCTTTACCTGTACTTCCCTTGCAGTTATCCCCAGGAACTTCAAGAATATCACCAGTATCAAGCACAAGTGAGGGGGGGCGAGTGTCAAAACAAATGGCCTGCAATGTTTTTGTACTTCCAAAAGCTTTACAAGGTCTAACCAGGAGAACTAACTTACTTTACACTTTCTTCAGAGTGTTGGGCCTGGGCTCCTTTTTTTTTTTTTTTTTCCCTTCAATTTATTTTTTTTCTAGTACTAGGAAGGCTAAAGATTTAACTTCTTTGTACGAAAGCAACAATACTCACATAGCTATTCCATTCGTCTTTCAGCAAATGGTAACAGATAGCAATGCTGCTGCTGAGCCACCTTGCATTTACAGAATCCTCTTTGTAATTCATCTCCCCACGTGACCTTCTTGACAAACTTCCCCAAAATGTTCAAAATCACAAGTAACACACACTTCCACATCCTCCCAAAACTCCTCGGTACTTTTATGAGCAAAGACAGGCAGAAAGGCTTCTACCACCTTGCTCAAGAGAGCACAGTGGGAAACCTCATGACACTAAGGTGACCCTAGCAAGCCAGCTGTGGCCGCCTGCAATGACAAAATGCTGATTTGGCCTATAGACTGGGAACAGATTTGGTAACAACTAACTCCATTGAGTCACTTTCCACTTAGGACACCGTTTCAAATCCATCTGGTTTTGGATGTCATGCGAGTGAAGTGCTTGAGGCTCCACTTCTCAGAAGGCAAACAGGTAAAACCTTCCTGAACATTCTCAGCAAGAGACAGAAAAGCAAATCATTAAAACCCAGGACAATAAAATAGGATTATTTTCTGGTTAGTTACAAGACTTGCTTCCCGATCAAAGAATCTACCACTAGCATCACGTACACCTGGACTTCGTTTATCCTGTCTTGATTCTTTTACCAGGTCTCCTTCAACAGCACCTTTAAGAATACACTACACTTGGTTTCACAGTAATGAAATCTTCCTCCCGTACTAAAAGTTTCAACAGCTTAGATAGATAAATGCCAAATATTTAAAGCTACTGATCTAATCAGAAAAGTTCTCATTAGACACCAACCTCATGTTAGCCCATGGTCTAGACATTTTTTAAGAAGTCAGTGGGTCACGAACACCACATTAGCTAATGAGCAGATCAATGCTGTTACACGAGACAGTGACTCATTCACCGCACTAATGAATTCTGAAGTTGAACCATGATAGCCCATGAACTCGAAAACACTATCCAATACAGGAGAGGGTTACTTTTTAACGATTAAGATGAATCATGTGTGAGCTTTTAAACCCTGCCAAAACGAGTAATACAAGTTACTGTAGAGATGCTCATGGCCATCCAAAGTAGAAAAGACACTCAACTGAGCCAACTATTCCCTAGTTTGTTTTAAAGCTCATCTATTCTGTACTAGATTAGCTCCATTTGAGAGGGCACAAAATCCAACCTCACAAACTACACAGATGATAAAAGCACCCTAGGAAAGAAAGGATAGACAAACCCATATACTGCATAAAACGCAGTTCACAACTGCATTTAAGTACACCTGGCAGAAATGCTGACAGCCATCTTTTTCCTTTATCTGAAATGTTAAAACAAAGCTGATGCAACTGCATGTGCCTGCCCCTTAAAACACTTTCCACTTCTACTACCTGCTAACATAGGCACTGCTTTTTGATTATGTGAATTTTTGTCAAATTTACATTTTATGGAAGAAGTGTTTCCACTAAGTTTTACTTCCAGCAACTTCTTGAAAATAAAAAACCCAACATGGTCTGAATGCCAATTTCTCCTCTATTTTTTCTAGTAATATCCAACAATATAAAAACAGATTAACTTTTTCTTTTCCATTTGTAGCAGTGTTCTGGGTAAACTAAACAATTAATCCGCTGCGATGGAAAAGCCCCCCCCCAAACAAAGTCTTGCCAAATACATACTTATAGTTCAGCTGCTGTTTTCCAGAAAACATGTTCAAGTATAGCACATCCCTTCTCTTTACATATCAGCATTAATGAAATAACCATTTCTTAAAGTGTAAAGAATCACAGCAATGAATATGCATTTTTATTAATAATATGAGCTCAAACTAACATTGCTCTTTGCTTTTCAAAAGGTCTGGAGTCCAGCTGTACTAAACCCCATCATTGGTGAGGTGTATCTATGAGATTAAATCCATTACTGAAACAAGGAAATGTTCCCTATGTGTGTCTTGCTGAGCTGCATTCACTGTTAGAGCTGTCCAAGAAATCTGGGCCCTAATGATATTTTCCTCATTAAATGCAGGGGATTGTTCTTTTCTTCTACAAGGTAACATGATCATTTCCCTAAACTAGCTGTACTGCAGAGCTAGAATTCCAGCCCATCAGCAAGGGTATTTCTACTGAAGTTTTAATAAAAGCTGGTATCACTCACACTAATCACCTCTTTGCACTGTCACAGGTATTTCCCAATAACTTACAACTCTGAACTCTAAAGGCCATCTATTAACAGCGCAGAGCAATAGCACCTTCCCAAAAACAGAATTCAAGCCCAATTTTTTTTTTTTTTCTTTTTACAAGCAGCACTTCAGACAGCAATAAAATGAAATGCAGATACATGTTTTTCCCTGTTCACTTTGTAAGAGTGGCAGCCATGCAGGAGATTTTCAAAATTAAAGAAACAGGATTATAAAACCACAAAATTGACCCAGGGCCTTTAGGCATACAGAGTACTTACAGTTATAATTAATTTTTTAGTGTGACAAGATTTCAAAGCTGACTGGCATTCTGGAAGCTGTTTCAAATTTCCTCTATTCCAATGTAGCAATTCTAATCACAAGTGAAACTACTTAGCATTCAGTTCAAAATTAAAACTACTTCAACATGTGTTAATAAACGGTGTATCTAAACTCTTGCTAAGCTGTTGTGTAATGGGTATACGCAGCCCTGATGCAAGCAGGACAGGACAGGCTGCTTTACCATCACACCACCTAGCAAGGCAGAAGCTGCAGTCAGAGCTCCCACATTTCTATCAGTGACAAAAGTGCAGCCTCAGAGCATGTTCCTGCTTACCAGATGAGCTCAGACCATTCACCACAGTCTTTTCCCCAGTTCTTGACACCATGCTCTCACAAGTGAGTAGTCACAATAATGAAACCCAGAATTGCCAGTAAGAAGTTGCATGGTGTAACGCTCATTTCTGTGGATCAGTATGAGTATATATTTAAGCAGGTTGTGCACAAGAAGAGGCAAGACATGTTCCTCTTGGGCATGTTTCAGTATTACCCTTGATTACTAGGATAGGGCCAGGAAGAAGGGTGTCATTTCAAAATTAGCAGAACTAAAAGCAAATGAAGAAACACTGGGACAAGGGCAATACGTGCACAAAGGTGCAGCTTACAACTCTGATGTTAAACAGTGTTTTAAACACACAATGTAGGTGTTGTTTAATTATCAAATTGGGTTTTAAAACAAGACACATCTTTACAGCATCAAACGTTTTCCTCACGCATAAAAGCGATGTGTACCTGCTTTCAGGATTTCACAAACAGACCTGAACTCATATTTAGTCAAAACAGTTGCCAAGTATAAGCTGTAAAGGCAGAAGCAAAACATAAGAGCACTATGTCAAGAGAAAAGAATTTAAACTAAACTGAGGCTGGAGTTCTGGGCAATAAGGCAAAGTAATTATACATGTGGAAAATGCAAGAAAAATTGAATTACTGAAGGGCAGATCTGACATCTGTGCTAGCAGCAGTGCTACAGATCATTAGTTATAGGCATTTCACACCAAGTGCTACAGAAGATAATTTAAGCAGTGATGACACCAGCTCCTTCACATGTCTTGCCCTAGTGACATTCTTTTTTCCATTACTGGGGTTACTTCTTCCAACAGTGACCTCTTAGACATTTTACATGCTAATGTTTGAGCAACCAAACTCTTACCTACACAAGCTTTTATAAATAAAACCCCATAGTTTTAATATTAAAATAAATTTATATTTTATGGTATCTTAAAACAGCAGCTACATGCAAAGTTGTAACAAGTGAATTAAATTTTAAATCCCTGATGAATTTTAATATTGTGTCCTTTTAAAATATAAATAATTTAGCATTTTCACTAGCTAAAACCAAAATATTTTTTCCATTTATGCTGTAATTAAAAGACCTATTAATTTGTCTCTAGCACTGTACAGCTTTGATTTATTTAGAATCCCTCCTCTTCCAAATTAGAAAGAATTGTCCAAAAAGTAACTCAGAAAATATTTCTGGTGGTGTATGGGAGGCTACCCCACATTCATTCTGCAATTCCAGATGCAAAGTTACTTAAAAAAGTAAGTATACATATATGTCTGCACAAGTTAACATGCGGTCTCTAAAGTTGACCTGAGGACACAGCTGGGAGAGGATTCTCACGCGGCACATGCTCTATCAGAACACGGATAAATTACTCCTGTGTGGCCCAGGATGTAAAATGGAAACAAACGATACCGATTTTCCGGCGCCCAGTCAGGTCATTTTTTTATGTGGGCATTGCTGCCCCCACATGGCCAAACAGCTGAACTACGCCTACCCTTCCTCCGCACCTTGCAGATGCTAACCTGCTCAGCACACTACCCCTTCTGCAAGCCCTCTCACTCCAGCCTCTCACAAAGCCCCATCATTGCCACCGATTTCCCAAATTACTTCCACCTAAAAGAAGACTAGAAGGAACTTAAAGCATTCATATCTTGCTGACAGCCTCTTCCAAGTATAGACCCGCAGCTGTAGAAACAATTCTGCATTGTAGAATTATGCCAAACCGATACTCACAACGACAACAGAAAATCTTACAAAATGCCAGTCCAGGTAACTGAAGCCTAACTGATGTGCCAACAAAGGCTGAAATAGTTCCTTTCCTGAAGTGCCCTCCTTGAAACATCCTCCCAGAAAGCCTGCTTTCAGAAAGCTGGACTCAGCACACAACCCTGGCACCTGCGGAAGCTCAGCAATCTCCGAGCAGGTTCCTCACACTGAAGAGACATGACAAATTAAGTCACCACAGAAAGGGAGTTCCATAATTTCTCACACACAAGCAGGAGTCTACTTTAATTCCTGTTCGTTAGCTCTTATGAACAGTAGCTTGCTTCATACTTAAGTTTTAAAATACTTACCTGTCAATCTGTTCAGATTTTTTTTTTTTTTTTTTTACTTCTGCTGCACATGACCTGGTAAGCTCATTTACACAAGTGCCAAAGGCATATGCCATAGGTGTGGGTTTAACTCCATCACCTGTGGGGTAAGGTTCCACCGGGCCAAATAACTCAGCAGCACTCTTGCAGAATTTGGACCCAGCCTTCACACATTTGGGTGTCACATTTGAAATAATCCAAAGAACCAGGTAGTGCTCAATAAATACCATTTACAGTATCTTCACCCTTTCTTTAGGTGATCAAGAAAGATATGAATTCTGCTGTTTATGAACCTATATGCTCGCAGATCACTTTTTATTTACACAACCATTTTACCTGTAGCTTTCTAAAAGGGAGAGGGGAAAAAATGGTATCGTTATGATGACAAATACCATATATCATTTTGGCAAGTCCAGAAAGGAAGTCAAAATGCCCCAGGGCTTCCTGGAGAAAGCCAGGCTGCAGAAACCATTCATTCAACAGTCACTATCTCTGAAGGACTGCATAAGAGAATAGCTCAGTCAGTCAATTAAAATGTAAGGCAACTGAACAGTCCCTGCTTTCTCTTGCACCAGACAAGAAAAAGATGTGAATACACTCACCTTTTTTGCTCTTTGTGCTATATTAGGCGTTCTAGTGAGAAGCTTTTCAATCAGGTATTCTCTATTCTGCAAAACCAACATTTTGCAAGTTAAAAATCAATACAATGAAAGAAAAAAATTCATGTAGATTTTAAGGCAGAGCAAAATTTACTTGTAGGGTTAAACGTTTTACCTTGGCTTTCTGGAAAAATTTGCATTTTAAAAGTTCTGCTGCTGTGGGCCTGAAAGATCAATAATAAATTAGAACAGAAAACAAAGACCCCTCTCAGTGAATACAGTACAAGACGTTAGTTAAAGGGTTCGTCTCTAATACTTTTGAATTAGTACTGTATGAATGGGGAATGAATGATAATAGCTACTGAATTAATTCACATGTACTCACTTACCATACATGAAAAAATTAAGCCTCCCTACGGCAAAAATACCAAAAAAAAAAAAAAAGGAAAAAAAAGAAAAAAAATCAGTCTCTAAGCTGCCAATTTTCCTCCTTTCTTTTAATACAAATGCATTTTACCCTTAAACAAACAAACAAAAAAATCATGTTCTTTCCCAAGTGATTCTATGAACACAACTGAACTTTGCTCCACAGCAATAAAAGAATAATTACATTTTCCAAACAGTAGTATCAATACCCGCTACTGGCACTCTTTTACTTCACTGATATCAGCAGGTATTCAAAAGAAACTACACTAATACGATTAACATGCTGCATAAACCAAAGGGAGAGTCATCAGGAACATTTTCCAACCAAACAGACAAATAAAAATCAAAGCAACAGTTGTAAGGTCAAAACCTAGAGACTTCACTTTCACTTGCAGTTCAGTTCCAGTCTCTTTGTTCCGATCAAAAAAAAAGTTTATATTTATATTATATAACACAATCTCCCAGCTACCAATATGATTCCAGCAGCAGGATTTCTCTCCCTTAGCCTCAGGGATCTAAAAAGCTACTTATCTAGCCAAAGCCAGACTGGCACCAAAGCAGACTCTGGAGAGAAAGCAAAGCATCTCTTGGGAGGAAATAAAATTCTCCAGGTTCTTTTCATCCTTTCCATTAGGAGTCCATACCACTATCCAAGACTAATTTTGACATGACTAAATTTAGGGAAGCCAAAATCTCCAAGATTCATCATTTCTGAATGAACAGAAGTAACATCTGCTACAGTTTTCCATTTGAATTAAAGGAAGAGATTGTATATAGCACAAACTAGGTACGACAGTGGAAAGCTTCAATGTGGAAAATTTCCATCTCAAAAAAACCCCAAATCTGAACTAGATTATTTCTCTGAGGACACATCTGAAGAGTAAGTGAAGAAAAGAGGAGTAGTAAGTAGTATGTATGTATATATCTGTTCACTCCCGCTAGAAATAATGAAAAAACTCCTGACATCAACAAAAAGCATCCAATTTAGACACAGATAGTTCCATACAGCACTTATTTTTCTTCCCCTCCAAACTCTACAATAAAGGAGTTCTTAGTAGTAGTATTGTGGAGACCACCAGGCTTAGCAGTAATTCACACATAAATCTTGGATGAGCAAAAAGCAAGGGGAATGTTTAAAAAACAATAAATTTCTGTGTTGTCAAAGTTTTAAAGTTCTATCTCAAATTAACTCTTAAGACAACTTTCAGTGATCCAGTACCATCACATCTCATAACAGGGATATGCACAGTTAAAAGCTAGCCAAACTAGTGTTCTCCAATCCTCTATCATTAATTATGCCAGACGCTTCTGAACTGGTCTGGACATGCTTTCTGGGCCTGTTTTCCACACAGGCTGCGGCAGTGAATTGCAGCTGAGGACTGTAAGAAGCATCCTTGGCACTGAGGAGAGAGAGAAACACCCACACACAGATCCCCAAAAGAAAAACATCATAGTCTGAGACAACAACAGCGCAATGCCGGTCCTAGAATTTACCACAAAGAGCAGGCACTTCTCCCACAATTGACATTACAACTATGGAGGTATCTCCATGCAAAATTAAATCCTGGTTTAGGAGAAACATAAAAAATAGCAGTGACCCCACAATACAAGGACACTTGCTCCTTGGTTAAAGTAACTGGCACGCAAATCTAATCACCCATCTGCTGGTCTAATTGTTCAATTCAAGGCAATTCTGAGTACAAAGATATTGTACATGTTTAAGTATCAGTGTAATAAATTAGTGTAGTTAGTTTAAACACTAACGTTTCAACGCTGAAGTCATAACTACAGATCAGGTAACTCAGCACTATGTATTCAAGGGGAGAAGGAAAACCATTTTAATTATTTACTTCTCATGTTTTCATACCAATTTAATCTTGCCCTGAAAATTGCTGGACACTGGAAACATAAAGAAGCATGATTATCCAGAACACATTTTATTCTTATCTGTAAGCAGCCAAACTGCAGAGCTAAGCTTAAAGAATCTGAAAACAGTACACCAACAATCCTTCAGTGAAAAAAAAGAATTTGAAGGATTTCAAGAATAAAGATGTTGCCATGTAATCTTTTTTTCTTAATTATACTTGTTGTCTAGTATTGCTGCTGTCACCTTTTCAACTTGACTCCCGACAACAATAGCCTGGACTTAAGCTAACGTAACATCAATGAAGAGAAGTACACACCATAAAAGACCCACACAGTACTCAATCAGGATTGCTCTCTCCGAACAATCTTTTTTCCCCAGAAATACCAGCTCTGAAACTCTTAAAAAAAGTGATATATAAAATACCCTTAGGAAATAATGTTAATTAGAATGTGCCTCCTCCAACTCTTCAGCAAAAGAAATCTATAAAAATGGGTCTGCATAAAAATGAATAAAGGATAAATAAATTAATCGTTCTGGGAACTTGGGACCTCAGCAATAGTTTTGGAATAATGTTTAATATTTTCATCATCTTAGCTATCCCATTCACAAAACATAGCAAGAAAGAACAAATCACAAAGAGACTATGACATGCAATTGTCTACACAAACATGAGGAAAACTCTAAACAAGCTTGGAGCCCCTAACTTTACAGTAAAAAATAAATACTTCTCAGTAAGTAGTTTTCTTTGGAAATACCCAAGTTAAAGGAAATACTAAGCTTATGTCACAAAATGAGAAAAATCAACATAAGATTATTTATTTTTAATTTATTTTAAAGGTCAAGAAGCTGATATATTTGGTTACCAACAGTTCTGCCTGATCAATCTGAACAGTCTTGTTAGACTTATAAACAATATCAAGATGTATATCTTGCCCTAGATGAGAAATTAAGATGTAGAGCAAGGACTTCTGTTTGATCAGATTTTAATTCAACAGTATATTTAAATATAAATAAATTAGGTTAACAACCCAGAAAAAGAAGCAACCATTAAAAGGCAGTTTCTTCTCCCCAGATGAAGATGACTGAAGGCTGCTACTTACAAAATTCAAATCATACACTTATAGACTGGAACTTTAAAGTAGTCTGTATACTTAGAAAAATAATTCCACTGTACATGCCAATAATGACCTACCTTTTGGAAGGATCTTTTTGAAGGCATAATGAAATTAGTTTTCTAAAGGATTTGCCATACTTTTTCATCATCTCCTTGTCCTCTACACCTGTCTCTAAAGTGGGAGGGTCATTTTGAAGTGTCAGCATTAACACCTACAGTAAACCCAAAAAAGAGGTGCTGTAAGCAAAATTAATTCAAACCATGTAGAAATTAAAAGAGAATAAGTATTCCACAGAATACATATATTTAGATATCTTGAGTTGCTATTGAAAATGAAGTAGTGCTAACTACCTAGCAGCATTAATACTACAGCTAACAGCATTAATTAATAGAAAGTGACTGTTACTTTCATAGGAGGGTATTTGTGATAAGGTGCTGCTCCTGTTGCTAACTCAATGGCTGTTATCCCAAAACTCCACATATCAGCCTTGAAGTCGTAACCTCGCACCTGGAATAAAACCAGAAAGGAAAAACAAGGGGTGATGTCCCAAGTTGCAAAAATTAAAGACTGAAAATATTTATTTTTTTTTTTAAACATTAGGAATACCTGCTCCATTACTTCAGGGGCCATCCAACATGGAGTACCAACAAATGTTTTCCTTACTTTGTTACGAGTAACATCACCTCCCGTTGCTAAAAATGCACTAACGCCAAAATCTGGGAAGGGGGAAAAAAGTCGAAATCTGTTAAACTACCAATAACAAAGCAAAAATTTTACACTTTAGAAATGAAGTAAATTCATAAAGGTCTACTTATAGAAACTCTCCATTGCAGAACTTACCTTTGTTTCATGACACACTGTTCTTTAAATGCTACAGAATAGATGGTAGAGTTTTATCTGGGAGATCTGCACTAGGACACCCTCAAGTTTAACCTCCTAGTACGTGTCTTCCTGAATATGGTTATAAAGGACTCCAGTACGTCTGCCACTTAAGGTTTTCAACTGTGCACTTTGAGCCAAGGTTTGAAAGCTTTGCATCTGCTCTTGGTCAAGGATAAGGCGCTACTTCTGTATAGCTACTAAATTTGAATGCAGTTTGAACAAGAGTGAATACTGTATGTAACTTAAATAATTATGGAGATTTGACAAATCAAAAGATAATCAACAAAGTGGTTGACAATATATAATTAGCAGTAGACAATGACATGAATAGTTTTTTTCCAAATTCCAAAATAACGAAAAACCTTAGTGTTCTGTTAACCTGTCACTACATCAGTGACAGCTTTATGGGAGAGGCTGGGGATAAATGGAAGAAAGAAGAGCAGATTACCAATGTATGGAGAAATACTGCCATTTTGAATGGAACTATACGAAGAGTATTTTCGACTGTGCTACTTACATTCCAATTATACTGAAATCAAGTAGTTTACTATAGACATACTTCAATTTTTATTTTCATATTGTTTTCCTGTTCCCCAATTTTAAGGTTGCAGGGGCAGGGGGAAATCAGTAACTACAGAAAATGTAGTTTTATCATTAGTTTTCACTGAACAACCATTAAGCATCACAGACTCAAATTCTGGACCTCTTCTACATTGCTAAAACACAAAACTACAGTAGACAAGTAAGAAGCAAGCTTCAAGCAATATTCTTTAACTTTCCTTGCAGCCTGTGTGATGAAAAAAAAAATAAAAAAGAATTTTTCTCCAAAATCTGTAAATTACAAAATCGATAGGTTTTGGTTGTGTTTCTGAAAAGCATGAACAGCCTCAGCAACACCTCTAAGTTTTGAATGCCCTAAAAATCAATGCTGGTATTCGTGACAGTTTTCTGAAGAAGAACTATTGCATATAAAGAAATACTAAATAGGTAGAAATAATAACTAACTAACTAACTAACTAACTAAGTGAGATATGTGGAAAAAAATTATGTCCTTTTAGCACCAAAGATAGATAGTTTGTATTGGACAATTGTTTACAGTTATTTTCAGGAACTGAAATACACAGCTAAAATCCTGACTTAACCTACACTCCCCTTACCACTGTTTTTCCCCTATTAACATAACATTAATTTTGAAAAGGGTAACAAACAACAAATATAAATGGCTGAGGGAGGACAATGAGAAAAAAATACAACCCATAAACTAAGTAAAATCTCTTCTTGCATAAGCTTCAAAATGAAATAGTGCAACACCTCACTGAGAAGATGGGATGAGTATTTAAGTCAAGTGAACATTTCACTATAATACTAGTCAAACACTGTTGTATCTTTACAGAGAGAAGAATGCTTTGATAGCTACTCAATGAAAACAAGACTTCAATTTCCCATCCCAGACATAGTTTTCACAAATACCGGTTATTTTCAAGAAAAGACATGACCTACAGTGGCAAGCTTCCTGTCATACAGGAGACAAAGTATTACTGAGAACAAGTTAAAGAGAGAGGAAAGGGAAACGTATTGCAAGGAAAGAGCTGAGCAATTCAACAGTGTTAGGCACTAAAAGTTGCAGCTAATACCAAAGGAAAAACAAATTTAATGAAGAGCCCTGATTTAACTGTATTAGTAAAGCATTTTGAAATTAAAGGATTCAGAGCTGCCCAAATAAGCATAGCCTACAAATCATTTATTCCCTAATATCTTTTTCACCTCAGTCAGGCCTGGGGCTCTTGGCCAAGCTTCAGCCAAAACCAAGCTCTAGGGTCAGGATCAGGCCTGGGAGAAAGACAAAGCCACTACTTCCATGGCAGTGGAGCTGCAAAGCAGCTGCTGCAGGAAGGCACAGGCTACAGAAACATTTCTCGCCTAATTTTCTCACCTTGACAGTGGCTGTAGACTTCAGCCTAAGGCTCAGCCAAGGTGCAGGGTTACCCTTAAGACTGGGAGAGAAATAAAGCATCAAGCTCCTGTGAGAAATGGGGCTGGCCAAGGAAAGTTTGGGCTTCCAAACAATTTTCCCTCATAGATCTTTCTCCTCCATCTGGCTTGAGGATCTGAGGCATAGGCTCTGCCTATTTTTAACCAGATCTTTTCAAACATTTCTGTGGGTATGGATTACTACAGGAGTGAACACACGGAGAATCACTGGTGCAATGGCTAAGTTCACACAGCCACCTATGCACAAAACCAAGGAGCAGGATCTTCCACCTAGACTCCTCAAAAACACACATTCTTTTTCTGACAAGTTTTATTGAAACTGTCATTTCTTGTATGGACTAAACGCATCATACAGCCCATACCTTCTACACTTCCACCAATCTCTGTGCATGATTGCTCTTTGCTATATGCTCCTTACCTCATCTCACATATCTGTTCTTTTACTGGTTTCTTTGATATTTTGACCTTCGCCAGGCAATTCAGGCTTAGAAGGCTGAAACCTTGATGAAGTACCAATCATCTTGTCTGCCCAAAGCACCAGCTGTTACAATCCCAATAGTTTTAAGTAGAATATTGGACCCAAGAAACTGCAATTACTATTTAACATTGTATTTGTGAATAAGTCAAAAGTTTCTTGCTCTGTACAGAGGAATTTCATACTTTAAAAGTAAGTGCCCCCAATTTAAACAAAACAAAAAGATGTGTATTTTCCTTTTTCCCACCAAAGACTGAGCAGATTCTCTGTGCAGAACCTCTGAGGTCTATAGTTAGAGGTCTCTGTACAGCTATCTCAATTCTTTGACGAATCTATGCTCTTCTATTATCTGCATAAAATCTTTTGTCAGAGAAACACTGGGTTGAGCTCCATTATTAAGCCATAGCCAGAACCCAGAAATGCTAATGGACAACTGTCATACATATTAGCAGTGTGTGCTATGGATACATCTTTTCATTATAGAAGCTTGGGGTGCAAGAGAATGAGCAGTCAAAAGAACCTAAGTTCTTCTAGCAAATAAAAAGAAGCAAAATTATCAGGTATCTATTCTCTAAAGATGAAAGGAGACTTTACTTTGTCAAGGCAAAAAGATGTTAAAAAGGATGAATTACAGCCTCTTTGACATTCAGAAGTGGCTTTCAGTTAATATGCAATGTTCAGCTGTCCCAAACAGAACAGCCCCACTCCAACAAAGAAACAAGTTTGACACTGCTGCACTTTTCACCTGAAGATCAGAAATTACCTGGTATTGAAACAATGCATCACAGAAAGATGCATTCCACATATCTATGCAGCCACTGAACTTCCTCAGTCCCACACGCACTGAAATGCCCTAGCAGCAAAATTAAAGCCTTACTCATTAAGATGCCTACAGCACAAAGGAGGAAAAGGTCAAGAAACTGAGCCCTGGAGTTGAACTAGAAAGATATAAATGAAGCTGCTGTTTGAATGTTACTTGATTACTGGGAAAGTAGATTAGATTATGTGTGAAAGTAATAATCTAAAGTCAACAGCTTTATTTCAGATGGCTCAGGAGATTTTATCTTTCAACTTTTTAGTTATTATCATTATTCTTTAATTAAGTTGGTTGTCTGGACATCTCCTTTACAACACGAGAAGATCGAAAAAATACTTGAACAACACGGATCTAGAATCTCAGCAGTTGCCCAAAGTGCTATACAAAGTGAAGACAACCGTAGGCTATAATCAAGTGAATAAATAAATATTAAGTATCCCATTAAAATTCAAGTCTGTAAAATTGACTACCTACTTAAAAAGTCTTGAACTCAAAACAGAAGACTTAAAACTGTTCCAATTAGTAAATGGTTCAACTGCCAGCCAATCTTTTCCTGTCCAGTTTCACAGACTTCAGACACTAGCATATTAAAGCCCTCAAAATATACGTTTACACGGTACTTTGACAGCATTATTTACATAAAAAAGAACTTTTGGCTACAGCCATTTATTACTGAGGGCTACTAAACACAAAGCTTTCATTGCTGGGTCACAAGCTATATATAAACTGTGAAAGGCCTGGGAGTAGTCTGGGAGAGGCAGCAGGTATCACCACCTGCTCGCTCAATTTTCCAGATATCTGATACTAACTTGAGAGATGGGATATGGGGTCTTGCTTAGTACTTAAGCTCTTATGAAAATCAAATCATTTGATTCTTACGGACTACCACTCAAGAAGCATATAGATACATTCAGAGGATATTTAAGATGCTAAACCGTATCCAACTGATACCATTGCAAGACAAATGGTAGAAATACCAACAATAATTCTCAGTGAGATACATCTCATGCATCTCAGCAACTAGTTAACATACAGCTAATGTCCTCATGAAGGGCAGTACATACAGATTTTTGGAACCCCAAGAACTATTACAATTACTTGCAGAAATAAATGAAAGAAACTTGAACTGAAGTATGAGTTGCTATTGTTTGCAAGCTGTTCAAGGTACACGGGTGATTCAAAAGGAAACATTAAGAGGACATTAAAAAATTTCATTAGATATTTGATGGGACACAGAAAAATATCGAATGACTTCTAAATCATGTATCAGTAACCAAGAATCCTGAAATCTAAAACTGGAAAACTTGCAGCTAAAGCACTCCAAAAGGAATCGTTAAAAGCCAACAGAAAAAGCTTGTATATGTTACCCCTAATCCAGCTGCAATTACCTTTTTCTTTTATTTAGCCATTACTCTACCACCGCCATTACCTGCTATTTGTACAGAGCCATCTTCACCCAGAAGAATGTTGCCAGCTTTCAAGTCTCTAGAATGTACAAACAGAGGTTATTATTATGTATGAAAGTACAAATGTGCACATTTTATGTAAATAAATAAATATTGCATACTAATTAGTTTCAAAAGATAGTGTTTCAAAAGTTAAGACAGAAACATGAACTGTTCAGAGAACAGAAATATTTAGGTCCAAAGTCTGTTTCACTGCCTTTTATAAATATAAGCTCACAAACAGAGAGCTTTCAGAGCTTTAAAGCAAGAATTAATGCTTTCTCACATCCAACTGCACCACTAATGAAAAGTTGAAAAAAAGTTCTCCTCTTTGATCTCTTCAGAGAAGAGACCCATCTTCAAGAAAGCGAAATATACCGTAGATTTCTACCCAATGAAGCTATTAAAGCTCAGGAATAGCACCCATATTTTGCTATAGGGTACCATGATGAAATGTTACTTGACATTGAATCTTTCAAAAAGTCAGTGCGCGCTTAACAGTCAACTATATCCATTTAAGACACTATTCATGCATCATGTTAAGAATAAACCTTTCTGGCTGTTTTTCTTTTATAGAAATGTGCATCCCATTCTTAATGCACAGGAGAAGTCTTTCATACAGAATATATAATAAACATTAAGAATTTGAGCAAATCAGTCTTTCCAAGTATTACTGAAAATAATTAACACATTGCTACTGAAAGGTGACATGACCTTTTCCCTTACACATAAACAAGAATGCATCAAAATGACAACAAAATTCCCGAACAATTTTGGACACATCTCCAATTGGCAAATACCACCTGATACAGCGCTCCTTGAACTACCACAGCTTTCACTTACAACATACATGGGAAAAGGAATGCACATTGTATCGTCTTGAACAGGACTTCTGTGGTACTGCACAGTTTACAAATTAGATGTTATAAAAAAGGAGAAATCTGAGATGTAACAAACAGGTATCTCTTATCTTTTTAAGATTCTTTAAGAATAGACAAGGCGAATTCCCAAATCTGACCTCAAAGGGTCCTGCTTTATCCTCAAAAGCTAATGAATGTTCCTTCCACAACACTATCAGCTTAACAGAAGACTATGAATTAAGGTTTGTGGCAGATCTTTGGCATTCCAGACCAGAAGTCAAGGTAATTGTTCTTTATTTCTCCATTTATCTCAATTTTCTCTCTGCAAAAGGAGGAAATAGTTCTTGATTTACATCAGAAGCAGTTCATTTGTAAGATGAGACATAAGAAGTACACATAAAGAACAATTACTGTGCTACATATGCACTACCTCCATTCTCAGACTTCTGTCTGCAGAGAATCTGGTTTTGTTTAAAAGATTCCCTTACAAAAGGCTAATGCTTGAAACAGAGAGAGACCCTGTTGTAGGCACCTTCCTTAAAAGGCAAATTCACCTCAGTGAAATTAATTAGGGAGGTCAGAGTACAGCACTTCCAACATCCAAACAGTGGAAGCAACTTGTGGATTGCTACAGCAAATACGTATAGATCACCCCAGGGGATCTGCATGACTTACACTGAGAAAGTCAGTGGAGAGAGAATATATAGAAGAGAACAATCACTAGATGCCTATACACCAAGACGCAGTTCTACAGTACCAATCCCAGCTTCAAGTGTGGTAATAAAGAGAGGTCTGCAGAGTTGTAATAGACTTTACTGATTACCAAGAAAAAAAATAAATTTCACATTTATACAGCAGTGCCAAAGTGCGCAAGATTACAGGTTTACCATGCAAGACAATAACCACGTCACAGACCATCTAACGTAAACTAAATTCAGATTAGATATTTGGAGTACCAGCAGGCACAGGAATATAGACCACAGTCCATACTTAGTGTAGCACAGACCAATCCTAACTATAAGAGATACAGACAAGATAAAGACCAGCCAGGTACTAAATATTAGTGACAAACTGCAGTCAAGATTATAGCATCTGCCCAAGTGTTATCATTTGATAATTACTGATCGCATTTACAGTATGTGAAAGAGACAATACAATTTGCCTAGCCAA
The DNA here is from genome assembly GCF_000687185.1 of Egretta garzetta. Classification (NCBI taxonomy): domain Eukaryota; kingdom Metazoa; phylum Chordata; class Aves; order Pelecaniformes; family Ardeidae; genus Egretta; species Egretta garzetta. The sequence continues at coordinate 2,599,372 of NW_009260022.1, forward strand.
GCAACTGCAGCTGACCAGTATCAACAAACTATACACACAACTTTGAAAATGCTTTTGCCTGTGTATATGCTCCTACCTGTGAATCTGTCCATTCCTGTGTAGATAGTCTAAGCCCTCCAAAACTTCTTTAAGAATTGTTGCTATTATGGGTTCTTCAAGGACACCATTTTTGTGCTCTCCTCTGTTGACAATGTACTTTATAATATCAAGCATTGAACCTATATTGCAGATCCAGGAAAGAAAAAAAGCACACATACAGCATTATCGTATCAGATTCTTGAGAAAGTTACATTTCTTCGTTCTTTCTATGCTACTGCAATTTAAATCTTTGCATGTACGTGTAAAGACCTCATGTAACTACCTCTCAGAATAAAGCACACTGCTACCTCATTCAAATGAGAAAGCAAGCACTGTTTTTTGTCGAGAACACTGTAGTACTCAAGGATCCATTAGAAAGATCTGCTAACAGCTTGCTAAGCTACCATTTATTAAAAATTCAGGAGCATCCCACATTTAAACAGACATGTACAGCAAAGGTTTTGGTTTATTATCCAGCTTAGATTACGGTTCATGTGTTCACGATGTCAACATGCAGCTGCAAGACTGGAAGGAGATATTCTCTGCAAACAAATGCTGGCAAAATCCCTAGTGACACCCACTTTGACACTGAACTTCAGTTATTATAAATTTCAAGGACTCTAATAGCAACATTTGCTTTCTATACCAGCATTTTTCAACAGCTCACAGTAACTTCCTGTCATGAATCACTGGCTTCTTTCAGGGTCTATGCTTGCTTTTGATTGAACTGAACAATTCAACCAAATGTGATGTAACAAGTGCTATTTTATGAGCACTTCCCATCCTTGCTTTCTAGCATGATGGTGCAGTAGTCTGCTGCCGTCAGGACTAATCTTGAAGAACATCACATAGGAACCAGGACCACCAATCTTATTTTGGAGCCTCGCTTTTCTAAGCCACAAGCACATTCAAGTTCAGCCCCTTTTTCGTCTCCCAGAACCAAATAAAATGTTTATACCACCAACCATCATCATAAAAACTGTAATGAGTGTTTGGTTAGCTTAAGCAATAAAAAGGATGCAATATGTGTAATGCCTGTCCTAGGAAGGATATTCCTTGAAGAAGGAATGAGAAACTCTCATTGTAAAAATGCCTATATTTCTGATTTCATAAAAATAGAGTAGATTCTAGAGAAGCTCAAAAAAAAAAAGCCACACTGACAGAAGTGACTTAATTCTCATCAGTTTTCCCT
>NW_009260022.1:2600700-2626953 GCF_000687185.1 Egretta garzetta
CACAGCCTTAATAGAGAATTTTAATATATTGATTCAGAATAAAAAGTTATGGCAGTTAGATCCACAGAATTTATCTCAGTAATTCTTGGCCTGTACTATCAATATACACATACAAACTTTTTAAGCTTGCACTTTCCTGCCATAACGCACCTACGTCTCAAAGGTCAACACATGCAGTCTCTCTCCCCCCTCCTTACTTGGTTTACATCAATTAACTCAAAGAAGGTACATCAGGAAAAAAAAAATCATATGATTTTCTGGCTGCTAAATAAGTAAAACCAATAACTTACCCCCACTTAACAGCTTCATAACCAGCCAGAGTTCATCCTTCACCACAAAAGATGTGTAATAGGTCACCACATTGGGGTGATTGCATTGACTCATTGCTTGAATTTCTTTCTGTAAGAAATACAAAGCCCAACGTAACACAGCCAGCTATCAGTTCTGCTTGTATAGAGAGAAAGTTTAATTTCCGAAGTGAAATACTGTAACAGAACTGAAGTATGCACAGAATATGCACCAAGGCATAGAACCATTTCAATTTACCTATAGATCTAAATGTAAGACAAAATGTTATTGCAAAAACAGGTATAACTACATCAATTTTCTTCTGACAGCAGTAAAGTAATTACTGTTAAAGTCCCAAATTCAGAGTAAGCAACGAAGAATGAGCAGTCTCGAGGAGCTGAAGGTGTGGATACAGGCTGGACAACAAAACACATGGAAAGATCAAAACCTACTGCCTTTCCTGTTCAAAAGGGATATGAAAAGAGTAGATCGGGAGCAGGTGAGAAAGGAGGAAGGAAGCTGTTGGACAAAGGACACAGCACCACTGGCTTGGCTACTGTGGGATGGACAGGTGGACAGCAGAGCCACGCAATCCAACAGAAGTGCAAGAGGAAAAAGCAAAGTTACAGACCAAAAGTCAGAGGAAACAATTGACTAGAGGAGCACAGAGTCACCAACAGATGCACAATGTGGTACCACCAAGCAACACCATCTATGACATGCCACAGCTGTACACATTAAGAATGACTGCCTTGTATCTGTTATTTCAAGCAGAGTCCTTTTTCTATTCAGTCTTTCTCATAATTGTTCTGTAACACCTTTCCGACAGCTCTCATTATCCTGCCAATCCTTTACGTAGGAGCTTTTAGGCCTCCATTGTACTGGAGGGTCTGGCCTCACACCAACTTAAGATCCCACAACCCTACTTCTCCCTCTCCACCTCCAGCCACACAGCCCTGATCCAACCCTGCTGCCAGAGGACACACTCCTGGAGGATGAGCCAGTCAGGGAGCCAATCCACCTATAAAACAAACTCTTCTACCTCTCCTCGCTCCCCGAAAAGCAACTGCTTTCAGGCGGACCCATGCTACACACTGACTCACCAGCCCTGGTGCAAGGCAGGCACTACTGCAGTCCCACTCAGATTGACTGAAACTGCCACAGATGCCATTTTCAACTTTCAACCTCAATTTGGTAAGTGTTTGAAAGAGGTGGGTTTTGTTGTTGTTATTTGCAATGCACTTGGGATCACAGCCGCTTTCTAATAAAAAGTTAATTGTATATATTAAAAGACTGTGATTTAATCTCGTGATGCCTGTTGTGACTACTAAGTCAGGCTGTAGTTTGACGTGCTTCAGCTAGTCCTGTTGTCAAAAGTCCTCCTCCCTAGACAGCTTCTGAGCCCTCAACCACAGAAGGATGAATGCCTGGGTAGTCATGCAACAAGTCAGAGTAACTGAGGAATTTTCAAAATAGCTTCCCTTTTTTTTTTTTTTGCGCCCCTCCTCCCCCCGCACCCTGGGAGACAGTATGTGGGGCAGATTTCCCTTTCCCAGGAGACATGTCAGCTTAAACACAAGTCAAACTACTGCCTCAGGTTCTTCATTCATCTATCCATAACAAATCTATTTTAACTGTAACTCTCCCACTTCATTACTATTTAATTTCTTATATTGTTTTATTCTTTTTCCTATGCTGGTAATACAAGGATGGCTCAGAAAGTCTACCTGCCACTACCGGGCAAAAATACACCTCATCTGTTTTACTCACGCATTAATAGTGCAGAAATGTAACTCACTGACTGCAGCAAGCTTCACAATCTTTAACTGAAAAGTGCTTTGCATATTTTGTCTGCCTGCATCAACTCATCAGCAAAAATTGATCTATCACCGTAACCACAACCAAAGACACCTTTGGTGTCAACATTGGTGACTTTCTTCCAAAAAGAGACTTTGCAAAACAAAAATAAACAAATAGAAAGCACCCCACACAAGATGAGGGATTAAATTTTAGCCAGGAAAGAATTAATTTCAGACTTGCAGTTCGGGAGAGCCCCTATCACACACAGATGGTAAGGCTCCACAAACTTCAGTTACTTGGCTGAGGCCCGTGATACGCACAGGTAAGAGAGAAAAGCATTCACTTAAAATACACTGTCAGAGGAAAAGCTTGCAGCAGGGAATCCAGGAGAACACTCCGGAGCCTTCTTCACATTCATATCACTAGATATTCAACAGCACCAAAGCCATAATGGCACTTCAAATTTAAAGCCTCTCCCTCATCCCTCTGCTTCTCCCTCCCTTGCACTAGCAGAAGCGTTTGTGCAGTACATCAGGAAATACACCCAGTTTAAAAGCTAACTTCTTTTCAGCCAGGTTGTTCCTGATCCAGTTTCACCAAGCCGCTGCACAAAAATGTGTGTCGGCCTAAGGGCAGGTGGGTGACACAGTTAATAAGCAACTGCGAGACGGCTCCTTCCGGCGCTCAGCTGCAGCACCCGCAGAGCCAGGCCCAGCTCCCGGGCAGGTGCCGCAGCTCCTGGGTGCTTCCCTGGGGCCTCCTCCATGGACACCCGGGGCACGGCTGTTTGAGGAGCAGGGCAAAACACGCAAGGGGCTCCTCCAGACAGCCCGTCTCGAAGGGCTACCCAGACCAGAAATGCAAACAGTTTAGAAAACCTGTTCAATCAAGTAAGCCGTTCTATAGAATATTCTTTGTAGTGTTGAGTTTTTTGCCTGTTTTAAAAAAACTGGAGGTAAGGGGATGAGGGAAGATACCCAGTCAGGACAATACTAAGGACAGGAACTTTTTCCCCGGCTCATGGGGTTAAGTTACATTTAGCTTACAATAGTGAGAACAGAGGACATTGCAGGAAACAGAGTATTGAATTTCAGGAGTTTGGCAGTTTGTGTAACCTTAGTATTATTTTAACTCCCTCCCCCACTGCCTTTCTATTTGAATTGACACTAGCCCAAATCCTACGTCTGTTTACATGGGTACCAGGCTTACTGCATTTTCCACTTCTCTGAAGGCCACACAGCTGAGAATTTGTGAAGGGTGGATGCCTTTGCACACCATCCCTAAGCACTCAGCAGCAGGATTTTACAAAGCAGTATGTTCAGAGGGCAGACAGAGTTTTAGAACATCCCTGTGCCAATGGAAACTGTTTGATCAGAAAAATAAGTGACTGGAAGCAGACTCAAATAAGATAATAAAGCAGACTCAAAAACGGTGTTAAAAATCCCAAAATGCAAGAGCATTCTAAGTATTATTAACTGAAATAAAAGTGCTAGTACAGTTGAAAACAGAGTTTTGAAGGTCAACGATGCCCTTTTCCAGAATAACATCTCTACTTTTTAAACAAGATTTTAAAATCGCTCTCTTAGAACTGAGTCAGACTAAGTATACTTCCCCTCACAGAAAAAAAAATAATAATAAAGTATGTGTATGCATGCACGTGTGTGTATGCACCTATACAAATAAAAGAAATCATATGTGGCCCCCTTTTTTTTTTTTTTTTTGCTTTTTTACCCTCCTAACCAGGAACTCGGAAAGCCTGAATTTATGTTCAGATCAAAACAGATCAACAAATAAAAGAAACATAAAATCTGAACACAGAAAAGCAGAAATTGACTTACATTAAAAAAGATGGTATGGACAGCTGTCTTCGTACCAAAAGAAGGCAATATGGGACCAAAAATCCAAGACCTATTGCCTCATTTGGCAGACAGTGGAGACATATCAGCAGTAAAGATACTTGAGCACTTGCTAAGGTAACTTTGTACAAGCTGGTAACTAACTGCAGACATTTCTCCAGACCACCTGGGTCTCTCTTACAGATTTTTGGTAGTTTTGTCTGTTTCTATTTGTTGTAACTTTTTAATTCTTAATTCCCATTATTAGTTCAAATTCTAATCAAAAAGGATCAAATTTTGACCATTTTATATGACAGTGCTTAGTATTTCTGGTTTTATAGAAATGTTCTTTATGGGCTGTAGATGTTAATACATCATGCACAGCATCTCACCTTGGGCTGTCCTCTTTCTAAACAGTTCAGAATTTCTCTTTTTTTAGTTGACAGAAGTCTTACTACCACAGAGGTAGCTTCCACTACCACAATCCTCTTTTAAAAAACACGATGTTCCACACAAGCTGTTACATAAACTGAAGGTGAATGCCATCAATCACCAGGGGAAGAGCATTTTGGGTCCTCCACTGTAAACAAGTCATTTTATCTGAAGAAACTGGATGGACCATACCCTCTGTATCAAATTCAAGATATCTTTTGCACTGGCAATTCCCTGCTGAGGAGATCATTTCCTTCAGAGGCAGGAATTTCTGCATTAGAAAAAGCCCACAGTCTCTAGGCAGTAGTATAACCTGTGGAACAGAAGAGAGTGTTCTCACTTTTAGAATGTTTTTTTGTCCTTCAACTCTTGTTATGCTGCCTATATATAAATACACATTAGTCTTACAGGCACCTGACTAGGAGCATTAGAAAGCAACAGGTTTCATTTTTTAACAGTTCTTTACAACTTTGTCTGGACTGCCATAACCAGTGCAGAGGAAAAACTCTTGCAGTCCCTTTTAAAAAGGGCCTCTTACAGATCCCTTCCTCCTCTAATCAGTGACCCAAACAAACAGCATTCCTCAAATGGCTTGTTACGGCCTATCGGATAAACGCATATTATTAGCTTTAACAAGAGTTTCCTTGTGTAGATGGCAGTAGCCACTCCTACTTTTCCCCTCAAAAGTCATCATTACAAAATGATTCAACAACTAGTTTTTGCCATGTTTTGGTGCTTTAGACATTTTAAGGATACCTACTAAATTTTACTTTTGTAATTTTATTCAGTGTTTAACCAAAGGAAAACATATCTTTCCTCTATACTAAAAAAGACAGACCACCAGACAGTAATCTCTTGAAAATCAAGTGTCCAGAAAGCAAGGTGTAAGGTTCTTCCCACAGTTCTCAACACTTGGTTATCCCAAGACTTAAATTTGCACTTCTTGTTCTTGTGGCAAAAAATATACATTAGTAAAATATTCTTTCAGGGGAAGGGCATACTTATTTCAGATTATTTTCTAATCCTTTTCTCACTATTATCCTGCATAAAATTCTACCCTCACTCTGGGCCAGTCAAAAAACAAAATCAAAAGAGAAGATAGTCTCCATGTAATATGTTCCCCCCTGATTTACTTACAAGTAATTCATCCATACTGGTTTGGCATTTTTCTAAGTTGATCCTCTTTATTGCTACACGTTCTTGCCTGGGTTTGCATAGCGCTGCCTGGACAACTGCTGTAGCACCGCTACCTGAAAAGAGGCAGAAAAAAACCGCAGTTTTAACATGAGTTTAAAACAGTGCCCAACATAAGAACCCCACACTGACAAAGAACTTAAAATCTGCTGTCCATCCTTTTTTGGTGCTTTCCCACACACATACCTTCCCACTAGCAAGCCAGACTGCACACTTCTCAAATGGAGAAGAAAAACCTCGAAGTTTCTGTTCCACACTCCACAAAAAATTCCCAAGCCAACAACTTAAAATGATATGGTCATTTATCAAGTGACACCCACCACCTCGATGCATTTCATATAGTTGGGGAACCATTACACTTTCGTCTTTGGACACTTCTGTTTTAACTAAGAACATGACTTGCACAGTTAATACAATTAAAGACATTACATGGGAGCACAGGGCTTTATCAAATGTTACTTCTTTCTGTTCTTTCAGGTCAGCCCCTGTTTTACCAGGATTTTGTTCCCACTATGCAATGAACAGAAAAATATCCGTAAAACTGCACATGCCAATTCTTCTACAATTTCACCTGTGTTCCTGTTTATTCATCCTGAACGGCCCAGCAGAGAACGTCAGTGAAGCTTACTTGACATGCAAATCACATATGGTCATACAACTACACCGATAATAAAGCTTGGTGGAAATAAACAAATTTCGGGGAAAGCATTAGAATAATTCTCTTTAGTATGCTTTATTTGCAAACAGCACAAGTAAAAGGTCTTGTTGCTTCTTTTACCAAGCACCCACTGGCTTTGCCCCAGTCAGTATTGTCTCACTAAATTTAATGAAATGATTGCAAGTAACATTCAGAAAGAGTTTTGCCTGGGTTGCACATCTTGCTGCCACATCAAATACAGCAGCGTGTGCTTCCTCCAAGTAATTACACCATGCTCATTCATGCAGAAATCTAAAATCCCCCGACAAGTAGCTTCTACCTGTAATTCTAACTATTTTAATATAAATTATGGAGGTCTGGTAAGTAAATTGAGCAACGTGTTATATTGGCCTGCTCGTACGCTATGTTCTATTTATGCTCGGTAATTGGCATGTCCTACATGAATACAAACTGTGAACAAAGAGCCTTTTGTTGTCAAGCTCTACAAACGTGGATTCAGTTACCAGCGACTTAAGAACAATTGAGAGCTTTTCCCTCTGCACATCTGAAAACAGCACCGACAATACCTCATGACTGAAAGTTATTGTCCGTATTTTAATTGCTATTTGCGTAGCTATTTTCATGTATTGTTTGTTCACATGATGTTTTCACTCAAATCACAAAGGTTTTTAACTCAATGTATGAATTTCATTATAAAATTCTGAGCTCATCTTAAAAAAAGTCTCAACAGGACTAACTAGTCATGTTTTTGCAGGATGCGGTCACAGACAAATATTGACATGTCCTGTTCTGTCTGCTTACAGAATAAAGCCTTTAAAAATTCCAATAATGTAAGTAATAAAAGAATAAAGAGACATTTTAAAAATTAAATAAGACATCCCAAGGAAGGAACCACTAAGTCAGCACAATTCAGCTGAAGTAAGACTCATCTACATCATCTTAATGAAGTTCTCATTCAGTAGACATCACGACACAAATCCTCTCATTACTTTGGATACACAACTGTAGGTTGAGGCAGGGGGAAGAAACCAAATTTTTAGCTATTAAGGACAGAGGAACAAAGACCTCAATGTATCTTTTTAATTTATGCCAGTAGTTTTACCTACTTCTAGGAAACAACCAGATCTTCACTTTCTAAATAAATTCATATACAAAAGGCATATAAAGGACAAACAGAAAAAGCACACAGAAGAATTATTCAGTCAACACCAGAATGAAATCCTGACTGCTTCCTCAAGTTAAAGTAAAATGACAGTAAGTAACACTTCAAAACATTTTGGAAAAATTAGATTACAAAAAAGAAGAGTCCTGTCACATCCCTGACCCCACCCCACTTGCTTAAGTTCTGTGAGACCCCAAACCAAAGACTATGTGCTTACTACTATTTAAAATGTCTTGATTGCAAAATTAATCCTGAGCCATCCTTATGCACAAGTTTAAGATCTGTTCTTCTTTTGCCTACTGAAAGAGGATGAGATGTGAGATTTTAGGACATAACCTAGACTGAAGTTTATTTAGATGAAAAACCTTTCAGTGCATTTCCCTGTGTTTTCTCCTCAGAGATGACTTGCAGTGGGATATTCTTCACCACAAGAATACGATGCACTGACAATGCGAAAAGCTTTCTATGTTTAGAATAAAGCCAATCTGCCTTGGTTTCTTCTTTCTCCTGCCTTTTGAATACTCTACGCAATACAGTATTTTGATAGTAAAGGCAATCTGTGCAGCCTGCATTCTCAGTGGGACCTACATATAAAACCCATTTGAAAAAGCAGTTTCAAGTGCTGAAGCAGGAGCCAGGCACTTAGTGGCTATATATCTCCTTCCTCTTCAAAGATGTCCCCCTCTCCTCCTCTGGCTCACAAGGTGAACAACCAGAGATAAAGATGAGGAAAATGTGCAGCTTTCCCACCTGGTCAGAAGACTCCTTTTGTGTCAATAAAGAGATGTCTTTCTTTAGTCTACTAAACAAGTAAAAAATGTGAAGTGTTCCAGAGGAGTAGCTGTTATAAACAGGACTACCCAGATAAACATTTCAGTCGAGAGGTAACAGGCTACACCAGTAATGCACTATCATACAGTGAAACACAATTGTCACAGGCAACCATTCAGCATAACAAATTAGGGCCACAGAAAATTATTCATAGAATAGATTACAGTCAACCATTCCTTGTCAAAAGGCTTGACGTCTTCAGGTATGCTGAACCTTACGAGTCTTCCATAACCCAACCCTCACAACAGAGAACATACTAACTACACCACAACTAAAGCCCAGACTGGTTTTAGCATCCAGTCTCTATTTAGAAAACTGATGTAGTATAATGAAAGCCCAGGTTGGATAAAGCATGAAGCCTTTACATGCAGCTGTCTCCTGCAGAACAGAACAAAGGATTACCAGTGATCAGACTCAAAAAACCAGCTTTGTAAGAAAGATGGGGTTTTTCCACTACTGAGAGAAAAAAAAAAAAAATCATTGTCCTGCTACAGACAAGTTCTTTCGGCCAATTTCAAGTTAGCAGTGAAGTAACACAATTTCAGTCCACATCAAGTTGCCTACTGTGAAATGGAAATAGTAGGCATCAAGTCAGAGAGTTTCATCTTGTCATCACATTTTTTGCTGCCATCTTTCTCTCTAGTGTAAAATGCCCTTACAGGCAACCTGTTCCTTCATGCTATGAACCATGCATTCCTCACCATCCTGCCCTCAGTGCAGCAGAGCCATTAGAATTTCTTTTAACTATTTGGGTTCATGCAATAGAAACATTCTCAAGAGCTATGACGTATGGCCATACTTCTCTTCTTCTGAAAGGATATAACCTAAAAGCAGTTTTCTGTATTCCACTTTGCACATCCTTCACAGAAAGCATATGAAAATCCCAAAACCACAAATACTCATCCAGGATTTAAACTTAACTAAGTTCCTTCAAGTTGTTCTAAATCTGAAATAAAGGTGGGGGGTTTTTTCCCCTCTCTCTCTCCCCTCTCCCCCACGAATGTAACCCTTGCAGATCCTGTCTCCAGCTGGCAAAGAGAAGAAGGATCTTTGAACAAGATCAACAAATGAAATTAACATTTTAGTTTTATCTACCCTCCACTAGTCAAGTCTCAAAAAGACAGACAGCAAGGTGAGATGGCTGGACCATACCACTTGCACATCACGCATACACACATCCTTCTTCATACAAACATGTTACGCTTCATTTATTCCCTGTTATGTATAAAGGTCTGACACATTCATCACTGCACAGTAACTACTCAAAACAGATCTAGAACTATTCCTTTTAATTTTCTTCTCCTCAAAACCAAAAGTCAGTAACCTCATTATCCCATGATGATTTACCAAGTCTTTTTTTAGCAGCTCAGAGTTACTCTACAGTATTCCAACACAAACCTCTTTTAAAGATTTCTGCATTCATTAGGGCCCTTCAGACACTCTACCCAAAGACACCTTCCTCACACCCATGGTTCTTCTACCTAATCTCTGAAGAGGAGGATGTAATTTGTTGGTAATGGTAAGTTTTCTTGTTGACTAGATACCTGAAGAGTTAGACAGCAGTCATAACTGGAGAACACTAAATACCTTACCCCAGAATCTATACAAACTCTTACATACCTATACCATCTGCATTTTTACACAGCTCTTCTGCTGCCCCAACATACAGAAACATCCTATTAAATGTAGCCAATTAGAGTGCAAAAATTTTGTCAGACTCAAACCCAAGACTAAATTATAACTGTCTGTAAAAGAAGCCAGTACTAAATAGAATAAAATCTATGAAAATGGATGAAGCTGCTATGAAAGTATTTTTATTTAATCTCTCATACAGTCCAGTTCTGAAGAACAGAGTCCTCTAGGTAACTCTTAGGCAGCTCATACGCAATGTAACTACAGGATTCCTTTTGCAAAGCGCAGAATGCACACAAACTGTGCCTGCACAAATGCAATCTAGCTAAGGTTTCCCCTCATAAAAACATGAGGGGGATTTTATATAACATGCAAAGCATCTGTGCTTATATACAAGCTTTGAAAGCCATCTTGTATATGTTCTACATTGCATGTGATATTGCTTAGCATATTTCCAGCATTACTACATATGTGTTATGAACTGATCAGTACTTCAACAAATTCCATGGCATCATTGTGCAGAAGTAGCCTGTTCAGTCTCAAAAGAATCAATTCTGTTGGTGGCAAAGCAATACTTTTGGTTAAGAAACAGAGAACAAAAAACCATTAATTTCTTTCGGTTTCTAGCTTTTACCCCACAATACTCTACAGATCTTTCAGTATTACTCATTTTCTTTCATATTACTTCCATTGATTAAAAATAAGTTATAAATCAGCCCATTAAAGCTCATTTAGACCACATACTAAACTCAAAATCTTTCTGAAACTTAAACTTCCTCACAGAAAGTGAACTCATGATTTCTCTCTCCATCTTCACACAACATAAATGTTTGTGTTCTTAAGAACTTCAGGGTAACCACACAGTTACAATTTACGAACAATTCCTGCCCACTTTGTGTTCTTAATTCATGCTGGGATCAAATCTCTCCCCTTATAACTCACTTGGATACTAGTTTGTTTATTCTAGCCGTTAGGATTATGACATAATTCACTTAAAATACACTAAGTGTTCTATGAAATCTATGCCCATACATAGAACTGCTACTTCTGCAGTCTCATCATTTAACAATTAATCTCATTAATTCTTCATGGAGCTCTACAAAATGCATTTGTTCTGCAGTTGGACATTTAAGAACATCACCATTATGGCTATAGAATCACTGGGTTAATCAATTGTTGTATTTACCTTTTTGTGGGAGAGTAGCTTACCAACGTCCGAGGTCTAGCTTATCACATACCACTTCTCAAAAGCATGTTGCATAAATAATCCAGAAAAAAACTCTCCAAAGATAATAAAGGTCTACAAATACTTCTGTGATCTCACCGAAGGCTTAGAGAAGTAGCCTAAATGTCCATGTCAAAATTAATATGCATTATATAAAATCTACAAGAGAATTTCTACGCAAGCGTTGAGCTAACCTGTAGTAAGGCTAAAATACAGCAAGCCTGAGCATTAACCAGACATCATATTCTCCATACATAAGGAAAAAAAAAAAAGGCAGAGGGATTCACAATCAGCAATAAAACCCCACATACAAGAAAAACAGGGGCACAAGGGAATGACTAGGTTTTTTGAACTATTTCCTTTATTTCTCCCCACCATCACTAAAACAGTGAGCCCAGAAACACTATTTTGCAGGAACTCCTCTGAAATGTCTGTCTTATCAGAAGAATAATCAGCTATTGCCACCAGTCATGGTTAAAAGAATTTTGAAATAGCTCTACTCTGACTGACAAAGGCATTAAAGAAATCTGTGGCTAGAAAGTGAAACCAGATATATTTAAATTAGACATCGGTTTATTTAATAGTGACTATGTTCAGCTTTGAAATAAAGTATCAGCCTAAGTGATGTTTTTTTGCTTTCAGACTCTTTCTTGGTAAGGAGACTTCTGCTTAGGGCCATACAGAGCTCAGCACTTGTCAGCTTGGTATAATGCCACCAACACACTAAGATCAGGTTGGAAAGTCCAAGGATGACCATTAACTATGTTTGGGGCATTCAGATAAACCTGGCAATAAGCACACAGTTTTGAAAGAGAGGAAAGAAACACCGAGACTATGCTCACTACCTCTTTCCACCTTATGACTGCCTCCTCCCTCTGTTCCCATCCCAGCTATTCCAACAAGAAGTGCTGATGTTAAACCCCAGCCTGAGAGATTCTTTTATTTTTAATTTTGTCAGAGAGGCCTTATTTAGTGCAACTTTATCGAAAGAAGTAAAATAAATGAACACCAAAAATACAGCCTCTGTGTTTGTTAAGCACATGGGAGAAACAGTAATGTATAGGTGGATAAGAACATGTTCTGTTGAAGCTCGGTAGAAATAAAGCCATGCCTCACTCCTAGAGAAATAGATCCTGTTACCCCCATACAGTCATGTCACATACTGCACAGTCTTGCCTTTGAAACTACAGTAGGAAGATAGTGTCCCAGCTCCCTTACCCGTTTTCCAATCCAATATGCTGTATTTTGTGCAGAACATGGTTTTATCCCCCTGTGCTATCATAATTAGTGTTCAAAGTGACAACACCACAGCAGGAGACATGGTTAGCAACCTACCTGACAGCCTGGCATCTCAACATGGAAAACTTATCAATCACAAAAATAAGATAAGGCACATGATAAAAACACATTCCTGCCCTTTTTTTAAGAAGGTACCTACAAAGGAATTCCAGTCTTTTGGGTAAGATAAGGTGCTAACAAAGCTGAGGATCACCTTTTAGACAGACATCAGGAAGAGACAGTAACCACAATGCTTCTCCTTTTGCCTGCCTTTGAATAGGAAGCTACACATACTCCAAACACACCTTGGTACCTGAGACTGAAAGAAAAGCATACATGTGTTGCAAAGGAAAGTGGAGTGATGCCAAACATCCAGGCAGTTTAATGCCCATCTGTGTGTGTCATCACCAAAATTATCTTCTTACTAAGTATTCCATGGTCTTGAGCCCTCTTATATGCTAGTTGTGGAGCTCACAGGGAACTTGGTATGTTTCCAGATCTGGTGTGAGAGCATCTTCCCGATCATTAGCAAACCACACCAAGGAAATGTCAGCACCAGAGTGGGTAAGGAAAACCTAAACAAAAGCAGTCAGCTTTCAGCAGGTGTTATCTTCTCCCTGACTTGTCATTTAAAATGGATGAGTTGTCTAAATAAAGAAGTTGAAAGGGAACTATAGCAACCCAAGACTGTCTAGGCAAATCCCATATTATAAACACTACCCAAGATTAAATTGCTTTTGCTCTGTTCCACATCTCAAATACCTTCATAAGAAGCATTATTTATAAGTGAAAAAAAAAAAGTGTATAAAAAAAGAAATCCACAATCACCACTATTTCAGAATTTGCAGTCATCAGAACTGGAATTTGCTTTTTGGAGGTGTCAGAATAAGAGTGGCATGACCGGTACCCCCTGCTCCTGACCCCCGGTAATGTCGTTAGCATAACTAATATAATTTTATAAGGCAAGCAGCCATTCTCTGTGAATGAGTGGGTCACATACTCATTCCCTTTCCCCACATTATCAGGTCCCAAAGGGCCTGTAAACCAAGTAGACAACCAAACAGATTTCTTCTTCCCCTCCCTACCGGTCTCAAAATTCCTGGGCACCAGGCCGATTACTCCCTCCCTTACTGGTCTTGAGGGTCCCAGACACTCAGCCAACCCAATGGTGGCGATGATCCTGTCACAGAACAGGAGAGTCTAACAGCACACATAGCACTGTCCATAAAAGCTAGCAGTTACAAGTCCTAAGTGGGGAACTTGGACCAGAACTGCTGCTGAACAGTGAGACCCGTGACCCTCCCATGGCCAGGGATGCCTCCACCATCATCTGCTTCCTCCAAAGACAGAGTTATTCACACGCTTTTGTATGATTTTCAAGTCTAGATTATGATTGTTATACTGATACAGCAACCATGTACTAAGATTTGACCTGAGAGTCCAGGTGACTGGAAACAGTAAATTAAGTTGTGTTACAAATTCTGTATTACTTGATTAGAAGTCATGTTAAGTCATATTATAAATTCTGTATTACACTACTTCTAAATTGTACTATACTGATTCTGGCTGTAGAAATCCTGTGCCATTCTAATCATAAGTTCTGTGCTATACTAATCATAGTATCTTGTTAAGAAAATAAAGCTTTAACTGTAACTATGTTTTAGTGCCATCATCATTCTGCCAAGGATCTCTCTGCCTGTCCCCTTAGTATCGGGTGACAACTGTAAGCTTGATTAACAGACTCTTGGGAGTAAACAGATGTTATTTTCTGGTGCAGAATTTACTTCTCACACACCACAAAATTATCCTGCTCATGTGTGCTAAAAAAGAAGGGTGTGGGGGGAAGAACCAACACACAAGAGACAATAAATACAGCCGAACCTAAAACAAACAAGTAAACAAGCTAAAAACATTCAGTTCTGACCCCTAAACACATCAAATCTCTTGTAAAATACTCTACTTAAAACCTACGATATATCAGTTTGAATGGGCATCAAATGTGAAATGCAAAGGAAGTCTCTCTGTTCCAGTTTGCAGAACTTAAGTTTTCCTCACAAGTCCTCACAAGCTTTCAGGTCTGCTTGGGGTACCTTATCATCATGTTATATACCTAGTCCACTTGTAATCCCTTCACTATCATTTTTCCAGGTTTGTTATCATGAAGAAATATAAAGTACTGTGTTTTAAGAGCTTAATGAACTAGAGAGTATGAAACTGAACGTAGCAGTGAAAAGACAAGTACTATACCTGGAATGATTTCTCTTCTTAATCACATTACCCTTCACATGAACTGCCATTGTTAAAAAGAAAAAAAGTGAAACAAGGCATTATGCATTAGAGTAAAATAAACTATACTCCATTTCAATATTAATATTTCTCTAATTCACAAAAGTTGCAAAACAGGAATTGGGAATTCAATGCCACCAAGAAATACCATGTATCAGGTCAGAGAGCAAAGAGGTTGCTTAGCCATACTCACTTAATGAATGCCTAAAATGCCTCCTACTTTCTTATCAGTATATAAAGGTAACTTGGGAATTCACCAGACTTATGATCTAGAAGATACACATTGCATTGAACAATGAGTACCATTACACACAACATTCAGTTACTTAAAGAGAGTCAAAGGAGTACTTTTCATTGGGCATGATGAAAAATAATTAACTAAAATCCATTCAAATCCAGCACCTAGGGGGAAAAAAGGTTACATTATATAAAAGAATATGCTGGCAGGAGCATCGATCATCTTTAAGCAGACCAAAACAAAGAACTGAGCCACAGGTAATAATGGCATATATGTAATATGTATTATTATCTGTTAAACTATCTCACAAGACAGAAGAGGGGGATGAAAAGCTCTGAAGCATCCGAGTCCTTCAGTTAACATTAGTTTTGTAATCAGATCTGCACTGGCTTCCTGCAAAACATGGAAGAATCCAACTTCACTCACACTGCAAATTTGTTAGGGAAGAAGAAACAGAAAAAGTAGCAGCCAAAGAACTTGCAACAGGCTTTTTCACCCACACTTCTGCTGCTCTTGCAGCATGTTCGGCAGCACAGCTGATGCTGCACAGCCACCCAGCTGGCACACCGCAGGCAGGAGTCAGCTCCTGTTGTACAATCACACTGGGGCTGTCCTGTGATAAGGAGAAACGTGGATGTACTGTACTTGACGTGAATGAATACAACAAATACATTCACTTGACGTGAATGAATACAACAAATCCCTATTCATTCTGCACTCTTCCAACAAAAGGTGTGAAAAAGAGTTGAAGTGAAGGATACAACTTGGTTTAAGAATTTATTACAAACAACAAAATGGATTTTGTCTGTCATGTTATCATCCATTCATCCTCACAATGTAGGTCAGATTTTCAGGTAACAACATAAAACTTTTGTTTGTTTGTTTGCTTTTTCACTTACAGTTGTATCAAAACTTGCAATCAAATTCACAGAACGAAAAACCATATAAAATAACAGCCATGTAAAACAGAGACAGTTTCTTGTTGGTTTAATATGATGTTGTTAGGTCAGAGACTACCTCAATGGCCTAACAGGTCTCACTTTTTTTTTTTTTAATTTTAAACTTTTTCTTGTCATCCATACAGTGTTACACAGGAAAAAAAAACCCACCTTGAAGCACATGTAAAAGGTCTTGACAGTTTCTGGTTTTACATGGTTTGATAAAACTGGGTGAATTTGGCTCACAGTTTGGGAGAATAAGATTGTTCTTACGAGGTTAATCCAAAAGTGTATTTTTCACATCACTGCTTACAATATACTTTTTTAAAACACTTTTTTTTTTTTTTTAAATCACAGACTTCAAACTATCTGTTATCAAAAAGAAAAAGCAAAATCTCCAGGGCTTTTGTAGAAGAGGGGATTTCTACAAGAAATCTGAGAGATCCTCCTCTACCTAATTAGCCCTCCAGAAAGCATACCAGCAGGGGCATTTCATTTTTCCTTCACTGATCTGAAGAAGCATAAACACTTCACTCAGACTCATGCCCCACAAAAAGTAGCTTTTTTTCTACATTCATTTGAAAAGCTGCAAAATAAATGTCCTTATCATTCAGTCAGCTGCACAACAAAAGAACATGGGGTAATAAATCTCAATTTAAACCAAAGAAGCTTATCCAGAAGAAAAAGGGAAAGCTGACGTCATCCTTCCCTTAAAAATTTTGTATCCAAATGTGTTGATTTAGAGGCCTAGAGTTTTATCCTAGCATGAACAGTCAACACAAGAGTTTCACAGGAAAATCTTAAGAGTAATACTTCAAGTATTAAAGAGACCAACAATGCAATTTAGAAATACATGTATCAGGACGTAGCCTCCCATCAAGGGAAAAATTAAAAATTTCAAGAGAGTAGAAAAAATAGAGAAATAACCAACAGAGAATGAAGTAATTGAAGTTAGAGATAAATTAAAAAAAGAGCACCAACCTGCACTCAGTACTATTTGGCTGCATATACATTTGTGGTTTGGTTTAGAGCAACAGGGCAGTTTTAAGTTGAATATCCTCTCCTTGATCCTCCTCACAGAGCTTTAGTTTGCTTTGCAGAGAAGCTCTTATGTGCAAAATAAACTCCTTTTAGAGGAACCTGAACTGAAAGTTCTGCTCCAGGAGAAACATGTTTTAACCCCTGAAAGACTTAATGGTTCAGACTGGTCTTTGTGTATTTTCAAAAACCAAGGACAGCAAGGATGTTTGGTCCACAGAACTAGCATGTATCTTGTTTGAAGCAGAACCCCAAACCCAAATACATTGTAGAGGTCTCAACATTAACTGATTCACTTCCCTTATCTGCTCCCATTTCACCAGAAACATGGACTGTGATCATTTCATTCTCCCTGTTGTTTCATCATCAATACAGAAACCATTATTCAATATGCATAAAAATCCTGACATCTGGAAGGCAAAACTCACAGTGGAAGTGGCTCTGCATAACTACGCAAGAACTTGGTATCTGGTATTTACTGTGGGACCAAAAGTTGCCTCACCAGGGTAGAATCTGAACTCTACAGAATTCTGCTTAACTCCACTTCACCTTATACAAGCAGGATAAATGGAAGATTTGCTATGCTGAACCAGATTTCCTGCCTAGGAAAAAAAAAAATCTGTTAAAAGAGAATTACTGTTCATTTCTGAAGTAGCACTATAAACAAATGCTGGTGTTGATTTAGTTGGCATATTACATTGTTTCTCATTTAGTTTGAAAGTAAACACTTGGAACAATTCTAACACCATGAACGCAGTATTTTCCAAGTCTTCCGGATGTCACCACATAGTGCATCATTCTCTTCCGAGAATGAAGAACAGCAATCTACCAAAACAAAGGCAGCATTGCTACTGCACTGTCATGAAGACCTCTAATTAATACTGCAATGTTGAGCTACAAAGCATCTTCAGCTAGTTCACCCCAACAGAACATGCCTGCTAGAATTTGAGTCCATCATGGCCACACACTACAAGCAAAAAACTTACCTATTTCTCATCCTTCTTCTCATGAAACAATGGAAGAGCTGGAGCAATATAAACACTATCATAGCATTAAATTTTCATCAGGTGATTCTAATCTAATTCTAATGAAGTTCCTGTTATTAGTCTGAAGTGGCTCAGAGGCTGGAAGCACAAGACACTAACAGGAATAAATTGTAAGTTTAAATTCAGTCCCTGTAATAAAGTACCTTCAAACCAAAGAAGTGAGAAGGGAAAAGCAACTTAAGTGAATTGTGATCCTTCCGAATCTGAATATGTTTCTTCTCAGAAGTCTTAAGCTATGGCTCAAGCTTATGATCTTGTCCGTATTACTCCTACAGGACAGAAACCATGATCAACAAGTAAAATACACAACATTTTTCTGGTCTGTTAAATTAACTATTTTTGTACCACTACCCTGAAACAGGTATACTTGGCACACAGTTCGCTTACAGCTATAAAAATAATTTGTTCCTATTAAGAAAACCCTCAGACATTCAACATTGATTTTAACCTTCAAGATCATTACGTGTTAAGTTCACACTACTTCTGAAAGCATGACTAGGAACACAGAAAACCTTCCAATTTTTAGTCTGCTTCTAGTCCTCGTTTCTCTTTAAGTGTGTTCACATAGCTCAGCTTAAAAGCTATGTAACATTATCATTACATCAGCTTTATAGGACATCCTCAAGTTTCACCTGCATTTTACTTCTGATCAGAATACCTAAGAGGCAGTTAGATATCCACAGGAATAATTAGGGTAATAAAATTATTCAGAAATTGTTAATCATAAAGGCAAAGGATTAATGGAGACAGCTAATTTATCATACTGGGGTTTCACCAAACTGTTGAGTAAAGGCACATACCTAGTCAAATACCTAGGGGCAAAGGACTGGAATATTAACTCCTTCAATGCCACAAACTTAATACTTCAGCTAATGAATGAACAACACTGTTCAAACTTTTCACTGAGCTACTCTTAGGAGCAAGCTGCAGGACTGTCATAAACAGAAACCCTGGAAAATCACACCTGAAAATTGTTCAGAGAGACTCTTTAAAAACCCACCACCTTTATCAGCATTGTCAGCATCTTACCACTGCCATGGAAACTTTCTACAAAACAGTCATCAGTCACCTGAAGTCTACCTAAATGCCAGGAAGCATGCACACTTCTCCATGAAGATTAAGCTTCTTCCCCTTTACTGCCATCCCTCAACTACCTATTCTCTCCTGAAAGGCAACCAACTCTCATAAAGTAACTGATTTGACAGTAGTTTCAGCACTGTCAGGTACCACTGACTAGCACTCGTAGTCCCCCAGGCACATGTTAAATACCACAGCATGGTCTCCAGCCATATGCAGGAGGGAGCAGGTGGCAGAGAGAAGGAAGAGGTGTATCACCACCACACAACCCTAGGGTAGGCAAGGGAGGAGGACAGCAGCCAAACCCCACGGAAGAAGGCAAGAGACAAGCATTCAACATGTACTGGTTTCTTCAATTACGGAGTTGATCGCACAACCACACAGAACCTAGTATGGTGCATATAGAGACTACTATAAGGAGGAGAAAGAAAAGTTTTAAAGCAAATTCTTCACTCAAGGATTTCATACCAGCATTGCTTCATTCTGCCACTGCTGCATGATAACGCTCTTACACCCACAAGCTTCAACCGTGCGACCCTTATGCACACCCAAAGACCTTCAAACTTAGCAAGAAACAGTGAAATCTAGCACATCTGTCAGGATTTCATCCTACCAGCGAGGTTGTGCTGCAAAAGGCAGAAATAAGTAAAAATCCACTCATTCAAAAAAGCTAATTATTTATTTACACACGGTAAGCAATACCAACTGCTGTCAAGTGTGATTTCCTTTAGGGGAAAACAAAAATTTTAAAAAAATCTTGCTTTTAATTTTGGGCATCAGTAAATTTCCTAGCAACATATTTATCTTCCAAGTTCTGCAGATTGCTCCTCTGCTGCTGCTCAGCAGCAGTGACTTCAACAAACCCAAGAAGTTAACAAGAATAACTAACTTAATCTGATTTTTAAGGTCTATTCTTTAAATGCCATGAATTGCTATTATTACTAGAAATAAGATGAGCTTCTCTCTACTGCTGTCTTATAGTTCTGAATTACTTTGGAAGGGGGGAAAGGAGGCAGAGAGAGAGAACCAAAAGGGTCACACAAAAATGAAGTATGTCCGACACATGTAGCTACTATATCGGTCACCCACATCTCCTTTGCTTGGAGAGCACCCTGGTTTTGGCCCCCAAGCCAGTCAGAACAAGATGTGGTTTTGTTTCCATTTAACAAAGAGAAGCTCCAAGCAGATTCCGGAAAAAAACAACTGGTTTCTGACCTAAGGGAAAGCAATTCTTCACTGAAAGAAAAAAAAAAAAAAAGTAGAACAGCTCTAATGTTGTTTCAGAACAACACATCACCCAACCTAAAATTGCTCTCCCAGGTCTGAACTTGGCCCCTGCTATCAAAATACCCTTACAATGCTGGCCACAAGCTCCCACTTTGAAGATGCAAAGCCTTGCTGGTGTAAGGCTTAGTGAGAATCAAAATCATGCAATCCCTTCAAATTTCCACATGCTCACCAGCAGAACTGCTCCTCTTCTAGCACTCGGGCAACTCCTGTGGAGCCAGAACTTTCTAGGTCTCAGAGGTTTGGGACCTTATGTGTGGGAAGAACTTGGATGGAGAGATAGAGAAAGCATAGGGACAGGAGGGCTAAGCATAAAGGAGGTAGGCAGATTCCAAGAGCAGGAAAGCACAGCGTACTTCCAGTGAATAATCATTACATAGCACCAGCCAACTGCCTGATGTGTTGACTGCATGCTCCTTGACCCTTCCAGTTAACAAATTCATTTTAAAACAAGCTTTATTTGCTGGTTATTTGCAATCACGACAAACCCAAAGCAAGCTATGCATAATTTTATTTTCACACCATTCAGGTTCTTGTAAAATATATAATTAATCTTCTTCCTGAAAAGTCTGAATTTCAACTGCATGAGTTAAAAAAGTTTTGCATGAGTTTTTTAAAGAAAGTCACTAAATTATATAACAAAGTTTGATCACTGAATCACTTACAAAGCCTAACCTCTTTGAAGCAATGAAAACTACAGCCTTCTCTCCAATCTGGGTACTTTTAATGCAGAAAGTTCATTTTTGTTCAAAAAAAGCCAACACAGAGCTCCCTTCCCCAACTCTATTACTATCATGTGGAGACATGGCGAATAATTAACAACTACAAACTCTGCACAGCCTCATTAGCAGCACAGCACTGTGAGTGGTATTTTTAAATTACACCGTGACCATCTTTACTCTGACAACTGAATTAAAAGCCACTCCTTATAAAAATACAAAATGGGGATTTAACATTTCTACAGTTTCTTCAAATGGTTATTAGCTGACAGAAAATCTTGACCGATTATTTTCCAAAACGTAAAATTTTAACTTACAAAATAATGAACTCTTCCTGTCAAGCTATTGATGTATTAAGTCATGATTAATGTTATGAATTTTATACTTAATATGTGCATATACAATACGCTTAGGCTGCTGTGGTAACTTAAGATTGGAAAGGAACAGAATTTGCTTTGGAGCAGAATTAAGGCAGGCACATCTTTCTTTTTACATGGTTTTAGTATAAAGATCTTAGGTAGTGTTAAGTATTACTTACCAAATTACACAGCTTCTTATGCAAGAATTACAGGGGGTTTGGAAATAAATCTCTGCAAGAGCAAATACCAAAGTTTACCATAGCTTTAGTTGCTACAGTGTGGTATTTCACTGAGCACAGCCCAATCTAATTTGCAGCATATACATAAAAAACTACTGCAAAAGAAAGCCCTTCAACTGTTTTTTTCCGCTCAACAAAAAAAAAAAAAAATCCTGATTAAGCACAGGGTAAGAAATTTTGGAAAGTGTGAATGAGACACAAGCGTCTGATTAACAGAACACCACAGAACTGTGATTTTACCTTTAACTATAGAGAGGCTTTTCAAAACAGCATACACTGTGCTTACAGACTTGAACATCAGTTCCTGAGCATCATAATCAGACCTCTCTACAGAGTCGAAGATCTCCAATAACAACAAATAGGGGAGAGTCTATTCTCTGTCAGACAAAGAGCCATTAGCAATACACATGCAGCAAGGGGGGGGGGGGGGGGAAGTAAATAACATTCCATAGAAACACCAACAAAGACCCCAGAGCCATTAAGCCGGGAGTGGCTCAAAGGCTGCTCACAGTAAGGCTTCTAAAACCAGCAGAACAGTCTCAAATGGCAAACTGTTCTTCTCAAAAACCCAACACATTTGACTTAGCAACACTTGCCTTATGAGGCAACAAACCACAAGATATTTTGAGCTCAAAGTTAGAAAGGCAAAACTAGATGAAAGCCTCAGTTCAGCTAAGGTAACTGTTTTAATGAGTTGCAGCCAATATAGATAATCCATCGTGTAGCAGTAACCCTTTATTTTCAAATCAGTTCTGGTGGTTTCTAGCCAAATTAATTTTCTAAGTCAGTTGCAGCACAAGAGATGAAAAAATAATTTTATAATGAAAGCTAGCACCAAGCATAATCACGAGATAATCCACTGCTTCTTCGTAAAAAAATCTTCCTTCCACATTATCAACGTATGCTGACAAACATGAAGTTACATCTAGCAGAAGAGCATCAACTCCAATGCAGTTTTCAAAAAAACAAGGCAAAGCCACTTGTTCAGATCAATTTAACTAAACCAAAACACAAAAAAAAACCAAACAAAAAAACCAACCTAGATTAAATGCTGCTTTGTCTCATCCATGTGATGTAAGACTCATTACAATTTGGAAGGTACAAATACAATTTTGACACTATTCAATTTTCAGGTTTTTATGTTGATTACCATTTAAACATTTGTCCTGTGAAGATTTCTATTGCTTCTGAGGAGGAAAAATCCTCTGATATGTGACATAAATTGAGAGAAATCTATCTCAGTGCTTTTATTCAGAATACTTGGTTATAAACCCAAACTGAGTAAGAACATCTCTCACAGTATTGCTTTTATTATCTTCTTTTTTTTAAAATCTAAGTCATATCCAGCTTACAAAAAAAAAAAAAACAAACCAAAAAAAACCCCAAAAACCCCCCAGCACATACATTAAAATCCATACACATTTCTATGATTAAAATCATAGAAAGAGATCTCACAGGTCTTCACTAAATTAAATCTGGCTCTCCCTTAATGGCAAATTATAGTTCTTATCTCTATAACTCCTGCCGGAAGGTTGCTCCATATCCTCCTGTCCCAAGTTAAGAATCCCCTCCTAACTTCCAAATGGGTGCACATATGGACAGCCTGTATCAATCTGAATTAATGTAAGAATTTCCTTTTCTCTTAACTCTCTAACCTACACATTTACAGACAGCAATCAGAACTTTTTTTTCCTGCTCCAGAAAAGATTTGTATATAGGCATTAATAGGAAGAGCCTCTTCCTTGCTTCAGGTCTATCAATCATGCAGCCATTCAGCAAGTCAAACAGGGAACCTGATCCGATAGAAAACTAACCCAGCAGAAGAACTAGTTCTCGGTCAGATCAATGCGATCCTTTCAACAGCTGCCTGTTAGAGCAGATTAAATGTATCATGAAACCACACACCTAGAGTTTACAAAGAACTGGTGGCCACCTTAAAAATAAAGCAAACCCAGAATAACATCTCATAAGCAGCACTCCTTAAAGCCAGCATTTTGTCTTTAACAGGCACTTCAATCTCCCAGTAATCATGAAGGAAGCAACGGGCAGAGACGGAAAAAAAGCTGTATCATTTGAAATCCATACCATGTAGCCTTGGTTTTCAAAATAGTATTTGGCTAGACACAGGTGAGCAATGAGAAAAGTTCACGTTCTCACACAGAAAAAGAACAGAACTTCTCCAACCTGCTAAATGCACAGGATGAAGACAGTCCACAAGACTAACAATGATTCTCATTTTATGATCACCACAAAAACTTTGAAATGCCCCCTAAAACAGGCTATTGAAGTCAGTCTGCATCTGTGTTTCAGTTACCATACGATATAAAGCCTATTCTGTTGGGAAGTGTCAGGATAAACTATCCTGGTGTACGTCACCTTGTGTACCTTTCCTCCTGGAAAGCCCAGAAAGATGCTTCAGTATGTTGTCATTTTTCTCTTATAACTGTCAAAGGGCTGTTGTAACTGAACCCACCCCTGAAGACACTACCCAGCCCCTCAGGGAGAGGTGTGTAGTGCTTTCCAGAGGTGAAGGGCTCTGTTTCAGCAAGTGGTAGCTACTCATGTTCACAATGCAATTAACTCTGGCACAGCCAATGCAAAGGGATATAAATTGCTGCTGAACAAAGTTTGGGCTGCATCATTCTCCCCTCCCTCAGGTATAAAAATGATGCTTTAAGAGCCCCTCACTAGGTTCATTACAAGCAACAACATTCATCCAGCATCTCCAAAATTATATCCACATTTGGTCAAATGCACAGAATTTGTAAGTGGAGGTTTTCTTTGAGGACATGGGGTGGGGGGTGTGTGTTTGGGTTTTTACTATTTTTAATAGTATTGAGACAAAATTTAAGCTCATAGTGGGTCTCCTATAAGTTAAGACAATAAATACAAGGTGTTAATGAAAAAAGACATATTTGACTAAGCACAAGATTTTTTTAAGTCAAATGGTACAAAATAAATCTCAGCAAGTTTAAGAGAAACTCATGTAAGCAACCTAAGCTTAGTGAAAGTCCACCTGAAATCAGACAAGTTCAGTGTGTTCAAGAATCTAACCCAATATAACCTGACTTTAATTTCCTGATTGGTCATTCACTTCAGTTAAAGAAATAATATCAACATTTAACAGCACTAGTACATAACTAGCAATAAAGTTTCTCTACAGATAGGTATTTGCTACTCCAATTTAGCATCCAACTGTACAATGTACAGGCAACGTATGCCTATATATAAATATTTAGAAATAAATATCAAAAATCAAAATATTTATTTACATATCAAAAGATACAAGCTTTTAAGTGTAAAGGAGAAAGCGAGAAGGAGTTTCTAAATGAAACTCTCACCCAGGCATTCTACAGGTACTGCAATAGAAAATAACTATTTAAATAACTCATATGACTCACATCACACCCTAGACAAGCATTAATCCGACACCTTCAAGTCCTTTTTTACCTTAGAAGAGGGATTTGCTCCTCAGCAAAGGTATAACTTATGCTAATAGAATCACTTCCACTTGGCTAATATAGATCCATTCCCCAGACTGAGTCAAGACAAAGTGCTCTGGCCCTTAAACCCATGCCCATGGCAGGGCCTCAGCTGGGAACACTCGCTCGACACTGAGCACCACTCTGGTCCAGGCCAGCCACCTCCAGGCACCTGAACCTTCTTCCCTCCTCAGACCCTTTTCACAGCCTAGGAAGCGCAAACAGAAACACAAATGCACCACCCGGGTCAACAGAAAGGCATCCCATTTTAAGGAAGAAGTACTTTTCTCAACTATTTTGTTTCTGCCTGTTCAAGATAAAGAGCTTAATGACAAAGCTGAGTACACACAATTTGCTACCCAGGTCAATAACGTCGTTCTGGTTGTCATCAGTCTGACGACAATTAGCCATTGGTGTGTAATACCAAAGATAACCAACCGCATCAGCAGGCAAGACTCCTGGGCTGTTTTTCATTGAAGTAGCCTCGTTCATAAGGAATAGCAACCACAGTCAGAGCTGGCCTTTGCCACCTGCGCTATTTGCTGGAGGTTTAAAATATTACATACAAATAAAAGCAAGTTTTCCTGAAGTAGTTCATCAGCAACAAGCAACACCTAGGTCGGGAGACAAAAAACTTTCCATCACACATACTGTTAACAGCAGCCACCTTTTCACACAGCAAAATTCACAATAATCCAGTCCAAATGTAGGGGATGAAAACTGAACACATCTGATCTGCATTAGCTGGACACGTGAACAAAGCGCGGCAGCGCACTACCAGGCACCCCCCTGCCTACAGGGACGTGGGGAGGGGGCGGCAGGCGGGCCAAACCGCACACGGCAAACCGGGACAAAAGCAGCTTGGCTGGGGTGAGGCGAAGCTGCAATCCCCCGCTGGCCTCAGGTGCCACCGACGGGCACGGGGAGCAGGGCCGAGGGGCACAAGGAGATGGGGGCAAGATTAAACACTGAGGGAGAAGAGGAAAGGGTTTTAAATACACGTATAAATAAAAAAAGAAATCAAAAGGAAGTCACCACGATAGTAGCAGATCTAGGGGCGAGATTCACCTCCCCCACGAAACCACCGGAAAAATGCAGAGTAATCTAAGCGGATACATGCACGCGGGTGCATCCACAGGCAGACACGTATGCACACACACACACCGCGCAGAGAGCGCATCTGCGGAGTTGCCGGGGTCCCAGCCCCAG
>NW_009260022.1:2627793-2633240 GCF_000687185.1 Egretta garzetta
CGGCGGGCCGCGCCCCTGCCGGCAGAGCCCCCGGCGCCCGTCCGGACCGCGCCAGGGCTGAGCCCGGGGGCCAGGGAAGGGCTGGAAGGAAGCACATCGCATGGCGGGGATGCTGGAAAGCACCTGTTAGGCCACTAACATAAGCACCCAGGCATCTCTGGAGCACAGCTCTCAAGCATACAAGTGCTACTGCCGAGAGCACTGCTGCTGTGAGATTACTTGTATTTAAATTTGGGGACATGAAAAAACATCTGTTTTCATCAGCGACGAGGGCTCCAGTCCTGCAAAGTGGTTAAGCCGCCACTTGACATGAGTGGCCCTTGCCGGGAAGGATAGCAGAGCTGCACCGCATCACCTCAGTGTGGATGCTGCCTTAGCTCGCGCCACCACGGACTGTGCACAGCCCCTTGGCTAAACAGAACCAAGTGATTTAAACAAATACTGAAGACAAGAATCATAATTAAAATTCTCTACCGCTTCCCATTGTACAAGAAGAGAAATAAAAAAATCTGTGGTTAGATGAAACTGCTGTTAATACAGAATTAATTTTTTCTTTCCATTTTCTTAGTAGTGTCACTGTATAATACCAGCATTTTACTTACTATGAAATAATTTAGAAAATAGCCATTTGTGCAGTCTACACTCTCACTCCTACTTCGAATGCTTTGTATTTTAAGACCTATGGAGGTCTGGAAGAGTTCTAAGAAAAGATTTCCATAGATTTTAAAGTCTTACTTCCTACTAGAGCAAGAATTTAAGGTAATTAGAACTAATAATGAAAATACATGAGCAGGAAAGCTTTCAAAGTCAGCACTGATTAAAAGTAGAACTGAATCTCATAAATTGTTAGGAAATACAATGAAGTGTGATTTAAAGTCATAAAAAGATGCATATAACCTGTTAGATACTTTATTCAGTCCTAGTTCCGTTCAGGATAACCCTCTTTTACTAGCTAAACTTTTTTGTGTAGCTTATTCAATGAAGACTTTCAGTTAATAGGTTATTTCAAAAAGGAAAGCCAAGTTACTTCTGGTTTGCTGTGTTGTTGAAAAAGCTGAATGAAGCATAAGCCGTTCGCCACTGCTTAACATTTCATCAGAAAGTGTATTGGCAACTTCAACATGTGGAATCATTTGTGCACTGAACTTCCATTTTCTCACATGCAACAGTTAAGCTCGGTATAGAGGCTCCCAGTAGTAGAAAAAAATACTGCACGTTTTTGTGCTAAACTAATGATCCCTCTCAATCTAGTTTTTAAAAGTTAGGTGATTAAAATATTTTCATGTACACACATTAGAAATTGTCTGTCGCAAAGAATAAAGGTCAGCAAGACTTGGAAGGGGAAGTATTAAATTGTCATTCAATATTAAGCTTAATGCCAAGACCAGACAAACTTGTTGTTAGTAGAAAAGACCTTTCTGCCAGCAATAGCATGAAAAAAAAAATGAGTAAGACAGCAACAGCACAGGCCAAATCAATCAGCACAGAAAAATGGGTTACTCACTATTGATGGAAAACG
This sequence comes from Egretta garzetta, assembly GCF_000687185.1. Classification (NCBI taxonomy): domain Eukaryota; kingdom Metazoa; phylum Chordata; class Aves; order Pelecaniformes; family Ardeidae; genus Egretta; species Egretta garzetta. The sequence goes on from NW_009260022.1 coordinate 2,629,313, forward strand.
GCCAACTTCTCCATCTGTACTCAGTTGTTGCGGGTGGTGGCAGGGGGGTAGGTGGTGGTTTTAGTTCCTGAGCCATGAATTTCTGTGGCACTCCTGCCATATCATTGTCTAAACTACTGGTTTACATCTGATACCATTATCCCGATTATCATCACAATTTGTCCTACTAATCCTACAACTTTGAGAATTCGTAGAGTGTACCTGCACCCTGCCATTTGTTGAAAAGAACAGCTTTTACAGGAAGAACTTTCCAGGATAGCAATTTTATAAACAGTAGGAGCTATGGGAAATGTTCCGTGCATTCAGGGTGTAACTCCAGAAGAAGATCAGAGCTTTGGAGTCAGGCAAGATAATAGAAAAGCAAGCAACGGCAAGACCTGGAAGCGGTTGGTCTGTGCCAGTAGGCCAAGCTGCCTTTGAAAAGCAGCTTCCCTGCTGGAGACATAGGAGAAGAGCCCTGCAGCGTGACAGTTCTGCTGTTGAAAGCATTACAGGCAGTATTTCTTCCACTAGACTTTTCAGACGCTGAAAAGAATGGCAATCTGCAGATTTTGGAGATTCCAGAGAAAGAGCTAGGGCTCACTTAAAATCACTGTTCTCCAAATTGAAGACAGTTCAGAACTGTCCTGTCTGAACACAGTTTGGCCTTTCCCAGTTCTTGAAGACAGAGGATTCCAAGAGATTGTCTGGGTCACTGAGTCCGGTCACCAAACGATAGATTCTAAAGTGAAAAAAGGCTTTACATAGCCAGGCTATAATCAAAACTGGCAATATTTAAAACCCTGTAGGCCACCATGGGAGAAGAGTTAAGCCAATGCTCAGATCTTTCAATTGCCCCCAGCATTACCCTCTGCAGATAGAAAGAAGGAAAAAAAAAAGTTTATAGAAAAATAACTCAAACTTCATTTTTAGATTTGAAGGATTAAGACAAGAATAACATTAGTGCTTACAATAACCTTCCAGACCAATTAATTAGCTTTAAACATAAACATACCTATATAAAGTTGAAGATAAGCACGAGGACTGGGATTCATAAGCACAGGTACATACACTCGTGGCATGCACAAGGGGTAGCATCTACCCACTTCTTTTTTTTCTGAGTAGAAAGGCAGCAGATGCAACCTGAGCAGCCATACAACCTAGCATAGACTAAACCAGAGTGAGAAAGAACTATTCTCTCTACTATCACTTCTAACCTCAGGGAAACGAGCAAAGCAAAGCCATTCTCTCTCCCAAAAAATGGCCTAATATTGGAGTTATGACTATCACATGGTGTAGCACAGCCCTCTGCAATTACGTCCATAAAGTTTAAAAGCCTCAAATTTGGTGGCAGTGAGGGATGGCTGTGCTTTAAATGACATCATGAGATACAAAGGCTGACACACAAGCAGCTGGTGCTGATGGGAGTCAACTAAATGCTTTCAACCTCCCTTTCTCTTCTAGTAAATGTATAGTTAAATAGGTAACATGCCCATTATTGTCACCAGGATGCTTGTTTTCATCCAAGCTTGCAGCTTAGTTTAGTTTCTGCTCACAGAGAAGGCATGAGAATCTTCTTGGCAATTCACGTTGCAGAAAGCATCTTTCTTAATACACTGGAAAACCTTTGATTCAGAAGTCACTGTCAGCTGTGTTCTTACGAAGTCGCACTGAAGTTAATGTCTCTCAGAGCATAGTGACCTTATAAAATAAGCCACTTTTTTTCTTCCTAGGTTGAAGGCTTTGATGCCTGTGTCTCTTTTCTTCCCCCCCTCCTTGTAAACCTTTGCAAACTGTTCCACTCAGCAAATTTACTCCTTAAACTCAGGTAGGAAGATTTTGTGTTCTGGATATTAATGATCGTTGAACCAGTAACCGTTAAGCTAGAGTTTATTCTTATATAGTCAAATGGGCCTTTTAATTGTTTCCTTTTATGCCATACCCCAAGCTGTTACCAGCCCTTGCAATAGAAACTTCCGTGGCCTTTCTGGTAAGTCCAGTCAGTGCCACAATGCGTGCCACTGTGACTAGTGACTCTTTCTATTAGAAACAGAATGAAGTACTGTTCTTTCATGTGAATGCTGGGCCTTTTTCTTAAGTATTTTCTTATTTGACCATCCTATTTTTCAGGCCACAGGTACAGGAAATACTCCCATCTTTGTCTCAACCACTCTGAATATGAGGGGCCTTGACAGGCATATTGAAGACATCACTTAAAAGAATAATGGAGCCTATGTGAGCTTCCCCACAGAGCAGGAAAGCAGACACAGCCTCAGTCTCGATAGAGCTCGTTCCTCAACATCGCAGCTAGCATCACATGGTAGGAAGCACTGTTAAGGTAATTAAGTCTTCACAGCCTCCCCATCCAGTTTTTAAAGAAGAGACCACGAGAACGCATTTTGCAGTTAACTTGCTGCTCCTACCAAAACAGCCAAAACTTGAAAATCACCAGCTTAAAAACGGCCAGCTCATTCCAGCCCCATCAGAACCAGTGGCTCATTACCTAAATCATGATGGCACACCAATGATTATACATTTCAAACATTCAAAATTCAGAACTGTGCATACACTTAGAATATTTATAGAGTAGCCGTTCAGGTATTGGCAACAACAGACTTTTTGCAACAAATGCCTTTTGGAACCTGCAGGAACCACAATTTCTGCTATGATGATTTCAATGAATTTAGGATGCCATGACCATGAAGATGACAGTGAACTAAAGATTATTGTTGCTTTTGAACTCCAGTTTAATATCATTAAGAAGTTGTGAAGGTGTCTGCCTTAATGAGGCTTCTAGCTGTGAATGGATAAAACTCAAACATACAAAAGAGTTGATCGAGGAACTTCCATGGCTTTCATCACTGTAGGATATGAACATCTCATGCATATTAATAAATTAATCTTCACATACCAAAAGGCTGGGGAATATAATTATCTCAGTTTCACAACTGGAAACAGAGAAAGCTTAAGGGATTTGCTAAACGTCATGCAAGAAGTCTGTACCAGAACTGGGAATATAACACATATTTTCTAAAGATGGGATTTCATACAACCTCTCAGCAAGATCAGGGACCTAATCTGGCTGACAGGTAATTGCTGGTTTGGTTCAGCTGAAAACATCAGCTAGTTCACCAGGCAGCCAAGTAAGTGATAGAGAGGATAAACAGGAGAGACTTGAGAAAAAATGTGGCCAATAGTGGGGAATAGGATATGCCACCATTTAAGCAGGAGCACAGTTTTAGCTTTGTTAGAAGGTCATGAAATGATGCTAAGTCCTTAATTATAAAAGCCTATTCATCATTTGAGTAAATGACCCTAGCCTTCCCTCGTTTTCTATTTATAGGATCAGGGAAGGAACGGTTCATACTTTACTGGAAAGATACAAACTTCAATTCAGCAATGTTTATAACGTGCTTGAGTTCTTGGGATTGAAACACTTTTAAATGTTTTCCTTTTAGTTTGGGGGATGTAAGCTGAAACAGTTTTGTAATCTAAATGCCATAAGCGTGCCTGTATGTGAAACTCAACCATTAAACAAAAATCTGTGATTACATTTAAAATTTCCAATTATTTTTTTTTCTGGTGGAAAACCTGGGGTCTGATGGGCAGCACTTTCTAGAAAATCAAAATGGCAGTTCAAAACAAAATAAACCTTGCTCATATTTTATGCTTTCTTTCCAGCATTATGATTTGCAAATGAGAAATTAAGCTGTCCGGAGCTGCTGACTAGATTTCCCCTCAAGCAATTCAACAATGTTTCCAGTCCAACTTGAGCTTTATAAAAAGCTCAGGCTCTTATCTCTCAGGGCAGCTTGCTCTGCTCTCACAGGACTGGCAGAGCTTCTCACCCTAGGTCATCCTCGAGGAAGAAAGCTGTTTAACAAAGAGCTCCTGCTTCAGCAAGCCATGTCAGGGATCAGCAAGGGCTGGGCTGCCCTGCCAGGGCAGG